>NC_044552.1:19874436-20209404 GCF_007565055.1 Rhinopithecus roxellana | reverse complement strand
TTATTCTTCTTCTTCTTCTTCTCTTCTTCTTCTTCTTCTTCTTCTTCTTTTCTTCTTCTTCTTCTTCTTCTTCTTTTTCTCTTCTTTTCTTTTTTTTTAAGACAGCGTCGTGGTCTGTTGCCCAGGCTGGAGTGCAATGGACTTCAGCCTCCACCACCTGGACTCAAGTGATCCTCCTGCCTCAGCCTCTGACCACAGGCACGCACCACCATGCCTGGCTAATTTTTTTATTTTTGTAGAGACAGGGTCTTGCCTTGTTGCCCAGGCATGGGCGTTTTTCTATTTTACTCTTTTTTGCCTGCTGTCTCATCCTGAAACCAGATCAGGATTCAGTAAGAACAGGCCTGACGGTGCTCAGCAGGTGCTAAAGCGCTACTTGCTGCATGTCTACTTCATTTCTAGATTTCTCCCCAATGAGGCTGTTGTTTTGTTTCCTCTTGAGACAAAACTGTTTCTCTCCTAACTGTCCCTCCCTCAAGGACACACACACACATATAGACTCATTTATATTCATCCTTTTTTGTTGGTTTGTTTGGGAGAAACATGCAGTGCTTGGCTCTAAAAGTTGCTCAAATGTTAGTGATTAAATTGAAAGAAAGTGCTACACCTTTCTAAGTGAAAATAAATGAACTAACTCAACTAGGGAGAAATGCCTCAACTGTTTTTTCATCAAATGGATTTTGAACTTAAGAGTTTCTGCTCATTGCCAGAATGAAGTGGTATATTAAAGTATTTGTTTTGTATAATAATTATTGTTTTTTGTTTCATTAGAGCTGTAGACATAAAGAAGAGACCAGGTAACTACTGAGCATCCTGCAACAAGCACTGGGCACTCTGGCTGTCTTACTAAATCTCACACGGCTATCTCACGTGACCCTGTCAGTATCCCTCTGATGTGCTGATATTGACCCTATGTACAGATCTGCACTAGCTCCTGGCGAGGTCATGACTTTGGGGGGCTTTGACCTGTGTCTTCTGATTTCAGTTTATTCCCCTCGTTTCTCCAACATTGCCTCTAAGAATTTTGCAAATGACACTGCAGATCTTTGAGTGGCAGGAATTTCCCTCTGAAGCAGCAGTTCTCACACTTGAGTCCACATCAGAATCACCTGGAGGGCTTGTTCAACACAGGCTGTGGGTCCATCCTCACCCCGTTTCTGATTCAGTGGGTCCAAGGTTGTGCTAAAAAAATGTGTATTCCTAATACGTTAATAAAAGCAGGTGATGCTGATAATGTTGGTCCCGGGACCACACTCTGAAAACCACAGCTCTTGAAAGGCAGTTTCAATTACAGATCTTTTTATAGGTTCCAATGGATAGGTATTAAGGATAGCCTATTAATTGGTTAAGCAAAAATCTGGAAAGGTTTTTCAAATAGTTTATCCATCTAAATGCCTCTGTGATTGGTTATTGGCCCCTAGGAAAACGCAAGGCTTAATTTTGAACCCTAGGTCAGAAAGTAGGAGCTCCCCATTTTTATTAAAAGCAGTGAGGCCTCTTGTTTTATTGTAGTAAATGTTGCAGAGAGGAGTCAGGTGGAATCATTGAAGTCTACCTGCCTCAGTGTAACAATAAGTCTAGGTACTTGCACGCAGCAGCCAGTCAGAATTCTACAAACAGAAGGAGGCAGTAATGGGAGCAGACAGGAAAAGAAATTCCCTTACTGGTTATAAAACCTTTTGAGGGTAGAACAGAGAAAAGGCAAAGAAAGGAGGCTGTGATCTCAGAGGATAGCAATAGTGATCCCGAGATATGAATGGGTAGACAGAACCCTGAGTGGAGGAAGGCTAGAGACAGAGAGAGGAAGAGGGAGACAAAGGAAGAGAAAGAGAGAGGGAGAGAAAGAGGAAGAGAAAGAGACGGAGACAGAGAAGAAGGAGGGGAGAGAGGAAAAGAGTCAAAAAGGAGAGAAAGGGAGAGAGACACAGAGGAGAAAAGAGAAACAGAAGAAAGAAAGGGAGGGAGAGAGGGAGATAGGAAGGGAGTGAGATGGAGGAAGAGAGAGACAAAGAAGAGAGACTGGGAGAGAAAGAGAGATACACAGAGAACGACAGAGGAAGGGCAAAGACGGGGAGGGTGTGGGAAGAAAGGAGGAGGAGGAAGGAGGGAGAGAGACAGAGGGAGAGAAAGAGTGAAAGCCGGAGGAGAGGGAAAGGAGGGAGGGAGGTAAGGAGGGAAAGAGGTCTAGAGAGGAGGAGTCTGCAGACATTTCCTGAACTCCTGTCCCTGGAGCTGAGCAGCGGCCCTGGAAGCTGGATTCCTGTGCTCTGAGGCCAACATTATCTCTCCAGGTCCCCAGTGCCAACCCACAAGTTGAAAGACCCATGGACTCCTGTTTTGCTTGGCTTGGCCTGAAGTCTGGGGAAGTAAGTGAATTCTCTAGTTGTGCATGCTCCATTCTGAACTGTCACAGCAACTTATACAGAATTAGGGAGAACAATCTTGACTTAGATTTTAGAAAATGGAAGTCAGATTTCTGGGGAAAATCTTCAGGTCCCTAGGGTAGGCCACGGTGTGGCATTAAAGGGAATTAGCAGCTCCTTCCCAAAAGAAACACTCTTTTTGTAGATTTGTATTATACCTAATTACTCTGCATCATGGTGATTAATTCAAAACAGGCACTGACTTATTTAGAATGGAAATATATTTTAATATATTTTATCCGAACGGAAATACATTTTACCAAACCTGCCTCTATGAAACACTATCTTAGCAAGAAAAAACACCACAAATGTAGACATGGCCAGGGAGGGCCAGGGCACACAGACGTCAAGGTCATTGGGGAAAAAATGAAAGTCCTGGAAGTTCTTTTTGAGTTCAGAGTGCCCCAAGTCCACAGCAATCCAACTGATAAATATTCAGCTCTCCATGTCCTGGGGGACGTGTGTGAGATACGGAGCCTTGGCCATCCCACGGCTGCATCGCCAGGCCTCTGGGCTTAACTGTATTCACAAGAGCACAGATGGAGCAGAGAGCGGGACAGCTTTCCCTCTGAAGGGCCCATCCCACCCTCCAACCTGGCAATGGAGGCTCGGTCACAGCTGGGCAGTGACTTGTCTGCTGGGTGGCACTGCATCATCTCCCAAAACTGGCAGAGCACCTCCCCCTCAGATTTGGAAACTGCTATGAGTTAGGTGAAGTCCAAGCCTGGAGTGTGGGGAGAGGAAGACCTGCCTTCTCACTCCTCCTTCAGCAGCTCCATGCAACACAGAGCGGAAGTGTCAGTAGACCGTGTTGATTGACTGACTCGGCCCCAGCACCACCGTGTGCTAATCCCCACTAAGAGCTGTTCTTCAAGGAGGGGAGGAACTGAACCTGCTGTTAGAACAGAATTGCATAGCTGGGTTGAGACACAGGGAGCCAGGCCAGGATCTGGCATCTCAATAAGGATTCCAAAGACACCAAGTCGGCTGACAGAGTCATTCTGGATGACATACTTGCTCACAGCCTGAGTGAGTGCATAGTAGCCCAGCAAGCTTTAAAACACACACACACACACACACACACACACACACACACACACACGGCCTGCAACCATCCTGTGGCCCACCCAGCCAATTCACACAGTCATCCTGAGAGGTGATAGCATGCTGGCAGCCCTCACTCTGGGGGCCTCCTTGGCCTTGGCATCTACTCTGGCGGTGCTTGAGGAGCCCTTCAGCCTGCCACTGCACTGTGGGAGCCCCTCTCTGGGCTGGCCAAAGCTAGAGCTGGCTCCCTCCACTTGTGGGGAGGTGTGGAGGGAGAGGCACCCATGGGAACCGGGGTCTGCACCCGGCACCCACAGCATGAGTTCCAGGTGGGAGGTGGCGCAGTGGGCCCCACAGTCAGAGCTGCCAGCCGAGGCCGCCAGCCCGGGCAGGGAGGTGCTTAGAGGCTGAGCACCTGGGCCAGCAGCTGTGGAGGGTGCACCAGGTCCCCCAGCACTGCCAGCCTGCCCGCATGGCACTGGAATTCTCACCGGGCCTCAACCGCCTCCCAGGTGGGTAGAGCTCGTGACCTGCAGCTGGCCATGCCCAAATACTGCCCCCCCACCTCGCCCCGCCCCCAGCCCCGTGGGCGCCCGCGCGGCCCAAGCCTCCCCAACGGGCGTCACCCCCAGCTCCACAGGGCCCCTTCCCATCAACTGCCCAAGAGCTGAGGAGTGTGGGCATACACTACGGAACAAAAAGCAGCTCTGCAGGCCCGGAAGTGGGATTCACTAGGCAAAGCCAGCTGGGCTCCTGCGTCTGCTGGGGACTTGGAGACCTTTTATGTCTAGCTGGAGGATTGTATATGCACCAATCAGCACTCTGTCTAGCTGGGTGGTGGGGGTGGTTTGTGGATGCACCAAGCAGCACTCTGTATCTAGCTAATCTGGTTGGGACTCCGAGAACTTTTATGTCTAGCTGGAAGATTGTATATGCACCAATCAGCACTCTGTGTCTAGTGGGTGGGGTGGGGGGGGGGGGAGGTGGTTGTGGATGCACCAAGCAGCACTCTGTATCTAGCTAATCTGGTTGGGACTTGGAGAACTTTTATGTCTAGCTGGAGGATTGTATATGCACCAATCAGCACTCTGTGTGTATGTGGGGAGGAGGGGTTGTGGATGCACCAATCAGCACTCTGTATCTAGCTAATCTGGTGGGAACTCAGAGAACTTTTATGTCTAGCTAGAGGATTGCAAATGCACCAATCAGCACCCTGTCAAAACGGACCAATCAGCTCTCTGTAAAATGGACCAATCAGTAGGATGTGGGTGGGGCCAGATAAGGGAATAAAAGCAGGCTGCCTGAACCAGCAGTGTCTACTCACTTGGATATTTGTTTTTTTTTTTTGTTTTTTTTTTTGTTTTTTTTTTTTTTTTTTTTTGCTGATTGTGTTAAATCCTGCTGCTGCTCTGTCTTTGGGTCCACACTGCCTTTAAGAGCTGTAATACTCACTGAGAGGGTCTGCAGCTTCACACCTGAAGCTTGCCAGCCCATGAACCCACCAGGAGGGGCAAACAACTCTAGATGCGTTTCCTTTAAGAACTGGAACACTCATCGGGAAGGTCTGCAGCTTCACTTCTGAAGCCAGCAAGACCACGAACCCACCAGAAGGAAGAAACTTGGGACCCATCTTAACACCAAAGGGAGCAAACTCCAGACACACCATCTTTAAGAACCGTAACACTCAACGCCAGGGTCCGCGGCTTCATTCTTGAAGTCAGCAAGACCAGGAACCCACCAGTTCCTGACACAATCTGGGGTAGGCCAAGGCCTACTTTAACAGCTCCCTGGATACAGCCAACACGTCCATGGAAAAATGTTCAACATCTCTATTCAGCAGGTAATGTAAATGAAAACCACAATGAGGTATCACCTCACACCCACCTGAAGGGCTTTTATCAAAATGACAAAGTAAATAAGTATCAGGGAGGATGTGGGGGAAAAGGAACCGTTGCACGCGGTTGGTGGGAATGTAAATTAGCACCGCCATTTTGGAAAATGGTATGGCCCCTTCGCAGTGGACTAAAAATAGAACTGCTAGCAGCAGCCCTCCTGCTGGAGAAAGCTCCCTAGGAGCTGAAATCACTATGCAGAAGAGATGTTTGTTTTTCTGGGTTTACTGCAGCGCTGTTCACAACATGCAATCAAACTATGTGCCCATCAACTGGTGAACAGATTTTTAGAATTCCCTGTACAGTCAATGGAATATGACAGTGGTTTCCAACTATTTTGGTCCCGGGGACCAGTTTCATGAAAGATAATTTTTCCACAGATGGGGCAGAGGAGTCAGGGACCCCTGGAAGATGGCATGGCTTTAAAAAAGAAGGAAATTCTGTTATTTGAGACCACATGGGTGGAACCAGAGAGTATAAGGCTAAGTAAGTAAGCTAGCTGCAGAGAGACAACAACCACATGCTCTGACTTATATGGAGAATCCAAGAGTTGATGTCATAAAAACAGAGTAGGAAAGTGGTTACCAGAGGCTGGGGGAGAAGAAGGGATGGGGAAAGGGGATGTATTGACCATAGGGCACAAAGTCTCAGGTAGACTGCAGGGGTTTTAGTGATCTATTGTGTGCCATGGTGACCGCTGTTAATAATAACGTATGCTCAAGGAAGGGATTATTCACATACTCACCACAAAAAAACGGTAAGTTGGTGAGGTGATGGTGTTAATTAGCTTGATTGACTCTACAATGTATACGTAGCTCAAAACATCTCATCGTACCCGATAAATACACAAAATTATTTGTCAATTAAAAATAAAAAAGCTCCCCTGGTTCTTCCAATGCTCAGGCCATGCTGTTGGAGAACAGGATCGTGTTCATGTTTCCCGTTGCCCTCATTCCAGGACAGGTGGGGAAACTTATAGCCACAGCCACATTCTCCTAGCCGTCAAACAAGCTTTCTACACCCCAGTACACTCGAGCAGACTCCCCAACTCACCCCAGACCCTAACAGCAAAATCTCTAGATGGGCCTGGGGCGGCAGGGGCTTCTGGGGCTCCCTAGGTGACAGCTGCTCTAGATCCATATTCCTCAAGCTGGGAGCAGCCACTGAACTCCTAGACTCTGCAGAGGAGGGAGGCACAGCCCAGCAGGCACCAGGCATAGCTCCACACTAATCAGTTACTCAGGCCCTTTCCTAAGAGACAGAGAGCCGAGCCTGAGGGCAGGAGCTCAAGGAGGGAGGGACACAGAAAAGGAAAGGCACAAATGCGCCAGGGCAGAGTGAGGCTGTGGGGACTCAGGTCACAGGGACATGTCCCTCTGCGCCTTGGACGTCTGGTGCAGCCCAGCCACCTGGCCTCACCTGC
Organism: Rhinopithecus roxellana; assembly: GCF_007565055.1. NCBI lineage: Eukaryota > Metazoa > Chordata > Mammalia > Primates > Cercopithecidae > Rhinopithecus > Rhinopithecus roxellana. The sequence goes on along the minus strand of NC_044552.1, from coordinate 20,202,619 downwards.
CCAGGGCCTCTTCCAAGGGCAGGTGTCCATATGCTTCTTGGCATGATGGCAGAAGCAGTTCACAGCCCTGTGCACTAAGATAGAGTAGTCCAACAGTAAGGGCCACGCCAGGGCCGCCCGCAGGACTGGGAGAGGACAAAGCCAAGGATGTCTGGGGCTCCAGGCCAAGCACAGGGAAGCCACGGCTTAAAGAAAACACACGGAGAAATACTTGCACTCACAGACACACACTCATATGCACACACACAGATCCACTCATATAAACACGCTCATACACACAGACACAAACATAGACACAGCGCCATAGAGACAGACACACACATAGACACACACATTCATATACACATAGACACACACATAGAAATAGAGACACACACAGACACACATACACATAGACACACATAAGACACACAGACATGCACACAGACACACATACACACACATAGACACACCCCGACAAACACACATAGACACAGAGACATGGGCACACACACACAGACACACACAGACATAAACACATAGACACAAACACATAGACACATATACACATACAAACTCACATAGACACACACAGACACAGATGCACAGACTCACATAGTGACTCACAGACACACTCAAACACACACAAAGACATAGACACACACACACAAACACAGAAACACACATAGATATGGACACACACACGCAGACACAGACACAGAGACACACACAGGCACAGACACACATAAACACACATAGACACACACACACACAGACCCTCACAGACACACAGACACAGAAACACGCAGACACAGACACACAGAGACATAGACACAGATACACAGACACTCAGACACACACAGGCACAGACACACAAACACACAGACATAGACACACACAGACATAAACACATCACACACAGAGCTGTAAATACACAGACACACACTAACACACAACGACACAGACACATAGACACAGATACAAATACAGACATGCACAAGCAAGGATATAGACAGGCAGACATGTAGACACACAAACACGCATGCACACAGACATCTAACACAGAGAGACATATGGACACACACATATGCTGAGATATGTAGATACAAAAGCATGCATACATGCACACAGATACATAGAGCCACACAAACACATGGATACAGACACACAGACACACATAAACACATAGACATACACACAGAGACCAATACTCACAAACACACATACACGTAGACATGCAGACATGCAGATACACAAAGAGACACACATGCATACACAGACACACAGAAACACTCAAACACACACACACTCGCACACAATCTGCTATTCAGTTGTGGGTCTATCTGCAAGCACTAAAGGCTGACATCCCATCACGCCTGCCATCCTCCCAAATCTCCAAATCAACCACAGTGGTTTCATCATCTTCTGAAGTTTCCTTTTTCTAATCACAACCCTGTTCTAATCCCAGAAACAGAAAGAACTACCTCTTTTAAATTAAAAGGTTGCTTTTGTTCTCAGAGGCCAACCCGAGCCCCTTGGCCATGGACAAGGCCCCCGCTGGAACCACAGCATACAGCAGCGTCTCCCAAAACAGGGTAGGGAGCCCAGAGCCAAGGCCGGCCAGCTGTCTGCGTGGAGTGTGGAGAGGACCTGGGGGCTCCAGGAAGCGGTGAGGTCCTAGGGCTCTGACGCAGGCTCTGAACATGGGGTGTCCCCTTGCAATGGTAAGAACAGGGTTTGGTCAGCAAGGGCAATCCTTCTTCCTCTTAGATGACCCCTCCTTTTCAAGCAAGTCCCCGTTCAAGAAGAATGGGGCAGGTAGCCGGGCTGGGAGTCCTCCATCCCAATGTGAATCTCTGCCAAGGAGCGGCTGGGCAGCAGTGCCAAGTAAGGAGGCTGCTCCGGCTTCAGGTCTTCACTGTGGGCACTGGCCACCAGATCCATGAAGCCCACAGACAGTCCACTCCAGGCTGTAGGGAGAGCCCTGCTCCTTACTGTGCCCTGGGAATAACAAAAGTACACACACTAAAGATAATGTCCCAGAGATGGCTGCAGGCCGTCTCCCACCCTCAGCCCCAGGAGTTCCTTCCAGACAGCAGCCCCGAAGAGGCTATGGCCCAGAAAAGCCATAGGGCATCTGCTAGGGCTGTCCTGCAACTGAGTGCCACAGATTGAGTGATTTACACACAGAAATCTGTCATCTCAAGTCCTGGAGGCTGGAAGTTCAAGATCCAGGTGTCAGCAGGGTTGATTTCTCCTGAGACCCCTCTCCTTGACTTGTAGATGGTGTCTTCTCCCTGTGTCCCCACATGCTCTTCCCTGGGTGTGTATCTGTCCTAATCTCCCCTATTTATGGGGACGCAGTCATATTGGACCAGAGCCAACCCTAATGACTTTGTTGTAATTCTATTTCCTCTGTAAAGACCTTATCTCCAAATGAGGTCACTGGGAGTTAGGACTCCACCATACTTTTGGGGGGAGTTGGGAGTGTGAAGAACGTAATTCAACCATAACAGTTATAAATCAAGCTCACAGCTGGACAGGAATACACTGGATTTCTGAGTCCACAACCCCAGGCCTTCTCCCCTGCTCTAGCAAGCTCCAGATTAAATAGGCTCTCAGAGAGCCAGAGCAGCGAGGCCCATCCCTTCTCTCAATCTGTGCCTTGAGCTCGGAGTGGCTTGGAAGCTAGATTTTATTTCCTGCAGAGAGAAAACGCTAGAGCCAGCATGCAAATGAGCTCTAGCCCCCAGCGGGGCTGCATTCTTTTGGGGAGGGCAAAGCCTATAGTTATGGACTCCACAAGTCCCTGGGAGAGGCAGCAGTGCCTCTGAAACTGCATCAGACATTGTCTCTGCCTCGAGGTGCACACCTCTCAAAAAAAGAAAGAAGACAGGACAAAGATTTTTTCCCCTTTTGGAACTGGGATGAGTTAGCGCTGTTGCACGGTAGGAGCACTGGGCATTCACAGGGCAGCTCTCTGTGGGCCCGGCTCTCTGCCAGCCATCTCTGAGTGGGATCTTGAAGAGTCTTAGGAGGCAAGTATTGCTAAACCCACTCCTAGAGGAGCAAGATCATTTGCAGTCACATGCCTGGTAACTGGAACTGCTGAAACCCCAACCCAGCTCCATCGGACTCCACACATCAGAATCGGGCTGGTCTGTGAAAGGATGGGGTGGCAGCCACAACGGTGGTGGCTTCCTGGCAGGATCCGTGTGCCCCTTGAGCTTGACAATTGGTGAGATACACTTAGCATGTGCCAGGGCGTTTGTCCACTAAGTTCATGGACAGCCCGAGACATAGCCCACACTGGAGTAGACGTCATCCACTCATCCCCTAAGAATGGAACTGACCCTTGGCTGGGCACGGTGACTCACGCCTGTAATCCCAGCACTTTGGGAGGCTGAGGCAGGAGGATCATTCGAGGTCAGGAGTTCGAGACTAGCCTGGCCAACATGGTAAAACCCTGTCTCTACTAAAAATACAAAAATTAGCTTGGTGCGGTGGTGGATGCCTGTAGTCCCAGCTACTCGGGAGGCTGAGGCAGGAAAATCACTGAAACTCGGGAGGCAGAAGTTGCAGTGAGCCGAGATCACACCCCGGCACTCCAGCCCGGACAGCAGACTGAGACACCATCTCAAAAAAAAAAGAATGAGTGAAACAGACCCTGGTGTCTGAGGAAGCTGGGCAAAGGCAGCCTGCATGGCCTCCAGAACTCCCACCCTTTCCACTGAGGTCCCATGGGAGAGAACCAGCTGATCTGAGAGCCCCCGGGCCGTGTCTCCATCCGCTTAACCCCAAGTGAGAGCCAGGCATGTCCAGGCCCCGTCTTGGCTCCCCGGGAGTGAGGCAGGCGGGATGGGAGCTCAGGCCCGGCCCTCAGAGGTGGCTTCCCGCCCAGGGCACAGGGGAGGAGGAAAGCAGGAATCTCCAGGCAGAGATCTGGCTTGGCAGGAGGGGGCTTGGTAAGAAGGGGGATTCCAGGGATGCATGGAGAAGAGGAGGACCTGCCCTCAATGTTCAAAACCAGAGTCTGGCCCAGACTCCCTTACACAGGACTCAAGCCCCTCTCCCACAGAGAGGGTGGGGGCGCCATTGTCATATTCCCCCAGGGAACGGAACCAGGCCTGGGGAGGCAACATCTGTGAGGCCCTCTGGAGATGGGGGACTGCAGTTTTCCCGCACTGCCCTCTGACTTTCACCCAGGCATTCTCTTGATGGCCCTTGCAAGACTCTTTTTCTCAGCCCCTAGCAGAAGCTGAGTCATTGAGGGATTTTAATTTGGAAAACAAGATTACAGAAGAAATAAACCGCAATTCTATTAACAACTACATGCGGAACAAGGCCAGAGTTACAACTTTCCTTTTCCTTCCCCAAATTCAGTGCTGACATTAGATGAGGCTTTTCAGAATTTTGGAGCAGGCTGTAGTCTCACGGAACGGACAAGACGTGACTTCGGGGTTGGGGGATGAGGGTGGGAACAATGGTTTGATTCTAGTACTTGTATTTGTGTTGCCATCAAAGACCACATGAAAATGTTAAGTCTGATTAAGCTGTTGGGTGCAGGAGAGAGCATGAAGGACCTTTTTAGAATGAATGAGAGTACAAGGATGCTCTCTGAGCACATGGCTCTCTGAGCCATGAAAAACCTGAAAGGAAGTGTTCCCAGGTCAAAAAGAACTCGTATGACACATGGAAATCCTTAAGGCCCCTCCAGGTTATTTTGGATGCTGGCGGAGGGGGAGGGACACTCAGGGAACTGTGACTTGAAGACCACCCTGCATTCCTGACTTCGCTGTATTGAAAAGCAGTCCCCCAGTCTGAGGGCAGCAGCCCAGCACAGTGGCAGCCACCAGCTCTGTTTTCCTCTCTTCCCTGCTCGTCCTCTGCAAAGCAAAGCTGCCTCTGTCCCTGTTGTTTGATATTTCCAAATCCGGCCTGAGGCAGATGATGGGCCGCAGGAGGAGCATCCTTCAGGGTGTCTTGTTTGGTTTGGAAATATTTAAATGTCTGCTGCATTTCCTCCGAGAGAGGAGAAGCCAGGGCCTGTGGGAGAGCCCAGCACCGTGGCCACAGCCCTGCAGGGTCCCCAGCTCCTCTGCGGCTGCCTCCCTGGGACCGGATCCCCAGTGCCCCCCACCCACACTCCCACCGTCAGCACCATGAGAAAGTCAAGATGAACCCAGACATTCTCCACCACGTGTTTACAGTCAAGTGACTCAGCTCTGCCCTCGATTTCAGCTCATGCAGCAATTGTCCATGATTACAAAAACCTTGGCTCCTGGAAAGATCGCCAGCACGTTATTAACCTCAGAGGCCAGACACATGTTTTCCATGATTTATTTAAATGCTAGTGGCCACCACAGATGATCATGGCCTTTTAGAATGAAGGGCGTGTAATTAAGACATAATCTCTTCTGTTTTGTAACATATGGAGCAGTAAATGGCTACTGAGGTCGATTACATTCTCCATCTTCCCTTTGGCACTTAGGAATTGCCAGAGCTGCTGGAATCCCAATCGTGGTTGTGACCACTTCACAGCACAGGGCAGTGTGGGCTAACAGCCAAAGGCTGTTCTTCGGGGACCTGGGGGCCTGATGAGGGTGGATCTGAGATTTACAATAACACTCACCTGTGAGTGCAGCTGCCTTGACGGGCAAGGGAAAGCAGGGCGGGACAGTGATTCACTGGTAGGGAGTGGGCTTTGTACGGGCAAAAGATTGAGCAGGGCAAGGGTGTGCCGTCAAAGGAGATTGGACTGTGTGAACGCACAGCTCCCCGTCAAAGCTTCCTGCATCGGGCTCAAGCCAGCATTGTGGAAAAAAAGCATAGGGTGGTTTTTTCACGTTGTCAAGAGCTTTCTGAGGCCTGCCCTTGAGTGGTTAAAAACCAAACACTTGACCGGGCGCGGTGGCTCACGCCTGTAATCCCAGCACTTTGGGAGGCAGAGGCGGGCAGATCATGAGGTCAGCAGATCGAGACCATCCTGGCTAACACGGTAAAACCCCATCTCTACTAAAAATACAAAAAAATTAGCCGGGCCTGGTGGCGGGCGCCTGTAGTCTCAGCTATTCGGGAGGCTGAGGTAGGAGAATCGCTTGAACACCCAGGAGGCAGAGGTTGCAGTGAGCAGAGTTGCTCCACTGCACCCCAGCCTGGGTGACACAGCGAGACTCCACCTAAAAAAAAAAAAAAGAAAAGAAAATGAACACTTTTCACTTTGGACCTCTCCATGTGAGGGAAAGTCCAACAGCTGCACATTAATCTGTGCAGAGTCGAGGTGGGCTGCGGCCGATCAGCTGAGGGTGTGGAGTTGCTATTTTTTGGCAAGTCTGAGTCTCCGTACTGAGGTTGCTGCCAAAGAATAGAATCTTAAGCTCTGCTGCCTGGGTCTTATCACAAAGCTGATTTTTAAGAAATATTATGACATCCATGAAAGAGCACCCAAAGACACGTACCATCTATTGAAAATCCTATCCTTTGCTCACAAACCCACAAGACGGCTAAGTACTCAGGGAAGAACTTTTGGCACACACATTTGCCCTGTCTGAGTCAAACCTGGGCCTGAGCCTGAGCTCCCGTTGAGGGGCATTACAGAGATGACTATCTGATGCTCACTGGCATATTGGAGGAGGCCTAGTCATCTCTGTAATGTCCCTGTGTGTGCCCTTAGGCACCAGTGTGCTTCTAACCAGTGGATTTCAAATCACGTAAGTGGTGGTCACATCTCAGAGTCCGCTGTCCCTGCACTCAGCGCCCCCCCACCCCCCCCCCCCACCCCCTACCCCCGGCCTCCTGTAACTATAGAGTTCTTTGGTATGCCGCCTCAGGCTGGTCTTGTGCATCTCCCTCGCCCCCGACTTCCTCTCTGCTGTTAAATATATCTCCAAAAGCTGCCTCAACCTTTCTTTCTTTTTCCCTCCTTATCTTAGAAGGCTTGTGTGCCGGTCTTTAGTGTTTTCAATTTGTTATTTTATGTTTGAAATTGTATTCTACTTTTAATAAATACATGCATATTGTGGATATGCAGTGGTTTATATGCATGGACATGGAGTGAAACCAAATCTGCCTTCTTCCATCACAGAGCCAATCTCTGTTTTGTCTCTTGTGAGTCCTTCCAAGATACTCTACAGGTATACAAGCCTATATATGTAAATGAATTTAACTTCTTTATTCTTTCCTCTTTACTCTGATGCACTGACTAATAAGGTCTTAGATGCCTAATGGAAAAGAGCCGTGCATTTTCCTGAATACACACAGCATACACAAATCGCTTCTGTGTGTGTAGAAGTGGTTAACACTCTTTCTGCTGAACTGTTACTCAAACAATATTTCATCTCTAAAAGAAAGGAGAGGAACATGAAGCAAAGGAAGCCCCATGGCCCCTGGAGCCTCCCACGGTTGCAGATCACAAAAGCAACTGCCTCTCTGAAAACGTGATGGTTTTGAATAGAAGCAGAGGAAGTGCAAGGACACTTGCAGCCTGGTGCGTTCCCTCAGGCTGCCCGCCTTTCAGCCTCGGCCCGCTAGAGCACAGCAGAGATCTGTGCAGCCCCGGTCCGTGCAGTGGAAGGGAAATGCACCATGGGAGGGAAACCTCAAGTCATGGGTTTTGGAGCTCCAAACACGATCTTGTGGCTTTGGGTTTTCTTACGAGAATCAGAAAAATAAATACACTTTATTTATATGTAGATGCAGAAACTATTGAACTGTGTTAGAAAATGGCAATCTCTGGAGGGTGCAGGAGGGCAGGCAACAGCACCGCCTGTGTGCCCAGGGTGCCAGCAGAGCCCTGCATCATCACGGTGACTGTTCCAGGAGCATGTCAGCAGTCCTCACTCTACCCTTTGAGAAAATAACAAGCAAATCCGCCCAGGTTTGAGGAGAGAAGAGCTTCAAGTCTCCTAGTCTGGGTGGCCATGTCACCCAGGTTTCAGGAAATTCGACTGCCTGGAAGTGGAGATAGGACCCTGTTGTCTAACCCCGGGGGGCTTGTGCTTGATTGAAAACAGCTGATTCCCATGTCGGAGCTGATGGGGAGCGGATAGGGGTAGGAGGTGTGAAGAACCCAAGCCCTCCAACATGGCAGCCATTCGCATATATTATCTCACTGAGGCTTCCATTACACTTCTCAGATAGGGCTCGTGGTATTTAAATTTTTTAAGAAAAGGAAATGAGGTGGGCCGGGCACGGTGGCTCACGCCTGTAATCCCAGCACTTTGGGAGGCCAAGGCATGTGGATCATGAGGTCAGGAGATTGAGACCATCCTGGCTAACAAGGTGAAACCCTGTGTCTACTAAAACTACAAAATATTAGCCTGGTGTGGTGGCATGTGCCTATAGTCCCAGCTACTCGGGAGGCTGAGGCAGGAGCATCGCTTGAACCCAGGGGGCGGAGGTCACAGTGAGCCAAGATTGCGCCATTGCACTCCAGCCTAGTGACAGAGCGAGACTCCGTCTCAAAATAAATAAATAAATAAGTAAATGGAAATGAGGCTAAGAAAGATGAAGTAACTTGCACAGAAGAAATAGGGCTGGTTCCCAAAGGAACAGGAGAGGGAAGCATATTCCGTGCTTTGATTCTGAAAGTGAGCCCCTTGTCCTTCAGGGATCCAGAGAGGAAACACAGTTTTTCAGACTTCCAAGTCCCTTTTGAGATCCTTGATGAAAAATTCTGAACCATGCTGGCAAAATCGAAAGATCTCAGAAGGTTGACAACAGCAGTTCTCAACTGGGATGGTTTTGCCCACCAGGGGACATTTGGCAATGCTGAGACAGTTTTTGACTGTGACACTGCAGAAGAGGGTGGTTGCTACTGGCATGTATGGATCTAAAGGCCAGGGATGTTGCTAAACATCCCGCAGTGCACAGCACAGCCATTAAAACAATAGTTTGCCCAAAACGGCACAGAGGTTGGCAGAGGTGGAGAAGCTCTGGTCTATGGCCATTAAAAAGTCAAATCTTATAACTGTTTCAACACATTTTAAGAAGTGTTGACCAAGCAAGGTGACTCATACCTATTATCCCAGCACTTTGGGAGGTTGAGGCAAGAGGATTCCTTAAGCCCAGGAGTTCAAGACCAGCCTGGGCAGCATAGTGAGACTCTTGTCTCTACAAAAATAAAAATAAAAAAAAAAATAGTTGAGTCCCAGTTACTCCAGGTAGAGAAGATGCTGAGGTGGGAGGATCACTAGAGCCAGGGAGGTGAAGGCTGCAGTGAGCAGTGATTGCGCCACTGCACTCCAGCCTCAGTGACAGAGTGAGACCCTGTCTCAAAAAAAAATTTTTTTAAGAAGTGTTGTAGGCTGGGGGTGGTAGCTCATGCCTGTAATCCCAGAACTTTGGGAGGCAGATGCAAGGGAATTGTTTGAGGCCAGGAGTTCGAGACCAGCCTGGGCAACATAGTGAAATCCCATTTCTGAAAAAAGAAAATTAAAATTAGCTGGGCATGGTGGCACACACCTGTAGTCCTAGCTACTTAGAAGGCTGAGGTGGGAGGATTGCTTGAGCCTGGGAGGTCAAGGCTGCAGTGAGCTATGATCATGCCACTGCACTCAAGACAGGACGACAGAGCAAGCCCCTGTCTCAAAAAAAAAAAAAAAAAAAAAAAAAAAAAAAAAAAAAAAAAAGGTGTTATAAATCCTTAAGGAGAAAATGCATCCTGTGGCCACCTTGGATTCCATGAATTAAGTTTTCTGTGTCTCTTGGTGAAAGGTGTGCTCCTGCAAGTTCCTGTCATGGGAGACCTTATTGCCCCAATAAGTATATTCTCAGTGACATCTACCTGCAGAAAAAAAAAAATCCTTGTTTGGCTACAAATGTGTTCAACGTGCCAACAATGGAGTTTCGCATGAATATGGAGGCCAGGTGGCCATGATCTGAGAGCCATTCAGCATGAGGAGCGACGGGAGACCCGCATGACAGGGCACTGCTCATGTGGGAAGCACGCTGACTTTGAAACACTGAAACCTCAAATGATAGCAATTGTTTGGGACTCGATGAAATGATGTTTCCAGAGCTCTCTGGGCTTACTGTACATTTTAACATCACTTCTCCATGGCAGCTAGTTTATTGTCATTCCACATCCATCCCAGACGCGGATGCTGCTCCAGGTTAACAAACCCGCAGGGACTCAGGAGGAATCCCAGCACAGTGACGGATCATCCTGCCCCAGATGAAAAAGGAGATGCTCCTAAAGCAGCTGCTTCCCACCTCGGCACTTCGGGGCATTCTTACATCTGGCAACACTAGAAACCGCAAGTCAAACACAGAATAACTCAACTAGCTCACAAAGAAATGACCAAGAAAGCCTCTGGCAATGTAATCACAACCTTTTCGCTCCTCTTCCTCTCACTATTTCATTCTAAAATTTTCACAAATTCTCAAAGTGCAATTTGACTAAGGAGAATATACACAGACTGATCCTTCAGGCAACAACTTAAGCTTCTCCAAAGCTATTTTTCTTTAATGTTATAAAATTTTTTGAAACAACATTAAATAAAATTTGGGAAAAAAAAAAAACCTAGATCACCCCTAATCCCACATTTCCGGGAATTTAAACAAGAGACTCAGAAGGAGCAAGGAGCGGGAGGTGAGCCTGCAAAGCCGACGCAGCTCCTCTCCATCACAGCCTGCTGTGGACATGCAGGGCAACTTTACAGAAATTTTCCAGCAATCTAGATTCTCATGCAAAATATCCTGCTTTTTAAATATTGACTCATAGTTTATAAGCACCATGCCAGCTAAATAAAACACATCTGCAGATTGAATGCAAATGACAGGCCACCGTTTGAAACTCTTCATGTATAATTTTGCATCCAAACAAGAGTGAATAGAAGAAATTGGTGTAAGTCTATATATTTTACACTTTTAATAATCAGAGCATATTTGAATAAATATTCTCAAGAATCTTAATGGGTTTCAGCTTTCGAACATATTAAGAGGATACTGAAATAATAATGTAGCTAAAGAAAAGATGTTGGCGAATCAAAACTCCTTACTATGTATTTTTACCAGGAAAACATGTCTCGATCCAACATAGTTACATGCACAGGATTATAAATTTATCTTTAACAAGAGAACCTACTATAAATGCAAATGTGTATTAACCAAGGAAGAAATTGAGAAGATTCTTGAGCATGAAGTCACTATAATACTGTAGGGCAGGGATCTTGGTGCAAACACAACTGAATAGAATACCTTTGAAGGATTATTAGATTATCAGGAATAACAAAAATCCCCTTTCAATGCTCAAGACACAGGAATTAAGTTACAGCCCATTTCAGAAGTGAATGTAACTATCACGTAACCATGTTGCACACTCACTTCTGCAAACAGATTTCATTTTCACTGTAGGGGAACAAGCTTGGCCATCTCAGGCGCACACAGCAGAGGGTATCCGCCATAGCATGGAGTTCTAAGTGTAGTTCTTCATAACTTGAGTTCACTCAGAAACTACTGTTTACCTGTTCATTACTCTTTGAGCATCCTTGATGTTTTAAAACCAGGGAATATAGAGATGAACACCATAGAGAGGGCACGTGATCTGGTAGAGAAAAAGTGAAATAAAGACAAGTATCCAAATACTTGGATAAGTCTGAAAAAGTGGAAAGTGCAAAGGAGGCACCAAGCAGCCTGTAGAAATGCCTATGGATCTGTCTGCACAAGCAGCCTAAAAATAAGTGGGAAAAAAAAAAAATCAGAACAACCAACCATAGGGGCTGGTACTGCAGCGTCCACCACTCCACAGCCCAGGACTCCTGCCTGCGGCAGTAAAGGCAGACAGGTTCTTCATCGGGAGAGCCTTGAGAGTATGAAGGTGAGTGCCTCATTGTTAATCATGTACATGCTGGCATTAAAATCAATTACACCATTTGAAAGAAGCCACTCATCACCACATCGAAACAGATTCAGGATACCCTAATCAGAGGCTATCAGTGACCATCCCTTTCCATAGCAATGACATAGCAGGTTGAGGGTGAAGGGGCAGAGTGACCATGACTCTTGCTGCCGAGCCGGTTAAGTCCCAACAGAGACTGGTGCTTTAGAATAGACAGCTGGTCCTGAGCGGGCCTTGGAGGTCATCCCCCACCCCCAAACTCTAGGATGAGGCCACCTCCATCCAACCCCAACGATTGATTAACTACCTGTTCTCCTGAGGCAATTTCCTCTTGAGCTTATGATCTATCATCCCCAGGATGATTTGCTATTGAAGACACACGGACAGCTGACCCTTGAACATAGAACAGGAGCACACCCAAATAAAGATTTATTTTTGTTTCCTGCTGTGTGTGCTTTGAGCTAGGGATAGTCGATGAGGTGCTATGGAGTGTTGAGCCGTAAAGCCTCCTCACGCTAACTCCAGGCATGTAAAGAACTGAAATGTAAGCTCTTTCTGCAATTCCCCTCCGTCTTGTTCATGAATGGAGGCGAGAATTAGGCTGTGTGGTTTTCACAGCCAACACTGATCTTAAACAAGAATCTGGCTGTTTCCTCCCCGGGCTGTTTCCTAGCCAATCACAATATGATCCTAGCAGGGCTGCCAGAGACCATGCAGATGACTGCTTCTCAGGGGCTCCTTCTCCACAGCCACAGCACAGCTATGGAGCTACAAGAAAGCCGAGGACACAGCAGCTGAACATCGGCAACGTTCGAGTCGCTTCCATGAAGCTGGAGAGAGGTGGCATCTGCGACAGGAAAAACACAGGTGCTGAAGACTGAAGACCTGACTGTCCCTATTCCTCACCATACCATGGGGACTAAACAGACCGGAGAAGATTGAAGAAGACACTTCAGGTCAGGTGCTTCTAACCGCTCCCAGGACACGGCAGATGCCCGATGCACTGAGCCGTGAAGACCATTCCTACTCAGCCCTCCCTGACTAGTCACTTCACTTTTCTGAGTCTTCATTAAAAGCAAAGACACTGGGCCAGGTCATCTCTAAATGTCTTCTTAGCTCTAAAACTCTATAACTTGAGGACAAGAGCCCATTTCAAGGGCTTTCAGAACAGAAATTTCTTTTGAAATGGCAGAGGCCCAATTCCCGGCGAGGATCTCAAGCTGCAGAATGAAATGGGGCAGTGTGATTCAGACAAACTCATGGGTTGCCAAGATCCAGCACAACCCCTGACTCGTGTGGGGCCATAAAGCATCTTAGCCAACACAGATCACAGAAAGCATCAACTGATCCTACATTCACCAGGCAAGAAAAATGAGTAATTCATAATTCGTCACCCTTACATAAATAATCGTTCTTATTTTTATGATCGCTGCCATACTCTAACACATGCTAGATACCACAGTGGGTGTTTTATGTATGTTTTCTTTAATCCTTCCGATAATTATGTCAAGCAGATTTTTATAGATAGGGAAACAAGGCTCAGAAAGGGCAAGCGACTTGCCCAAGGTCACACAGCTATTACCTTCATGCTCAGTAGTGCAGCCTGGTTTTGCACCCAAGTCTGCAGGCTCCAAAGCCGCTCTCTTTTCACCATGTCACGGGCCGCAAGGGTTTGTTGAATGTTTTCACAGGAGGAATTTTTATTAAAGTTCACAAAATGACAATGCACTAGCCACTTTCATCAGTTGCTTCCCAGGAGTGGGTGTGGGTGACGGGGACCGTGTGCTGTGAGCTGCATGGACTGACCCCTCACATGGAGGAGGCAGCTTGGGACACACGGCCCCTGGGGGAGTCATCACCCGTGAAGGTGAGCAGGGAGGCTGCTGATGCTGACTGTGCAGTGAGGAAAAGCCACTCTCAAATTTTTACCCCACGTAACTTCTCATGGTTGGAAAAACCAAGGCTGCCAGTGCCATCCACCACCGAGGAGGAAAGAGCCTGAGGCCTGTGAGGCTGGGCCGCCCACAGGATGGCCTAATCAGGACCAGGCTTCCCAGCACGGAGGACACGGGGCGCCTGACAAAGAAGTCACCTCTGTGAAATGCCTTCTATGCCTCCCCTCTGAGCAGAAGCCTAAGGCAACCCCCACAAGCAGGGAGCGAGCTGCTGGGGGAATGCAACGGGGTGCCAGCCCGGAGGCCTGCAGGTAGCTCCCGCCAGAGGCACAGAGCAGGGTCATAGCCCCTTCAATCAGAGTCTCGCTTTCGGCCAGGCGTGATGGATCACGCCTGTAATCCCAGTACTTTGAGAGGCCGAAGGGAGCAGATCACTTGAGACCAGGAGTTCGAGACAAGCCTGGTCAACATGGTGAAATCCCATCTCTACTGAAAACACAAACAACAACAAAAATAAACAAACAAAAATCTTGCTTTTCTTCCCCAGTGCTAGCCTCTGGCTCTGCACGCTGTCACTCCACTCTCCCAGCCCGAGGTCGTGATTCGACTCTTCCATAAACTCCTAAATGACCAGATCTTTACAGAGCACCCACCGTGTCCCTGTCGGGACGTCTGCCCCCTGAGGTGGTGTCCGCTAGCTGGGTCTTCAGTGGAAGTGACAGGCTCAGAGAGGGCGCGCATTTGCCAGGGCCACAAAGCAAGCGAGTGGCGGGACTGGGCATCTAGCCCGTGACCATGGCCATGTCTGGCTGTCTCACTTCTAGATCACAGGAAAACAGACCTAAACACAGGAAAAGCTAAACAATCGAGGGGACAATTCTAATTGGCCGAGGCCTGGCCCAGTGCTCCCCGAGAGTCCTGTGAGACTGGGCGCCCAGCTGCTGATGGGACTCAGGGACTGGGGTGCCAGCGGGCATTGCAACAGTTCGCTTTTTAGAAAAGGAGCCTCTGTCTTGCTCTTTGGGCCCCTTAGTCTTGTGGACAAAGTCCTGTTACTCCACGTTGGAGAATGCACAGGTGTTCCCTCTCCCGGCCACCTCCCACCCACTGTGCTTCCCTTCGAGGACCACTCCTGGCTCTGCCTCCAGTGCCCTGCCCCGCCTGTTTCCCTCCGTGTGGCCTCTCCTGTCCTCAGAGGCTCAAAAACCCAGCGCCTCTGCCTTCTTGGAGGGCCTCCATGATCCCACTGTCCCTGTGCGCATCCTCCTCGCCTACCTTGCTATCATTCGTCACAGCAGCCTCCTCTCTCTTCCCGCAGTCCTCCTCACCTCCAGCCCAGCATGCACATTTCCCCTGGACACTTCCTTCATAGACCCAAACCTCCACGTCCCAGCTCCAGCTGCGTTGCAGGCATGACGTGCCTTGCACAAGTGAGCATGGAAATGCCCCCAACCATCTCTTCTGTGCTGATTCGATCTCACTTAGACCCTTAGGTAATTTGATTACAGAGATTTTGTGTGTGTGTGTGTGTGTGGTTTATTTATTATTATTATTATTATTATTATTATTATTATTATTTTGGTAGAGACAGGGGTCTCACTTTGTTGCCCAGTCTGGTGTCGAAATCCCACCTTGAACGATACTCCAACTATTACGTAATTTGATTGCAGAGATTTTGTGTGTGTGGTTTTTTGTTTGTTTATTTTTTGAGATGGAGTCTTGCTCTGTCTCCCAGTCTGGAGTGCAATGGCACAATCTCGGCTCACTGCTACCTCCATCTCCTGGGTTGGAGGGATTCTCCTGCCTCAGCCTCCCGAGTAGCTGGGACTACAGGCGCCCGCCACCTCGCCTGGCTAGTTTTTTGTATTTTTTAGTAGAGACGAGGTTTCACCGTGTTAGCCAGGATGGTCTTGATCTCCTGACCTCGTGATCTGCCCGTCTCGGCCTCCCAAAGTGCTGGGATTACAGGCTTGAGCCACCGTGCCCGGCCTAGGCGTGGTGGTTCATGCCTGCAATCCCAGCATTTTGGGAGGCTGAGGTGGGAAGGATCCTTTGAGCCAGGAGTTTGAGGTGGCAGTGAGCTGTGACAGAGCCACTGCACTTCAGCCTGGCTGGCAGGTTGTTTTATTTTTGTTTCCTAAAAATAAAAAAATTTAGACAGTAATTAAAAAAGAAACTGCGCAACAATTGCACAATAATAGTAGTACCTGAAATAGGTACTACTATTATTATTCCTACTTTACAGATGAAAAAACTGAGGCTTAGGGGAGGACAACTGGCTTGCCCAGCATTGAAGAGTCAGGAGGGGTCATACTGGACAGATGGGCTCCAAGTCCACACTCAGGCTGGCCCCCATTGGCAAATGAAAACCAGAATCGTCATCTGCCCTGCCCCACACCTGCTGTGGGACTCTGGGCATATCCCGCTGAATCTCAGCCTCCTCATCTCCAAAATGGCGGTGATGATTGCTCCTTTTGGGAGCTTTCGAGTGTATTATACAATACATGTGAAAATGTCCATCACAAAGCTAGGCAGTTGGTGTCAAGTA
This sequence comes from Rhinopithecus roxellana, assembly GCF_007565055.1. Classification (NCBI taxonomy): domain Eukaryota; kingdom Metazoa; phylum Chordata; class Mammalia; order Primates; family Cercopithecidae; genus Rhinopithecus; species Rhinopithecus roxellana. Next base: position 20,186,358 of record NC_044552.1, on the reverse strand, counting down.
CAAGCGAATTGAAATGTAACAGCTTTACTGATATATACAGTCAGCCTCCCCATATCCACGGTTTCAGCGACCCATGGTCAGCTGCAGTCTGAAAATAGGTGAGTACAGTACAATAAGCTGTTGTTGAGGGGAGTGGGGAGAGACTACATTCATGTAACTTTTATGGCAGTATATTGTTATAACTATTCTATTTTATTGTGAGTTGATGCTGTTAATCTCTTGCTATGCCTAATTTATAAATTAAATTTTATCATAGGTATGTATCACAAAAAACATAGTATATATAGGGTCCTGTACTATCCTCACTTTCAGGCATCCACTAGGGGTTTTGGAACATGTCCCCATGGATAAGGGGGACCTGCTGTAATCACCTACCAGGGAAAGTAACTAACTCGGTGGTTGTTAGTATTTTCAGAATTGTGCAACCATCACCACAGTCAATTTTAGAACACCATCGTCACCCCAAAAGTGTTCCCTTTAGCAGTGACTCCCCACATCACCCCAACATCTTAAGCCCGGCCCCAGGCAACACTTTCTGTCTCTGTGGATTTGTCTATTCTGGACCATTCTATGTGGGATGAAATCATACAATGTGTGGGCTTTGGGGTCTGACTTAGTTCATTTAGCATAATGTTTTCAAGGTTTATTCATGTTGTAGTGTGCATCAGTACTTCACTTTTGTTTATTGCCATATAATATTCCATTGTATGGATATACTATATTTTATTTATCCCTTCATCAGTTGTTGAACATTTGGGTTGTTTATATCTTTTGGCTATTGTAAGCGATGCTGCTATAAATGTTCATATACAAGTTTTTGTATGGACACCTATTTTGACTGCTCTCGGGTATATGTCTAAGATTGGAATTGCTGGGTCATATGATTACTCTATGTTTAATCTTCTGAGGAATTGTCAGTCTTTCGAAAAATGGCTACGTCATTTTACATTCCTACTAGCAATGTATGAGAGCACTGATTTCCTCACAAGTGTTTGTCAACACTTGTTATTATCTGTCTTTTTGCTTATAGCCACCTAGTGAGTGTAAAGCAGCATCTCATTGTGCTTTTGATTTGCATTTCCCCAATGGCTACTGACACTGAACATCTTATTTGCTATTTGTATATCTTCTTTGGAGAAATGTCTATTTAGATTCTTTTCCCATTTTTAATTAATTATCTTTCTATTGTTATGTTGTTCTTTATATATTCTGGCTACAAAATTCTTTCTATATACATAGCTTGAAAATATCTTCTCCTGTGGGTTGCCTCTTTACTTTGTTGGAGATATCATTTGTAGCACAAAACTTTTTGATTTTGATGAAGTCCAATTCATCTATTATCTTTTCTCAGTTATGCTTTTGGAGTCACACTTACGCAGGCTTTTCGAGCACAAGGTTTACACTTGTTTTCGTCTAAGAGTTTTACAGTTTTAGCACTTACATTTAGGTCTTTTATTCATTTTCTAACTATGGTGTGAGGTAGGGGTCCAACCCTATTCTTTTGCACCATTTGATGAAAAGGCTAGTCTCTTATGGCATTGGCCATAAATGTAAAAGTTGATTTCTGGACTCTTAATTTAGTCCCATTGGATTACATATTTGTCCTTATGCCAGTACCACACTATCTTGATTACTGTAATTTTGTAGTAAGTTTTGAAATTGGGAAGTCTGAATTCTCCAACTTTAATCTTGTTTTTCAATAATATTTAGCTATCCTGAGTCAGTCCTTGCATTTCTATATAAATTTCAGGATTAGCATGTTAATTGACATAACAAAGCCAGCTGGGATATTGATAGGGATTACATTTAATCTGTACATCAATTTAGGGACTACTGCCATCTTAACAGTAATAAGTTTTCTGATTCATGAATATGAGATACCTTTCTATAGATTTAGGTCTTTCATTTTTTTCAACAATGTATTATAGTTTTAAGAATAACAGGCTTTGCACTTCTTTTCTTAAATTTATTCCTGGGTATTTTATTCTTTTTGATACTCATGTAACTGAAATTCTGTTATCAATCACATTTTCAGATTATTTCTTTATATATTATTTATTTAATAATAGCAACAAACATATATTATGCATATAATTATATTATGTATAAATATTTATATTAAATATAATGTATTAATTTATATATTAATTTATATAAATAATAATTTATTGATATCTTATTATTTATATCAATAAATGTATTGATATACACGCATGTATATCTAAATATATAAATACTACATATGTATAAATATGTATATATTTATATAAATGTACATATAAATATTCATATATTTTTATATATGTGTATAAATATAAATGTATAAATATGTATATATTTATATAAATGTATAAATATATGTATCAGTATGTATATATTTATGTGAATGTATAAATATATGTACAAATATTATATATGTATAAATACTATACATTTATAAATATACATGTGTACATATTATATATGTATATGTATACATACATGCATGCATATTATATATGCATAAATATGTAAACAAATGCATACATGCTATATGAATAAATGTGTACACATATATGTATACATACGTGCATACATATTATATATATACAAATACGTGTATACATGCATGTATGCATGCATACATATGCATACTTGCATGCATGCATGTATACACGTGTAAATATGAATCATACACGTGTACATACAGGTGTACATACATGCGTACATATGTATACATATACACACGTACGCGTGCATGCATAAGTATGCACACATGCATGCATACATACATGTGTACATGCATTGTGCATGCAATATATGTGTATGTGCATGTGTGCATGCATGTATATCATGTATATCATAAATGTATACATACCAGCATACGTGCCAGTATACATACTATACATACATGTGTACATGCATGTGTGCAGGTATGCACGCATCTCATACATGTACACACATGTATATATATCATGCATGTACACATGTATATATCATACATGCATACCTGCATGTATGCAGATCATGCATGCACATTTATACATGCACACATGTGTGACCATGCATGCACACATGTCATGCATGTGCACACATGCATGTGCGACGTGTGAGCATGTGTGCACATACATATGCACATATTAAACATGTAAACACGCATGTATAAATACATGTGCACATATGAAACATGCGTGCGTGCATGCTACATGCATGAACACATATCAGACATGCATACATGCATATATTATACAAATATGTATGCATATTATATATGCATGTATACATGAATGTATATATCATACATATACATGCATGTATAGGTGAATATACATGAATGTATATATCATACATATACATGCATGTATTCATGTTTGTATACACACCATACGTATATACATGCATGCATACATACATGTGTACACACCATACGTGCACACATGTATACATGCCATACATGCACACATGCCTGTAGACATACACCATACATGTACACACACAATACATGTATAACATGCATGTATACATATCAAACATGTATGCCATACATGTGTACATATGATACATGTATACATGCCAGCATACATAACAGTACACATGCATGTATACATACATGCATGCATGCATACATGCACACATACATACTTGTATACACACCATACGTGTACACATACTTGTATACATACCATACTTGTGCACATATGTGCGCACATGCATGTGGACATATACATGCGCACATACATGTGGACATATATGTGCCCATATCATACCTCTGTGCATGTGTGCATGTCATACATGTGTACGCACATATGCAAATATAAAATATGTACACATGCATACACATGCATGTATGCATGCGTGTATACGTATCATGCATGTATACATATACATGTGCACATACATGTCTACACCTACAATTGAAGCATAGGTCTTTTATTATAGAAATAAGATCACTGTGTTTCCAGTAGCTAACTCCACTTTGTAGAGAAGTATCCGAAGTATCATCCCTCTTTCAATCGTTTAATTTTTCTCTCTTTTAAATGCTTACAAAATAAGTCACATTTACCAATGGCTGCACACCGTCTACCACATCTGTTAGAGATGACAAGGAAGTAGCAAGAGTCCTTTCTTCCACCACTCTCAGTGTGTGAGACTGGCCATCATTCCTCACAAGCAGCCTATCCAAAAATGGATTCACTGCTCAAGGAACAGGAAGGGGACATGCTTCAGGCCACCCAGGTCCTACCTACTGGTTACCACCCCTTCCCAGGAGCTGAGCCTGGGCCATCCATAGGAAGAGCTGTGCCCACGGCCACCAGAGTTGAGGCCAGGGCTTCCCAGCCACAACTCCTCCTTTCAGAACCCAAGAGACAACTCCTCACAACTCTGCAACTCTAGGATCCTTCCCGAAACCACCAAGGGTACGGAGACCTGAGAAGCCGTACATGTCTCTCCCTGCTACGTAATACACTTCCAAAGTTAAGGAGTTCATCCACATGTTTTTAAACCCAGCTCCGCCTGGTGACCGTGGACAACCACGACAACACATTCCTGGAAGCCACTCTGCCACTCATGCCCACTCTCAGGATAACAATCTCAGCTCCCCTCCAGACAGAACAGCAAGCACATTCTATCGCCAAACGCTTTGCACACGTTATTTCATGTAATCCTCATCTCATCCCTGTGGGCTGAAAGGTCAGAGAGTTCAGGCAAATCTACAACTGTACAGCTGGTGAGTGGGTAAGTGGGAGAGCCAGAATTCCAACTTCTCCAAGCATTTAGGAGAAGCCCCTGAAGAAGAAGTTGGGAGAGAAGGAGCTCAGACATTCCAAGTAAGCGGGGAGCCTGTAAGGTGAAATATTCCCTTCTCCTTCTGTAACACTCACTGAGTGGAAGAAGTGCTCGCTGAGAAACTGGGGCAGGACTAATCATCCAGCTCACAGTGCTCCTACTCACCAATGTACAGTCACACACAATTCACTGAAACATCTTTTACATACATTGTGCAGATAACAGAAGACAATTAAGATTACAGATATACATATATTTTTTGAGATGAAGTATTGCTCTTGTTGCCCAGGCTGGAGTGCAATGTTCAGATCTCAGCTCACTGCAATCTCCACCTCCCAGGTTCAAGAAATTCTCCTGTCTCAGCCTCCTGAGTAACTGGGATTACAGGCGCCCGCCACCACACCTGGCGAATTTTTGTATTTTTTAGTAGAGACAGGGTTTCACCATGTTGGCCAGGCTGGTCTTGAACTCTTGACCTCAGGTGATCCAGCCACCTTGGCCTCCAAAAGTGCTGGGATTATAGGCGTGAGCCACCGTGCCCAGCCAAAATTACAGTTTTTAAGGCTGGATGCAGTGGTTCAGGCCTATAATCCTAGCACTTTGGGAGGTCAAGGTGGGAGGATTACTTGAGCCCAGGAATTCAAGATCAGCCTGGGCAACACAGTGAGACCCCATCCATCTCTACTAAAAATAGAAAAAATTAGCTGAGTGTGGTGGTGCATGCTTGTAGTCCCAGCTACTCTGGAGGCTGAGGCTGGAGGATCGCTTGAGCCCAGAAAGTCAAGGCTGCAAGGAGCCGTGATGGCACCACTGCACTCCAGCCTAGGGGTGAGAGCAAGACTCTGTCTCAATAAATAAATAAGAATAATAAAATAAAATGACAGACTTTAACATAGGACTTTTAAAATCCAGGACGTAGCCCTCTATTCTTATGCACAAAATCAGCAAAGTTTATGACAACATATGTCTTATTTTACATAATGTGCCACTCCTCTGCTCCATGCTCCCTGGGTGCTCGTATATGAAGACTCTGATGTCAACAGACGGAGTCTCAGAGGGAGTGGCTGTGCCTCAGGCAGGTGCACAGGGAGGCAAGCCATGCTACACACCACAGGGGCCATGAGCACACAAGCCCGGGTGAGGCAATGAGCCCCAGTCACCCAGGAGAGGGGCTGAATTTAACTTGAGCTGCTGGCTGACTCTGCAGTTCGTCACAGCACAAAGAATTATTTCAATGAGAAATGCCTGTCCCCCATAGAATTCTTTTCTTTTTAGAGACTGGGTCTCACTCTGTCCCCCAGGCTGGAGTGCAGTGGTACAATCAGGGCTCACTGCAGCCTCGACCACCTGGGCTCAAGCAGTCCTCCTGCCTCAGCCTCTGGAGTAGCTAGGACTACAGGTGAACACCACCATGGCTGGCAATTTTTTTTTTTATGTAGAAATCAAGGGTCTCAATATCTTGCCTACATGGGTCTCGAACTCCTGCCCTGAAGTGACTCTCCCACCTCAGCCTCCCAAAGCACTATGATTACAGGTTTGAGCCACCACACCCAGCCCCATAGAATTCTTATAATGAGGGGAAAAACCCAAAACTTAAAATTCAGAGCATGGCTTTTCTGATAATATAGATGAACCATTATCTATGCCAAACTTCGGTGGTTCATTCCCACCCCTGCCCCTGCCTATGTCAGCACTAACCTCTCTGGACCTCCTTCTTCTCATCTGAAAACGTGGAACTAGGAAGCTCACCTCACCATTTTGCTTAGAGAATCAATAAGATAACATTTGAAAGTTATTCCTTTCCTATGCCTCATCTTCTTTCAAAGATGAAACTAAATGACTCTATAATGCTTCCCTGACAAGGAGAAGTTTTGTGTCGTTTTATTTAAAATCACCATGTTGTAAAGAGGGAATTGGAAGGAGAGTTGATTAATAAGGATAATGTTCCAAATGTCTGGGAAATATAAGGCAGGTATCCTATTAATACACATCAATAGGAACTGTAAGAAACTGCTAGGAAGCTCTTCTTCCGTGTTAGCCTGGGTGTATGTGCCTAGCAATGCTCAAAAGGATGCTCTGAACAGTGATGGTGAGGATGTGGAGAAACTGGAACCCCTGAGCAGCTGCCACGGAAAACTATACAATGATTACTCAAAAAAGGTAACTTACAGACCGGTCATGGTGGCTCACGCCTGTAATCCCAGCACTTTGGGAGGCTGAGGTGGGCATATCACCTGAGGTCAGGAGTTCGTGACCAGCCTGTCCAACATGGTGAAATCCCATCTCTACTAAAAATACAAAAATTAGCTGGGTGTGGTGGCATGCACCTGTAATCCCATCTGCTTGTGAGGTGGAGGCAGGAGAATTGCTTGAGCTGGGGAGGTGGAAGTTGCAGTGAGCCGAGATCACACAACTGCACTCCAGCCTGGGTGACAGAGTGAGACCCTGTCTCAGGAAAAAAAAAAAAAAAAGTAACCTAAAATTATCATCTGACCTAGCAATTCCATCTGGGACATCCACAAAAGAATTGACAGCAAGGTCTTGGATAGGTATTTGCCTCCCATGTTTATAACAGCGTTATTTACAGGGTCAAGGCGTGCAACCAGCCCGGCGTCCATCAGCAGATGACTGGACAAACAAGATGCTGTCCATCCATACAATGGAGTGTGAGTCAGCTTTAGAAAGGAAGGAAATCCTGAGACTTGCTACGGCATGGATGAACCTTGAGAACATCATGCTCAGTAAAGCAAGTCAGTCCTAGAACGGATAAATATTGTGTGGTTCCACTCATACGAGGTATCCAGAGGAGTCAGGTTCATAGAGACGGAGAGTAGAATGAGGATTGCTAGGCACTGGGGAGGGGGGAATGGGAGCTAGTTTTTAATGAGTGCAGAGATTCATTTACAAGATGAAAAGAGTTCTGGAGATGGGTAGTGGTGATGGTTGCACAATAGTGTGAATGTACTTAATGCCACTAAAATGCACACTTAAAAATGGTTAAAATGCCAAATTTTATGTTATGCGGCCACAATAAAAACTAAAAGAAAAAAGCAATCTGTGGTTGCAGGTTGGACCTGCTCCAGAGAGGGGAGGAAGTGGTCCCCTTTAACTCCTGGAGGGGTCCTGTGACTAAAAGACTTACTCCAATGGCAGCTGGGCACGTCCGCCAGTGGGCCCGGGTGGTGCAGAGAAGTCTGCAGCTCTAGACGCCACAGCAGAGCCTCTGCCTGCCCCCAGCACTCCAGAATTATATTCATGAGGGCAGAGAGACAAGATTAGCCCCAGACACTAAACAGCAGCAGAGAAAGCATTGCACTAATGGTAGGGAACACGTACTTTGCAAACACCTAGATTCAAGAGAACGTGTGTAATGTAAACATTGGAAGAAAACCAGGAGCCTACTCAAAACTCCAGGTTAGAAGACAAGGGAAGCAGGATATGGGGGAACCAGATCCCTTTTTAAAAAAAAGTTATTGGGTTTTTCAGAGCAATAGTTAAAAGGGAAGGTTTCTTTTATGACACAACAGCGCCATCTCATGGACAAAATTCATATGACACAAAGTGTCTCTAAGGCGAGCCTGTCCTCTACTGGGCGCTCTCAGCGTCGGCCCTAACCGCTCTACGTCTACATTAATCCAGCATTCTCAGAGTCCACAGAGGAACGTTCCATCTTTGCAAGGCAAATATTGGGGCAAAAGTCAGATTTTCATCTTGTCTCCGCCTCACTCTGAGGCTTAGAAAGTCCTTTCAGCTCTTGAATTTCAGTGAAGAGTCTGGACAGTCTCACACCAAAAACACCCACTGACCTGGGCGCTGCAACTGCACTCCTGTCCTGGTGATCAGAAAAAGCAAGTGTCGGCTTTATCACAGCCAGAAAATGAAACAGTCTGCGAGGAAAAGTACCCCCTCCATCCTCATCAGCATTAAGTGGCAAGTTCGAATTCTCTTATTTCCTAATTTAAATTTGTTTTTTAAGAGATGGGGTGGGTCTCACTATGTTGACCAGGCTAGTCTCAAACTCCTGGCCTCAAGAGATCCTCCCATCTCAGCCTCCCAAAGTGCTAGGATTACAGGCATGAGCCACGGCGCCCAGCCTCCCAATTTTAAATTGTAGGAAGATGTTTCTGGGAGTCTCTGCTCTGGCCTCAGGCTGTTGTTTTTCTGTGCTGTGTTTTTAAATTGCTCTGTGGAATCTTGTTTTGGTAGTGTGGGGTTTCTTGGATGTATTTGTCCAAATCAAGGCTTAAATGAAGAAAGTCTGTTTTTAAAGTGAGTCTTGGATTCACTCAGCAAAGGCTGTGGAGCATCCACTCCAGCCCAGCCACACGGCAAGCTGTGGGGCAACAGGTGGAAATGCAGTCTGCAGTCTGCGCCGGCCCCAGAATCATCGTCCCCTTAAATTGTAAGAACCATCCCTGGGGAAAAGTGAGGACATTACGAGCAGTGTGGGCCGGGGCACCTAGGACCCCGGATGTGGGTGCTGCAGGTGGAGAGGCAAAGTGATGAGTTTGTGCCTCTGAAGGACTTCAGTGTTTCTCGTGCTGTCTCTGGCACAGTCTCTTGCGCCTGGAGAAATAAGCACGGGTTGAAAAGAATCTCAGAGCCCAGAGCTGCCAGTGTCAGAGCTCAGGCCATGCTGAGTGCCTCACACCAGGGCTGTCCTTCGGGTCTCCATTCCCGTCAACACACACATAACATTCTGGCAACTTCTCCCACCTAAATAGAAAGGCAGTCCCCCCACCCCACCTTCGCCCCTTGCCATTCTGAGTCCTCAACTCCTTTGACTTCTCAGGGCACCCAATGCAGGCTCTCGGCAACTCCCTCCCAGAGATCCCTCCTTTCTGGCCTCCAGGACTCACCTCTCCTCACTTGCCCCTTGTCCCTCAGGTCTCCCCTGCTGTTTCCTCTCATTAATCAATAAGCACTGGAGCGCACCAAGCCTCTCCCCTCACATCCCACCCAGCTCCTGCCTTTCAAACAGTCCCTATGCTAATCACTCCCAAACGTGTTGCTCTCCCCCAACGCCTTACTCACCTGCCTACCTGGCACCTCTGTTCCTCTGTCTCATAGACTACCCTAGATGAAGCACCTCCAGAAGCAAACTCCTGATCTTCCACACAAAAGCCTGATTCTCCCACACCCCTGCAGAGCACCAGGACCCCGAGCTCTCACTGGCCGTGGTCCGAAGCCCTGAGCTCCACTGTGACCTTTTCTCTCACACACCACTTCTGATCCATCACAATAGACCCCTGTCCAACCATGCTGCTCCAGCAGGCCCACCGCCCTGGCCAAGCCGGGGTCAGGGCTGCAGCCTCCTCCAGGTCTCCCAGCCTCCAGTGGCTACATCCCCTCCCATCTGGGCTCCGACCCCTCCAGGGGCCTCCCATCTCACTCGGGGGAACCCTAGGGGCCTGGTTTTACCTATGGGGACTAGCCTGAGCTGCCCCAGCGCACCCTACTGCAGCCCTCTGGGCGTCACCTCTCTGCCCTCTTCCCTCCCTTCTCCTGCTCCTCCCTGGGCTGCTACAGCAAACTTCCCACTGGCCGGGCCTCTTACCCCCGTGTGCCCCGCTCCCTCCCTCCTCCCTCCCACCTGCATACCTTGGAGAAGCCTTCCCTGACCACCTGCTCCCCCTACCCCTTCGCCTTTACCCTTCCCGCTGCAGGTACCCAGCCCTCTGGCGTGCAATGTCTGCCTGCTCCCCTGACCCCTCCACCTTTACCTTTCCCGGGGCTTGTACCCCGTCCTCTGGCGCGCAGTGTTTTACTCCAGTAAGTTCCCTCCAGGCAGGCACTTTTTGCTGGTTTTCTTCACTGCTGTATCCCCCGCACCTGGCCCGTGATGGAGGTTCCATCCACAGAGATTTGTGTATCTGATAGAGGACTTGCTTGCAGCATATATAAAGTGTTCTCTAAACTCATTCATCTTTTTTTTAAAAAAACCCAATTTTTTAAAATGGGCCAAAGATGTAAACAGACATTTCACCAAAGATCCTACAGGGATGGTCAAGAAGGAATGAAAAGCCGTTCAACAGCTTTGGTCACTAGAGAAATACAAATTAAAATGGAATTATTACCACTGAGCTGTACAATTAAAAATGGTAAAGATGATAAATTTTATATGTATATTTTATGTCAATGAACAATAAAATTAAAAAGAAAAAGAAATACAAATTCAAGCCACAGTAAGTGACCACCACACACCTATTAGAATGGCTAACTAAATAGCCTGGCCACAGCCAGCGTTGACAAGGAGGCGGAGGAACCGGACTTCGCAGACACTGTGATGGAAATGAAAAATGCTGCCGTCACTCGAGAAAAGAGTTGGCAGTTTCTTTAAAATTCAAACATACACCCATCCTACCACCCAGATAGTCCATTCTTAGCTTTTTACTCTCCAAAACTGAAAATACATGAGCACACAAAGACTTATGCAGGAAGACTCACAGCAGCTTCATTTGTAAGAGCTCCAAACTGGAAGCAACTTAAATGTCCATCAATAGGTAGATGGGGAAACAAAAGTTCATGGATACATGCCTTGAGTAGCATCCATTCAATGGGACACCACTCAGCAATAAAAAGCAATGAACTGGGCCGGGCGCGGTAGCTCACACCTCTAATCCCAGCACTTTGGGAGGCTAAGGAGGGTGGATCAGGAGTTCAACACCAGCCTGGCCAACATGGTGAAACCCCATCTCTACAAAAATTAGCTGGGCATGATGGCTGGTGCCTGTAATCCCAGCTACTTGGGATGCTGAAGTGGGAGAATCTCTTAAACCCGGGAGGCGGAGGTTGCAGTGAGCTGATACCACACCATTGTGCTTTAGCCTGGGTGACAGAGTGAGAGTCCGTCTTAAAAAAAAAAAAGCAATGAACTATTGAATACACGCCACAACAGAGTCACATCTTCAAATAATACACCGGGCAAAAGAAACCAGACCCAAAAGAATCATACTGCCTGGTTCTGCTTCTATGAAATTTTAGAAAATGAGAACTAATCTTCAGAGAGAGAAAGTTTGGAGGAGGAGACTGGAACGGGGAGGGGTGAGAGGGGAAGGACTACAACAGACCCAAGGGGGCCCTGGCGGATGACGGACATCTCCATCCTCTGAACTACGAGTTCAAGGCTCTAACCTCTGGCAAGAATGTGAAGTTATAAAAAATGTAGCAAGGCTTTGGCAGTGACCAATCTGGCTCCATCCCACAGTTCTGCTGGTTTGGATTTCCCACAGTCACAATTCTTTATAATCGCAAACATTCCCCAATGCAGGACCAGCTTCAGGAGGGTAACACCCATTCATCACATAGGGCCCAAGTTTAGAAGCCCCCTGCCCCCAAATTCCATTTAATGCTCTCCTGTTACTGTCTCAAAATGTTTAATTTAATTTTATTTTATTTTTGAGATGGAGTCCTGCTCTGTCGCCCAGGTTGGAGTGCAATGGTGTGATCTCAGCTCACTGCAAACGCCATCTCCCTGGCTCAAGCAATTCTCCTGCCTCAGCCTCCCGGGTAGCTGAGATTACAGGCGTCCACCACCACACCTGGCTAATTTTTGTATTTTTAGTAGAGATGGGGTTTCACCATGTTGGCCAGGCTGGTCTCGAACTCCTGACCTCGTGATCCGCCCACCTTGGCCTCCGAAAGAGCTGAGACTACTGGCCTGAGCCACCGCGCCTGGCCAACAGTTTTTGAGCAAAGGGCCTCACATTTTTGTTTGACACGCTGGGCCCCACGTGTTATGTAAATGGATCTTCCTCAAAGTGTGTTCTACAGAGTTAATTCTTTACTTCAGTTAATTTATGTTAATTGCTATTGTGGAAAAGGAGAATTTGGGAAATGCTGAGTTAAAGTTAAATAACTTCATTTTCCCCAGGGCAATTTGTAGCAACAGTTCAGATTAGAAACTAATATTTAGTCATCTTACCCGTGATAGAAATCCTATTCATTATCACAGAGATTTATATATATAGTTTTCCCTTGGTATCCACAGGGAGGTTGGTTTCAGGACTCCAGCAGATGCAAAAACCTGTGAACCCACCAGTTGCTGATAGAAAATGGCATAACATTTGCATAGAACCGTGAACTTTAACTTCATTCTGGATTACTTACAATACCTAATACAATGCCTACACATCACTTTATCCACATGGATTCAATGTAGTACTCAATGCGCAGCAAATTCAAGCTTTGGTTTTTGGAACTTTGCAGAATTTATTTTCTGCAGTTGGTTGAATCCATACATACAGAACCCACAGATGCAGAGGGCTGACTGTACTGGAGATTAGACCATGTCCCATAAAACCACGACTCTAACGCTTGAACATGCACACAAATTAAAACCGGCCCAATTGTCCCATAGAACTGGGACAATTTTTTGAATAAACATAGACATTGACCCTCCTGATCTTAAAACTTGAAACTTAGTTTGTCTCATCTGAGTTGCTTCCTCAGGAAAGGAGCCAAAACTCCTCAGATGACCACATCCAGACAAGATGCCAGTCTGCTCATTCATGATTGCTTCCTGTATTAATCTGTTCTCACACTGCTATAAGGACCTACTCGACACTGGGTAATTTATAAAGGAAAGAGGTTTAATTGGCTCACAGTTCAGCATGGCTGGGGAGGCCTCAGGTGGAAGGAAAAGCCAACATGTCCTCTTCACATGGTGGTGGGAAGGAGGAGAATGAGGAAAAGGGAAAAGCCCTTGTAAAACCATCAGATATCACTCACTAGCATGAGAACAGCAGCACTGGGGTGACTGCCCCCATGACTCATATACCTCCGACCAGGCCCCTCTGACAACACATGGGGATGATGGGAACTACAATTCAAGATGAGATTTGGGTGGGGACACAGCAAACCGCATCATTTCCTTACCCCTCCCTAATTCTGTTTTACACCCCTTCCTCGCTATATAAACTCCCCAGTTTTAGTCAATCCAGGAGACAGATTTGAGACAGATCTCCCATCTCCTCAGCTGCAGCACCCAGTTAAAGCCTTCTTCCCTGGCAAAACTCATCTCAGTGATTGGCTCTCTGAGCAACAAGCAATAAGACCTAGACCAAACCCCTGGCGTTTCGGTAACAGACTCACTTGGGGATCTTCTTAACGTACAAAATCAGTTTCATCAGGTCAGGCCCTAGATGCTGTGTTTCTCAGGTGGTTCTGATTCTACGGGTCTGCAGACCACACTTTAAGCAGCAAAACTCTAAAATGTATGTATGCATAGGTGGACGTAACCCTCGGAGCAGACTTAGTTCTGTCCAATTTGTGTGTCGGTTTCATCACTTAGTGTCCATGTGACTGAGGAGAAAGAATCTCTGAGCCTCAGATTCTTCAAGGGGCCCAAGGTAACCATGCCTAGAATTATTTCAAGGATTTAAGCAAAGTAATTTTACACTGATACTCATTTTAACAGCCACTTATGATGAGTGAGGCAAGATAGATACCATTATCTCCATTTTACAGATGAGAAAACTAAAGCTTAGGGAGGTTAATAATGTATCCAGTGCTAAAGCATATAAGTGACAGTGATGGCTCAAAACTTCATCTTTATGTGTGTATGTATGTTTGTATGTATGTATTTATTTGTGTTTATTTATTTTTGAGATAAGGTCTTGCTTGCTCTGTTGCCTAGGCTGGAGTGCAGTGGCACAATCTTGGCTCACTGCAGCCTGGACCTCCTGGGCTCAAGTGGTCCTCCCACCTCAGCCTCCTGAGTAGCTAGGACTACAGGCATGCACCACCATGCCCAGCTAATTTTTGTGTGTTTTTGTAGAGACAGGCTCTCGCTTTGTTCCCCAGGTTGGTCTCAAACTCCTGGGCGCAAGAAATCCTCTCACTATGGCCTCTTAAAATGCTGGAGCCCCTGTGCCAGACAAAGGTTTATCTTTTTACTCTGAACCTCTTGGTCTTTGTTTCACTCGAAGATTTTGAGGGTCTACTTTACACACCAGTCTCTTGTCTTTGCATCATTCTGACTTATGGAAGGGTTTGCTTTGCAGTGAAGTTTCAAGTTACTATCCTTTTATAGATGGGATCTTTTTTCTTCCTTTTGAAAATGAATTGATTATTCTTTATCAAAACGATCAATGTTCATTGCTTAAAGGATTCAAGCAATACAGAAGAGAACAGACAACAAAAATCTCACCGTGGCCTTCATTAACATCTTAGCGACTATTCTTCCAGTCCCCTCTTTGTGACCTATGGGTGACCCATTTGGGTAAAGGAAAGGGCAGCAGGGGAGAGGTTCCTCTGGTCAAATAATTTTGAGAAGCTTCCGGGTATTAGAGTCCCCACCTGGAGGTCACAGAGAGCATTAGAGTTTTCAAGGCTCACAAAACTTACAGCAAAAAGTTTTGCCACCACAAACAAGTATCCTTAAGTGTCTATTTTTCAATTGTGTTATTATTTTCTTAGGGGAAACAAAGCATGCACAGTGCCCTCCCCAAAGGCTGTGCAACTGTATACCCCCACTAATCGCCCATGAGAGTTCCCATTTCCCAAACCCTACTGCTAGTAGACTTTACCAATTCCTTTGCTGTTGATCAATCTGATAACACAAAGCTAACTGCTGTTTCTATTGTTTCTTCAATCGTTCATGAGGTGTTTATTAATTTATAAATCGTCAATTCATGTTCTTTCCAAATTTTTTTTTTTTTTTACTTTTTTTTGAGTTCTTTGTTTAATAAGAAAATTTATCTTTTAGTATGTGGGTTGCAAATATTTTTACCAATTTAGTTTTCAACATTCTTATTTTATTGTGTTATAAAGTCATTTTCCCCAGCACTTTGGGAGGCCGAGGCAGGCAGATCACTTGAGCTCAGGAGTTAAAGACTAGCCTGGCCAACAAGGTGAAAACCCGTCTCTACCAAAAATACAAAAATTAGCTGGGAGTGGTGGCGGGCACCTGTAATCCCAGCTACCAGGGACGCTGAGGCAGGAGAATCACTTGAACCCGGGAGGTGGAGGCTGCAGTGAGCCTAGATGACGTCTCCAGCCTGGGCGACAGAGCAGGACTCCATCTTAAACAAACAACAAAAAAGTGGTTTTGAATTTGTATATCACCAAATACGTGGATTTGGGGTTTGGGGATTTCTGACCTGTTCATTTGAAGGACCTCCTGCAACCAAGATTATAAAAATATTCACCCACATTTTCTTATGCTATTTTATAATTTCTATATTTACAATTAAATCCTCAATCCACCTAGACGCTATTTTCATGTGAGGTCTGAAGTAAAGCTCTACCTCTATTTTTTGTCTAAGTCACCAGCCTGTTATCACACCTCATTTATTAGTTTTTTAACTCAAAGATGACGTGATGTCTTTTTAAGTTTGTTTTATATTTTGCATTGTATAAAATTCTCTTCTGGTGTATAGCTGCATGATTTGGGCAAATGTGTAGACTTGTGTAACCACCATCACAAGGCACGCCCCAAAACTCCCTCTCCCTGCCCCTCTGTAGTGAATCCGCACTCCCAACTCACAACGCTCCATGGCCCTCTTCTCCCTCCCAGGGTTTTGCCCCTTCCAGAATGTCCTAAGGATGGAAGGGCGTGGGGTGCACCTCTGAGCATCGCTTCTTTCACTTAGAGCTGCCCATGAGATCCCGCGTGTCGCTGTGTGTGTCTGTGGACAGCTCATGGCTTTTCACTGCTGAGTAGTATTCCGTTGGGCCATAGTCTGTTTAACCATTTGCTAGAGTAGGCAGATAGCTAGCCATGAACAGGATAGGGAAGCCCTGAAAAATCTCACACCCTTGGGATCCCCTGAAACATGCATGCTAGATACGAGCAGAGAGGAGGGGAGATTCCTGTGCAGAAGGGGACACCCCAAAATGCTCCTTAGGAAACCCAGTCACTGCTCACTCTGCAGTTAACCTGTCAGAGGTCGATAGCCATGTGCTGATAAGAGTGGAATAAGGGCGAAAGGGAAATTCCTACGAGATACACAGGTGCCATAGGCACAAATTTAACCGCTGTAGGACCTTCCTGGGTGGCGGACATGAGCAAGGCTGCCATCAGCCAAGATTCAGGTTGATCTGGACCAGCACATGCATATTAACTGACAGTAATGGAGAATCCACAAACTTGGGGTGGGAACCAGGCGGGAACAAGGCGGAGACTCAAGACTGAGGCAGGAACTTAAGCAAACAGTCTGACATGATGAACAGCCCAGGGCAGAGCCCTCAGGGCTGCTCCCAGCTGGGCCAGCCCACTCCTTTCCTGGGATGTGCTCTTACACCCTTCATAACCCACACTTCCCAGTAACACATTCACCAGTTAAAGGACATTTGAGGAGTTTTCCACTTTTTGTGGTTATGAGTGAGTTTGCTATTCACACTTGCCTACAGGTTTTCTGAAGAGAACACATTTTCATTTGTCTTGGGCAAAAGGCTAGGGGTAGCGTTACTGGGCCATCGCATCTAGCAAGTGTTTCTTACCTTTCTGAGAGACTCTTGCTGTTTTCCAAAGCAGCGGCCCGGCCTGCTTTGCCTTCCCCCGGGGAGCACCTGGGAGTTGCAGTTGCCCAGCGTTCCCATCAGCACCTGCTCTTTTCCACTGCTGTGCTGTTCTGACTGTTTTCTTAATCCACTCTAACAGGCTTGCAGTGGTGTCTCATTTCCCTAATGGGGAATGGCGTGGAGCATCTTTTCATGAGTTTACTTGCCATTTGTAGATCTTCTCTGGTGAAGTGTCTCTTCAAATGTTGTGCCAATTTTTTTATTAGGTTGTTTTCTATTTCTGAGTTGACACAGTGTCTTTCTTTGCGCAGCATTTCCAGGTCCGTAGAAGTCTATTTTGAACCTTCTGTTCCAGTCTATTAATCTACCTGTCTATTCCTGGGCCAGGACCACACTGTTTTTATTACTGTAACTGTTTTATTACTATAAAAATGTATTTCATTTGTGTAAGACAATCCTTCCCTTATTATTCTTCTCCAAAATGTTCCCAGTGAATTTCAAATATTTATTTTCCAGCTCAACTCTAGAATAATTTTGTCAGGTTCTCCCCAAATTCTGTTGAGATGTTTACCTTTAATGATACTGAATTAAATAGAATAATTTAGGGGAAATTATCCTTTAAAATACTGTCTCCTAGTCCAAGAACAGACAGATTATTCCCTTCATTAAAGTCTTTATTCGTGTCTAGAGGTTGATTGCTTTTCAGGTATTTGTATTCAGTCTGTTTTCACAGTCGGCGTGCACAGGATCAGGGTAAAATCAGTCATGAAAACAGGATGCACTGGCAGAACTGTGATTCACTCGCAAACTGGATGGGCTTGAGATCAGATGATGTTAGTGATGTGTTTTACCTCTGTCCTAATTTTAGCTATTTGTAAAACTTACAACATTAAACTTGAGGATTAGAAAACAAATCGCCTCCCCCACAGTGACAGCTCCGTCGCTATGCCGCCCGTAACTCTTCGCAGTGCATGAAACTCTTTCAGTTTATTTTTCACCAGCAGAAAGCTGACCTCATTTAAAAAAAAAAATCAGTAGCTTTTGGGGTACAAGTGGCTTTTGGCTACATGGATGAATCGTATAATGGTGAAGTCTGAGATTTTAGTGCACTCATCACCTGAATAGTGTACAATTACCCAATATGTAGTTTTTCTGTTTTGTTTTCTTGAGACAGGGTCTTGCTCTGTCACCCAGGTTGGAGTACAGTGGCACAATCACAGTTCTCTGCAGCCTCAACCTCCTGGGCTCAAGAGATCCTCCTGTCCCAGCCTCCCAAGAAGTTGGGACTACAGGTGAAGGTCACCACACCCAGAAACTTTTTATATTTTTTTGTAGAGATGGGGTTTCACCATGTTGCCCAGGCTGGTCTCACACTCCTGAGCTCAAGTGATCCACTCACTTTGGCCTCCCAAAGTGCTGGAATTCCAGGTGTGAGCCACTGCACCTGGCCTCCAATATGCAATTCATTATTCCTCATTTCCACCCCCCACCCTCCCCCTTCTAAGTCTCCAGTCTCCATTATACCACATGGTATGCCTTTGCATTCTCATAGTTTAGTTCCCACTCATAAATTAATATATATGGTATTTGGTTTTCCATTCCTGAGTTGCTTCACTTAGAATAATGGCCTCCAGTTCCACCCAAGTTGCTGCAAAAAACATCATTTCATTCTGTTTTATGGCTGAGTGATATTCTATGGTGCTTACGTATCAGGTTTTTTTTGTTTTGTTTTGTTTTGTTTTGTTTTGTTTTGTTTTGTTTTTGAGATGGAGTCTCGTTCTGTCGCCCAGGCTGTAGTGCAGTGGCATGATCTCAGCTCACTGCAAGCTCCACCTCCCGAGTTCACACCATTCTCCTGCCTCAACCTCCCGAGTAGCTGGGACTACAGGCACCCGCCACCACGCACGGCAAATTTTTTGTATTTTTAGTAGATATGGGGTTTCACTGTGTTAGCCAGGATGGTCTCGATCTCCTGACCTCGTGATCTGCCCACCTTGGCCTCCCAAAGTGCTGGGATTACAGGCGTGAGCCACCGCACCGGCCTGTATCAGGTTTTCTTTATCCACTCATTTGTTGATGGGCACTTAGGCTGGTTCCATATCTTTGTAATTGTGATTTGTTCCGTAATAAACAGACAGATGTCTTTTTGATGTAATGAGTTTTCCTTTGGGTAGGTACCCAGTAGTGGGATTGGTGGATTGAATGGTTGATCAACTTTTGGTTCTTTGAGAAATCTCCACACTGTTTTCCATGAGGTTGTACTCATTTACGTTCCCACCAGCAGTGTGTGAGCGTCCCCTCTTTTCCACATCCTTCTGAGGCATTTCAGAAGGAGTTCACATTGCTGCTGTGGGTTGCAGCCATGCATACGTAGCTACACATTGGTGGCACATTTAAAACGCCACTTTATTAGCTTTTAATGTAGACATGATCCCATGCAGACACTTGTTTTCTTTTGAAAAGAGCTATTTAGCCTGATCTACAAAAGAATTCTTGTGAATAAGAATGCAAATCATCAGTCTGCCTGCTGACTGCCCAGACCCCTTCTCAGCTGCCAACATGATCCATTCCATCCCCAAGTTTTCTCTTCCCGACATTCCCAACTCTCGCCTTTGCTTCATTTTGAAGAGATTAGTTTCCATAATTTACAGTTTGGGAGGAAGAAAATGACTCTTACATATCTGACTTCAAGTCTCTTGATAAGCTTTCAGTAATGTGAGCGTTCTCAGTTTCTTTGAAAAACCTTTGTTTCAGGACATTTTGCTTCCCGGAGCCTTTGCATTCAACAGAATTCAAGTAAATGTTTTGGTCATGATGTAGGCTCAGCTTCCTTACAAGAGACCCAAAATCACTGTGGCTTAAATGAGAGAGAAACTTATTTTTCTCTAAGAGACCAAGCTGATGCAGCAGTTGAGCTCTGTGAAATTGTCAGGGGCCCAGACTCCTTCTGCCTTAGAGCCCTGCCATCCTTCTGCTGTCTCCTTTGTGGGCATGGACTGGCGGCATCCCAAAGAGGCACTCCAGCACAGATGCAGCGAGGACTCAGTTACACAGCCACGTCCTAGCTTCAGGGGAGGCAGGGCAATGTCACCTTGTCGTATGCACCTCTCTGCCCTGCTAAAAATTCTCTGTTAATCTAAGAAATAAGAGGAGAACAGATACTGAGACACAAGTAGCAGCCTCGGAGCCCACCTGGGCATTAAGGGACATTTATAGGGCTAGGCTGGGCTTTAGTCAGGATGGGCAAAATGGAGCAGGAACAAAGGAACTCCAAGGTTCATTGTCTAACTACACAAAAGGTGAGCTCTTCCTCAGTCCATTGAAGGCCTAGACACATTCTGAGACAACTGTCTCCCTGGGGGAATTCAGTATTCCAGGTGGCTTCACGCATGCCAGCCTGGGCTCCGTCATCACACTGGCTGGGAGGATATGGCATGGTAAACCTGGTGCCAGCTCCCAAATGCTTCCGCCTGTAAGTGGCATCCAGCGTGTCTGCTCAGATTTCCCTGACTGAAGCAAGTCACATGGCCACTCCTAACTACAAGGGGACAGGGCACACCCCTGCATGAACTTGGAGGAAGAAGAGGCCAAAGGAATGGGCAAGAACATGGTCTGTGGCACCTTGAGGAGCTGCAGGTCAGCCCCACTGCAGCAGGACAGTCCCGGAAAGGCAGCAGGCAGTCTGGCACCTGTGCATGGCTCTAGCCCTGGGATCCCCTCACAACCCACCACACCAAGGTAGGTGCTAGTGGGCCCCCGGGTTTGGATGACAGATCGTTCACTTGCTTACAACCAAGTACGGTTTTTGATTTTAGCTCTGAACGAGGTTTGTGAAGGTGGAACTCATTCCAACAGTGGGAACTGAAAGGACCACAGATGAATTATATTGTTTACCCTTCAACATAGACCACCCACCTTTCATTACCCTGGCGCTTGGGTGACCTATTAAATGACTTAGACAGAAAGCATCACACACAATACCCTCAACATGAAAAGCCTGAACAGTGGAAGCCAGCATAAACACACACGCTACGCCTTCTCTCCATGGCCGTCACTTAGCGGCAGGGAACCCACAGTTTGTCTCACTGAGAATCACTCCACCAAGGGTTCTCGTCCTGGATCCTAGTGTCTTTCTTGTGGCATCATGTGCTTTTAGCATTTACTTCCTCTCCACTCGCCGGACCGTATCATAATACCGACCTAAAAGGAAGATGCTGAGACAAAATTTACATAAGTGGAGAGTTTCTTTGGATCAGGCTTTCAACTTGCAAGCTGGGAGCACAGATTCTGGTTGTCCTGAGTATGCCCTCCAATTAGCAACAGTTACAAGGAAGCTTTAAAGGGAAAGAATGGGCGGTTCCCAAATTGTTTACCAAGCAGATACATTCAAATAACATCAGCTATTGATTGTCTATACATTGTTCTTTGTATCACAAAAATCCAGGACTTAATGAGTGAGGCGGCTTGTCAGTAACAAAATGACCTGAAGTAATGGTCACTGGACTGAGTGGCTCACGCCTGTAATCCCAGCACTTTGGGAAGTTGAAGCAGGAGGATCCCATGAGCTCAGGAGTTTGAGACTCCCCCATCTTTACAAAAAATAAAAAAAATTAGCCAGGTGCAGTGGCACGCATCTGTGGCCCCAGCTACTCAGTACTCAGGGCTGTGAGCAGGAGAATTGCAGGTTGAGGCTGCAGTGAGCCGTGATTGAGCCACTGAACTCCAGCCTGGGTGACAGAACTAGACCCTGTCTCAAAAGAATAAAACAAAAACACTAGCTCCTGAGCATGGGTGCAGAGGTAGGGATCGGCTAAACCCATATTCTTTGCTCTCTGGGTCTGCGTGCCTCACAGAGCTCAGACTTCGCTGAGCTGTTTTTCTTTTCCCAGTAATTAATGAGGCATCTTAGCAGCTTTAGTTCATCCTTCCTAGGCCACCCCAAGTGCTCTGCGGCTGAGGAGGGCAGCACTTCACATTTCACTGCTGCTCCCCTTCTTCCAGGGGTGGCCACCTGTCTCCTTTCATCTGCTTGCAAGGTTTCTCCATTTGGAAAGAGTAACTGTGACTGTTGTAATGAATAAATCTCAACATTTCCATGGCTTCATATGAAACAAATTTGATCCTCATTGACGTAAAATCCCAAATGGATATTTCAGACTATCATCAACAGCAGGCTCCAAACCACAGAGTTATGCAGAAACCTAGGCTAACAGAGGACCCACCGTCTTCAGCAATGCTTCCAAGTTTGTTCTGGACACCCACAGCCCACCCAGCAAGGATAGGAAGAAAGAGAACAGAGAAGGTGCACCTACAATCACCTAATGGGTTCTTTCTGCCCACGGCACAGACAAAAATCAGCACACTGAGACAATAGCGTTGCAAAAGAGAAAGATTTTAATTGACTGGAGGCTGTCCCACACAGGAGAACAGGAATTAACACTCAAATTAGCCTCCCTGAAGACTCAGAGGTTAGGGTTTTTATGGACAATTTGATAAGCAGGGGGCTAGGGAATGGGTGTTGCTAATTGGTGGGGATGCAACAATAGGGGTGTGAAAAATGGTCCTTCAGCATTAAGTCTGCACCAGCTGAGTCACAAGTCTGGGTGGGGTCAGTCTGAAAAACATCTCAAAAAAGCCCTTAGGTTCTACAATAGTGATGTTATCTATAAACGAGAAAGTCACAAATCTTGTGACCTCTAGCCACATTTTCTATAATCCCAAAGGAGTAAAAGATTACGGAAAATACGTCTATATCTTAGCAGAGTTCAGACCCCTCTCATAGTCCTATTCTTGCTTACAGAGTTGTTGCTGGTCCCTGAGCAAGGAGGGAGTTAGTTTCTGGGAAGGACTCTTATCATCTTTACTTTATTATCATTTAAGTTACACTATAAACTAAATTTCTCCCACAGTTAGCCTGGCCTATGCCCAGGAATGACCAAAGACAGCTTGTGGGCTCTCAATGCGATAGAAATTTATATAAGGCTGAAAGAGTTTTCCAGACAAGGCTTCATTGGAGCTTATGCCTGGACATAAGGGAGGCAGCACAGGAGGGAGAGAAAGAGAGAGAGAGAGAGAGAAGGAGAACTCTCTGCCTCACTCCCCCAAAAGAGCTGGGGGGACTTTTTTGTTAGGCAAAGCATGGGAACTGACATCAGGGATAGGGTGCGCAGGCTGGGCTGGGCAAAGCACCTGAAGGGTAGGGTATGTAGGTCAGCATTATTTTGTTGTAATGGTTCTCTTGATTAATAATAGGTCACCTGGTGGTCTGGCCAACAGCCACAAGGCTACGAATCAATTGTTTAGCATTCCTTCCTGAGGTGGGACACTCCACAACCTTGGTTATCTCCTAAGTCCAGTTTCTGGAATTCTTTAGTAAAAGGCATGGTTAAACACGGTGTCAGTGAAGTAGTGCTGTGGGTTTTGTGATCGGCGGGAACGCTCTTGTGGGGATGAAACTCCACCTCTACTCTGTCTCACATGGAGGCCAGAAGCGAGATGCAGTCAGCTGTGTCAGATTTATCTACTGTCATAATTTTGCAAAGGCAGTCACACACCCAGTCTTCAGGAGTCACCTCAGGCTACTGTAACGAAGTACCACCAACCGGGGAACTCAGATAGCAGAGGCCTGTTGCCTCACATTCTGGAGGCTGAAGTCCAGATCGAGGTGTGGCCAGGTGGGTTTCTCCTAAGGCCGCTCGCCTTAGCTTGCCCGTGGCCGCTTTCCCCCTTGCGTTGTCATGAGGGCTTTCCTCTCTGTGGACTTGTGTCCTAATTTCCTCTTTTTATAAGGACATCAGTCATATTGGATGATGAAGAAAATCAAAATATTTTATCTGAAAATGTACTCCTTGGACATATTTGGAGGTGCCTGTCAGAGGGTCTGCAGACAGGGGTAGCCCTGCCATGCTGCCTTTTGTGGGGAGATTTGCCTCTACAGAGAAGCCGCTTTGACGAAGCCAGGCTTTCTCTGAGGCCCTTCCTTGGGAAGGATCCTGGAAAAGATTACATGAGAATCTGACACCGTGAAGGTCAGAGAGGAACATTTGCCTTCCCTTCTCTCTAAGGGCTGCTAATGTGAGGTTTCATCTACACCACAAGACCAACGTTGCTGGCCAGACCTCCTCTTCTCTAGCTCCTGTAACCCGTCTTGGCGCCAGAACCTGACTCACCACCATCCCTGGTTTTGCATATGCTGGGAGCCTTCATTCTTTTTGGAAACTCAGGATGGTATAGAAGTCCTGTACATCATTGAGAGGTTGGGGTAACCACTCTGTGATATTCCCTCCACGCACCTTAACACATTTGTATGCCATTTCTCCTATTAATCTGGGTTTTGTCGGTTGATGTTTCAGTGTAACTTCAGAGGGTGAAGGGAGAGTTATCTCTTGGCCCCCACAGTTTTGGCACTGTCATCAGGACTCCAAAGCTCTGCTCTTCTGGAAGCCACAGTCAAGGGAACCCAGGACCTAACAGGCAGGCAGAAGGCGAAAAATTTACCAGCTAGCTTCGGTCTCTCTGCGTGGAATCTGGTTGAACAGGTGGTAAAAATCACTCTCCGAAAAGTTTTGGTTAGTAGGGGCAAAGGATTTGTGACTAGTCTTGGGTGTAGCAGCTCTGTAGTACTTTTAGTGTGAGTGTTCATACTGCTGGATCCCTTTTCTCCCTGAGTCTATTCCTTTGTCTTTGTCTTTCTGTGTCGTTTCATTAAGAAGGGCATCACAGGGTAGAACACAGGCCTAAGCCCTGCAGGCTGGTCAGTTTTACCGTTCTAATCAGACCTGTATCTATTTAGACAAAACTTCACTGTGGGTACCTAAATAAAGGTTGGATGAGGCTCCCTGTCATCTTGCATCATGTCCCTACGAACCTGACTTGTGACCAGGTGGGAGCTCTCCCTCGGTCTCCACCACCCATGGGGTGAGATTTTTGGGTCCCATCAGGTGGGTGATCTGAAAATGGCTGAGAATCTGAGACAGGTAAGATTTAAAGCAGCACACATTTCACTCCAAGTGTGTCAGGCTCTCAGGGGGAGCTGTCTTACCAAGAGGTCCCATCCATAAGGGGTTTTTGTCATCTCAACCCTTGCAACCTGGTAATCCTGGGAAAGTCCAATCCTAAAATGGTCTACACAGTGTCAGAGATTAATGAGTCTGTGACCAGTGCCCCCCCCCCCCCATAAATCTGTGGGCTACTGGAGGCATCACACACACAAACATTATCCTTAACCATCTGTGGCAACCAAAAGCTTTGGCTATCTTAGCTTATTCCTGGGAGTGGACCTTTTGGGAAGCACTGGAATTGCTGCTTCTCTGCCCTCTCCAGGAAACACCTCTTGCACATATGCTAAAAATTTAATCTAAACCTGGAAAATTACTTCGTGGGCTTCCAGTGAAGAGTCTATTGGATTGAGTTGCTATTGGAATAAGTACACTATTGGAAATTCTAATCGTTAGTGGTAAAAAGATGGATCCTTAAAATTAGACTTCTAAATTTAAAAAAAAGAGAGAGAGATTTTACAGATCTCTCCTTCTAAACAATTGCCTTATTGTTAAGATTAAATTAAAAAGAAAGACAAATAATAGTGTCATGGCTAGCCTTAGAAATTCCCTTGATAAAATTAAAGAGCAAAAATATCTGACTTTGGCTGGACCCAAAGGCTCATGCCCTAATCCTGGCATTTTGAGGCCAAGGTGGGACGATCACTTGAGCCCAGGAGTTCAAGATTAGCCTGGGCAACATGGCAAGACCCCCTTTCTTTAAAAAAAAATTTAATAAAGACCTAAAGCATTTTTTATTTATTATATATTTTTTTTGAGAGAGTCTTGCTCTGTTGCTCAGGCTAGAGTGCAGTGGCGTGATCTCAGCTCACTGTAACTTCTGCCTCCTGGATTCAGGCGATTCTCCTGCCTCAGCCTCCCAAGTAGCTGGGACTATAGGCATGTGCCATCACACTGGCTAATTTTTGTATTTTTAGTAGAAACAGGGTTTTACCATGTTGGCCGGGCTGGTCTCGAACTCCTGACCTCAGGTGATCCACCCGCCTCGGCCTCCCAAGTGCTGGGATTATAGGCATAAGCCACTGCGCCCAGCCTAAAGCATTTTTTAAATCCTTGTACACTCGAAGTACCTGCTTTGAACACCCTGTGGAATTCACAATGAAGGCTACTCTACCTGTAGTTTCTGGCAGTTAAAATTTCATGCTTTCACTGTCACAGCCTGGGTTCAATTCCAAGTCAGGGAACCGGTCCCAACTAAAATAAGATAATAAAAGATTTGAAAAAACAGTTTTTAAGAGCTCTCTGGTCAGAAGTCAGCTTAATTAAAAGCTGATGTTCAAGCTATGTATACGTAGAGGCCTCTCTGCCTTTTCTCTTTGAGATCCTGTTTCTGGGAACTTTCTTCAGTTGACTGACACCCCCTTTGTAAGGATATTTAGTCCTTCTGTTTGCTTCCCGCCTTGCTGGTATAACGTTTGCAGGGAAAAATGTAATATTTTCATTGGCCTTTTAGAAAATTTTAAATATCCTCAAATTGGCTTCTGTAGAAATTGTTCT
Organism: Rhinopithecus roxellana; assembly: GCF_007565055.1. Taxonomy (NCBI): domain Eukaryota; kingdom Metazoa; phylum Chordata; class Mammalia; order Primates; family Cercopithecidae; genus Rhinopithecus; species Rhinopithecus roxellana. The sequence goes on along the minus strand of NC_044552.1, from coordinate 20,159,572 downwards.
TTCATTTCCTTCCACTGCTGCCTCTCCTTCCTTTTGCTATCCTCAGCACCACATGCAGCATTCTAGAGAGGACTTCTGATGACTCTGCGACCCCCTGAGGAACACAGAAAAAGGCTCGACTTGATCCTTTTATGCACTATTCCGTCTTCCTTCTTATAGGCACGGTCCATGTTCGTCCCAGGTCTAAAAGCCCTGCTCTCTTTTCTATTGCATTACCAGGTCTCTTTGGCTTTTGTGGATACCAGAGATGACTTTGTACTGTAAGGCCAAGAAGCACTTGGCCTTTGTATGTGTGATGGTTGGCAGGTCACTGTCAAGGGCTGCAGCTTTGGAGGTGGCTGACAGTGTTTGCAGTGAATGGTTATTACTGCAGGAGTTATTCGTTTCTTTGTGCATTTGTATGAGAAAGGTGTGGTTTGAAACTCAGAGGCTATGGAGCACTTACCATGAAGGAATAAGACTCCCACAGGGGATGAGCTGACCACAGAGTGGGCTGATGGTCACTGGGTCGTCTTTGCAGCCAGGTGTACCGTGGAGCTTTGTGCAACACAGTCCTGTGGAATTTCCCGCTTGGAGGGACTCAAGATCCAGCGTAAAAGCAGGATCCTTGATATTTAAAGATCTAGAAGCTCTGCCTTTCAGCTGTGCCTGGTGTTCACATATTTAAATATTAGACCCTGAAAACTGCAAATTCTTTGTTGGGTCTGTTAATGGGTTCAGTTGCCCAGTTGGAAAACAGAGATTAAATTAGAAACTACTTATTAAAATTAGTCTCATTATAAAATCCTGTGGTGGGGGGCTGTGGCATGGCCAGGTGTGGTGGTTCACACCTGTAATTCCAGCACTTTGGAAGGCCAAGACAAGAGGATTGCTTGAGACCAGCTTGGGCAATATAGCAGGGCCCCATCTCTATAAAAAAAATATATATATTTTTTGTTTTTTTAATTAGCCAGGTTAATGACCTGTGCCTATAGTAGCAGCTACCAGGAGGCTGACTTATTCAGGTATTACACAGTCTGATGAAGAAATTTTGACTTGGCTTTCTAGCCTCAAGAGGCTTTTGAAAGTCTGATTGGAGATTCCTTATGAAAATATTTCAGCAAAGCCAACTTAAAAGGAGCCTATGTGGCCAATTACTATTTGTGCTGCACTTTATGCAAATAAACAGGCCAAGTACGACTAAAACTTATTTTGCAAATAAACTGGTCATAATATTCTTGGTATAAATGTGGGACTGGAGAGAGACAAATTATGATTCAGAAGTGTTAAAGCAAACTAAATATGGCCTGAGAAGGACTCTGTGCTTCTATATTTGAGTCCTGGTGGATGAACTGCAACGTGACCTAATAGATAGACAAGATTAAAAACCTACCCTAGGAGTACCTGCCTGTAACCATGGCTGAGTCTTAGACGATCCCAGCCACGCCAGTCACACACTGCTGAGTGTTCACACTGTTCATGTAAGGCAAACACCAAGCTGTAACCAGTTCAATTGTTCCTATACCTCACTTCTGAATTCTGTATGTCACTTTACTTTTTTTTGTCCATAAATTTGTTCTGACCACGAGGCACCCCTGGAATCTCTCTGAATGTGCCGTGATTCTGGGAACTGCCCGATTCTCAAATTGTTCATTGTTTGATTAAAACTCCTTTACATTGAACTCGGTGGAAGTTTGTCTTTTAACAGAAGAAAACTGTAGCATACCTGCTATTAGATTATAGCCTTGTCTGTTGTTTTTGAGTTTTTATTTTTAACCTACAATTTGGACTAAATCCTGAATCCTTTCCTGGCTATAAGCCTCCAAACTAACATTTTCAACGTTTTCTCCCATTTTTTTTCTGACTTGGAATCACTAGAAAATAAAACCATGCTTTTCTTAAAGCCCTGGAAACTGAAGTTAGGCAACTTAATATAAACTTTGGGAGAAATTCCTACAGTAACTCACATATAAACAGCCTTTGTTCCTGTGGATGCAAGGACTACTCAGAAAGCCGACTGTAACACATGATTCAAACTGCAATCCAGAAAAATCTGTCAGATTGCCTCTGAAATCTGAAGATGCTTCAGGTTCTAAGAAAACTGGTCTACTAGACTATCCCAGACATAAACCTTTGTTTTCCTTCTGTTTCCATAGAAATGCCTCTTCCTAGAGATCTGTTTGCCTGCATCCTCTGTAGAGGCCTAGGTCTGAGAGCTCGCCTGCAAGGCCGCCTCCTGGAATGAGACATAGCTATTTAACTGAACTGATCTATTCTCAGGACTAAAAGAATGGTTCAGGCAGGGCGCGGTGGCTCGCGCCGGTAATTCCAGCACTTTGGGAGGCTGAGGCGGGCGGATCATCTGAGGTCAGGAGTTCAAGACCAGCCTGGCCAACATGGTGAAACCCTGTTTCTATTAAAAATACAAAAAATTAGCCAGGTGTGGTGACACGCGCCTGTAATCCCGGCTACTCAGGAGGCTGAGGCAGGAGAATCGCTTGAACCTGGGAGGGGGAGGTTGCAGTGAGCTGAGATGGTGCCATTGCACTCTGGCTTGGGCAACAAGAGCGAAACCCCATCTCAAAAAAAAAAGAGAATGGTTCAAGGAGATATGGGATGATATATTTAAGTTTGTTCCTTTCTGCTTATCCCAATGTGTTCTGCCCTTCCTTTGCCTGTCTCTTATCTAACAACCCTAACCCACAGCTATCAACTTGGCTTTGATGGGAAATTTTTGAAAGTACAGTTTCAAAATGGGGACTGAAGGAAACCAAAATATTTCACCCAGAAAATACTTCTCTGACATAGTTTGAGGTGGCTGTCAGAGGGCATACAGACAGAAATCATCCTGCAAAACTGTCTTGTGGACAGATTTGCATCTGCAGAGAACCTGCATCCATGCAGCCAGGCTTTCTCTGAGGCCCTCCCTTGCCCTGATCTAGGAAAGATTAACTGAAAGGCTGATACCTTTAAAGGTCTGGAAGGAACATTTACCACCTTTTCTTTCTAAAGGATGCTACCCGTGACACTCCATCTACATGACAAGACCACTGCCCGGCCTCTGCTCCTCTCCCAAAACCTGTCTTGCCACCGTAACCTCATTCACCACCATACCTGTTTTTGGTTATGCTGTGAGCCCCTATTCTTTTTGGAACCTCAAGATGATATACAAATCCCAGCTGCTCAGGAGGCTGAGGCACAAAAATCACTTGAACCTGGGAGGCAGAGGTTGCAGGAAGCCGAGATTGTGCCACTGCACTCCAGCCTGGGCGACAGAGTGATACCCTCTCTCTCAAAAAAAAAAAAAAAAAAAGGATGCTATACCAGCTCTGTACACCATCAGGGGGTTGGGGTAACCACTCTGTGATTTTCCCTCCATGTATGTTAATACATTTGTATGCCATTTCTCCTATTAATCTGCCTTTTGTGAGTTGATTTTCAGAGGGTGAAGGAACAGCTTTTCTTGGACTCTACAATTAGGACCCACCCTAATGACCTCATTTAATCTTAATTATTTTTTTAACGACCCTATCTTCAAATATGACAATAGTGACATTCTGAAATATAGGGGCTTAAGATTTCAACATATACATTTGGGGGTGGGGACATCACTTAGCCCATAACACACTCTGAATCACATTAGATCATGAAATGGTAGCCACTGGCCAAAGCCACTCACACAGCCCCACCTGGATGCAAGGGTGGCTGGGCGGGTGGGTGCCCCATGGCTGGCTGCAGCTTCCAGCAAACACTCTCCACTGTGCAGCCAGCCAGCTCTGCCCTAGCAGGAACACATTCCCTGGGACCTCTTCCTCCTGTCTCAGCTGTCACATGCAGATTGTCCACGGCAGGGACTTGAAAGCCCCAGAGGATGTGCACAGAATGCTAAATAAAATAAGTCAGCACTCTGCACACATTTCTTTACTTACATCGTGTGACGAAGACCAGTCACAAGTGTCCAGTTTCTTCCATTGCACGCTTAATGCGGAATAAACTCTTTTAAAGTTTCAATCATGCACTGAGGTAGCAATTACTGACCTGGGTGTCATCATCCAAAAGAATAGTAAACAGTGTGCCCGAAAGACAGAAACCTAGGAGAGTTCGAGATGCTGAAAAAGACCATCCATCCGTTAACCCCACACAATAAGCAGGGGAGGAATCTTCCAAATGGCCACCATAATCCCAACCCTTATATTCCAGCCCACAAAAATGTCAACCTTCCAGAACTCCGACTTTCCAGATGTCGACGAAACCCTAGCTGATGTCAGGATCAGCTATGGAATCCCGTGACGAGCCACAGCTTAGATGCCAGCCACGCAGGCTCAGATATGCACACACTTCCATTCTAGCTAATGGTTAATAAATGGAGAACAAGTCTTGCTTGACATATTCACTAGTGCGAGTTGAAGTGGCTGGAGCCAACACTCTATTTACCCTGAAGCTTAGTTTACTAGATGCCGCTGCCTGTTCTGTGAACCTCGTGGTCACATGGGAATTGTAACACAGAACAGTCTCAGTAGGAAAAGGGTTTCAGTTTAAAAAGATGATCTTCTGTCGACATGGGGCATTCCCTAATTAATTTCTAGTAGCTGCCTTATCTCAAACTTGAGGACCTTGTTCCAGTGCCTTCTTTCTGGGCAAGATGGTCGGATAGTGCAGGGGCCAAGAAAAAATGCCCCTTTCACCCTCTGAAGGTTTGCTGAAAAATCAACTGACACAAGGCAGACTAAAGGAAAAAAGGCATACCAAGGTCTTACCGTGCACGGCGGTCACACAAAATGTAAGCACACAAAGAAGTAGCCAGACGTATCTAGAGGTTATAAAAAGAATAAGGGCTTGGATGGCAGCAAGACAGGTTATGGGAGGGGGAGAAGAGAAGGCCTGGCTAGCAAAAGTGGCCTTGCCAAGCAAAATAAATAAATAAATAATAAATAAATAGGCTGGGCATGGGGGCTCACCCCTGTAATCCCAGCACTTTGGGAGGCTGAGGTGGGTGGATCATTTGAGATCAGGAGTTCGAGACCAGCCTGGCCAACATGGTGAAACCCTGTCTCCACTAAAAATACAAAAATTAGCTGGGCGTGGTGGTGAGCGCCTGTCATCCCAGCTACTTGAGAAGCTGAGGCAGGAGAATCACTTGAACCCAGGAGGCAGAGGTTCCAGTGAGCCAAGATCTCAGCGACAGAGTGAGACTCTGTCTCAAAAATAAAGAAAGAAAGAAATAAAACTTCACAGGTAGCAGCCGTCAGAGAGAATAGAGGTAAATGTCCCTTTGGGAGTTTAAGACGGCAGAGTCTTGGTTACTCTTTCCTAGATCTGGACAAGGGAGGGGCGCAGAGGAAGCCTGGCTGTGTCCATGCCGATTCTCCACGGAGACTGATCTCCCCACAAGACGGCGCTGCAAGGCGGGGTCTGTGTGCAGGCTCTGAACAGCTGCCTCAAAATATGTCAAAGACGTGTATCTAGGGGTGAAATATTTTGATTTCCTTAAAGGACGAGTGGAACTTTTCCATGTGCCTCACATGGTTTCTGGCCATTTCAGAGGACAAAGGTATATTAAAACAAAACTAAGGCACTGTTTTTAAAAACCTGAAAAACGTGTGTCCACACCTTCCCCTTGCTTATAAACAGATTAAAAACAAGTATCTGTACACATGGAGATTTTGTTTCTTTTTATGGAACTTTTATCATTTTATGGAACTAGACTCATTGTATGCACATGTTGATGAAGAAAACAAACTGGATGATATTTAAAGAGGTTTATTCTGAGCTAATATGAGTGACAAAGGGCTGGGTACAGTCTCAGGAGGTCCTGAGAACATGTGCCCAAGGCGGTCAGGTTGCAGCTTGGCGTTATACATTTTAGGGAGACAGAAGTTATAGGCAGAGACATAAATCAATACATGTAAGGTATACATTGGTTTGGACAGCAAAGGTTGAAACATTCCAAAGTGGAGTGGGGAGGTGGTGTTACACGTCACAGGTGGATTCAAAGATTTACTGATTGTTACACGTCACAGGTGGATTCAAAGATTTACTGATTGGTAATTGGTTGAAAGAGTTAAGCTTTGTCTAAAGAATTGAAGTAAATGCTTCAATTTATCAAGTTAAGATAAGGAGGGTTTGGCTGGGCACCATGTCTCAGGCCTGTAATCCTAGTACTTTGGGAGGCCAAGGTAGGCGGATTGCTTGAGCCAAGGAGTTCGAAACCAGCTTGGGCAACAGGGCAAAACCCTGTCTCTACTAAAAATAAAAAAATTAGCCAGGCATGGTGGTGCATGCCTATAGTCCCAGCTACTCTGGAGACGGAGGTGGGATGCTCACTTGAGCCCAGGAGGCGGAGGTTGCAGTGAGCCGAGATTACACCACTGTACTCCAGCCTGGGCAACAGAGTGAGACCCTGTCTCAAAAACAAACCAACAAACAAAGATAAGGAGGGTGGTAGAAGCCAAGTTTCTTGCTATGTAATGAAGGCCTCCAGGTACCAGCCTTAGAGAGAATATAGTAAATGTTTCTTCTTAGACCTTAAAGGTGTCAGACTCAATTAATCTCTTAGATCTGGGGAAGACCTAGAAAGGGAAGGGAATTATCCACAGATACAAAATTTCCCCACAAAAGACAGCTTTATAGGCTCATTTCAAAATATGTCAAGGAAATATATTTTGAGATAATTTTTTTTTTTGAGACAGTTTCATTCTTGTTGTCCAGGCTGGAGTGCAATGGCACGGTCTTAGCTCACTGCAACCTCCATCTCCTGGGTTCAAGCGATTCTCCTGCCTCAGCCTCCCGAGTAGCTGGGATTACAGGTGCCCGCCACCACACCTAGCTAATTTTTGTATTTTTAGTAGAGACGGGATTTCACCACATTGGCCGGACTGGTCTCAAACTCCTAACCTCAGTTGATCTGCCCATCCTCAGCCTCCCAAGGTGCTGGGATTACAAGTATGAGCCACCACTCCCAACCAAGGTAAAATATTTGGATTGTCTTCAGGGTCTGCCATCTGTCACGTGATGCCATACCAGAGTCAGGTTGGAATTCGGTATCTTATTGCCACAAACTCTGTTCTGTCAGCTTTAGGATCTCTATCTTAATCCTATTTTTTAATCCTATTTTAATGATGGTCAGTTCTGCCTAAACTGCAAAATAGAGGAGTGTCCAATCTTCCTTCCCATCGTGGCCTACATTTCACTTTTTCAGGTTTCTCTGGGGTCCTCTTGGCCAAAGGTTGGGGGGGATCTGTCCAGTTGGTTGGGGACTTTAAGATTTTATTTTTGGCTTACACATATTAATGGACAACAAGCCTTTTTGATCTAACATATTTCACTTAACGTACCTCCTACCAATGGCAAGGCCAGGGTCCTTTATCTCATTGCTTCTTGCAGATAGATATAAAACCAAAGAAAATGACCAAAGCGAGTCTCAATCAATAAAGGTTTGTTTTGCCAAGGTGGATGATAAGGCCTGGAAAAAGCAGCACAGAATTACAGGAATGTCTGTGATCCAGGCTTTCTCCAGAGGGTTTGGGGACTTCAGTATTTAAAGGCAAAGAGTGGGCAGTAGGGGAAAGAGGACCAAATGAAAGGGGAGTGTATAAGGGTCAAGCAGCTGCCTTCTTTCCAGGCTTTTATCAGCTTTCAGGGAATCCACGTTTTGCATGTGAGAGGGAGGGGGTCGAGGATCAGTCAGTTACACTCAGTGAATCTGCATTTTCACATGAGATACACAGAGTAGAGGGGGCAGTCACACACGCGTTTGTCTCAGGTGAGCAGATGAGTGACTTCTAGTCCTGCCTTCCTTCCCTACCTGTGAAGACAATCCACTGATTTACACTATCAGGGTGAAATTTAACAGAACCATTTTAGGGTAAAGATCTTGGGGTTCACAAGGAATTTCCTTGTAAGTAAATTGTGTGGGAGACCCTCTGGGGAGCCTTATTATTTATTTATTTATTTATTTTGAGATGGAGTTTCGCTCTTGTTACCCAGGCTGTAGTGCAGTGGTGTGATCTCCGCTCACTGCAACCTCTGCCTCCCAGGTTCAAGCGATTCTCCTCCCTCAGCCTCTCAAGTAGCTGGACTACAGGCATGTGCCACGATGTCCGGCTAATTTTTGTATTTTTAGTAGAGATGGGGTTTCCCCATGTTGGCCAGGCCAGTGTCGAACTCCTGAACTCAGGTGATCCACCCATCTCGGCCTCCCAAAGTGCTGGGATTACAGACATGAGCCACTGGCCCTGGGGAGTCTTCTACGGCCTTTTATCCTTGTAGCCATCTACTTAGGAACAAAAAACAAGCAGTATTTGCCTGACTCCATTCCCAAGCTTGGCTTTTCCCTTTGGCTTAGTGAGTTTGGGGTCTTGAGATCCTGTTTTCCTTTCACAGAGAGACAGGTGAAAGTTGACATAAATGGAGTCACATCGTATAGACCAAGCTTTGCTGCTGACATGGCTTCTTTTCCTTGCTTGCTTGCCCCCACCTGTTTCTTCTCTATGTCACCTCCCCCTGCCTCCACCACAGCTGATACCTGGTGTTGTCCTTCAGAGCTTCACCCACGCCCCTGTAACCATCGGGATCTATGAACTGTACGACATATAGGCAGACCGAGGCTTGTCGGTGTTTTATACATTTTGGGTTCCAGTATTCACACTTCCCCACGCCTTCCTGTCTTTGCTCATACACTCCTCGTGGAAATCCCACCAGGTGAGTTGGCAGGGCAGCTGTCACTCATTCCTTATGGCTGCATAAAACTCCGTAGAGGGGACTTATCCCAATGTAGTCAACCATCCTTGGCTAATGGACATTTACTTTGCTTACGTCTTTACCACAGAGACCAATAGAACAATGCCACCAAACGTTCTTTACGAAGTCAATTCTTGGAAATTTTATAACATATGCAAATACATATTCATTGGAACAAATAAGGTGGAGATTTCACCAGTCTAGGTGGACATTTTTCTTATTTCAGGGCTGCAGCATTTCCCCTCAAGGATTCCCTCAGGTACTGTAAGTGCTGGGCCCCCGCATGACACTCCACCCAACCATCTGTGTCACACCCCGAAGCCTCACCTCCTTCCTGGCTCTCTCTTTTAAACGTCTCCTGGTTTGCCGAGCTCTAAGCTTCCTCCTTTACTCCTCTGATCCCAAAGATTTGCTTTATGAATTCTAACAAAAGTATTCAGTTCCAAAAAGCATCTGGAGCAGTGATTTTGAAAACCCATTGTGGGACTCTGGGAAACTGTGCACTTTTTACAAACCAGATCCTTGAGGAAGGGGTAAGGGTTTTGTCAGAATCCTTGAGGGACGAGGGGACAAAGACAGCATGTACTGATCATGAAATCACTCGTTTCAAACTGACCACCCAAGAACAACTAGAGAAAGTCACAAATAAAGTTCTGCTCTGTGGTTCCTCCATCTCCTGGCCATCCCAGGAAGAGGGAAACAGCTTCCAGAGAGCCCTTCTTTCCCCTGGGGGCTGTACTTACCTTAATGCACAGGCCTTCCCTGCCCGTTTGTAATGAGCTTCGGCTGGAAATCATCACGAGAAACCACAGATCACCTCACAGAGGGGTTTTTGTACGTGATTCTATTCTTGGAACAATTAACACCTCTCACTTGGCTGTGGGCCCTTCTCTTCTCAGCCCATCTTAAACATTGCTGATGAGACAGCTCCTCTCTGATTCCACTGAAACTGGCAAATGTACCCCTCCGAAGCCTTCAGCGGTTCCTATTTGCTGAGTGAAATTCTTACACCAACATACTCTGTCTCATCTCCAAAATGAGTTGTTTTCTAAGTGGAAACAATCAAAATGAGCATCAAGATGAAAAGGCGTAACTACAGAAGTAGCTGGCAGCTGCGGAGGGTTTATAAAGAGGTGCAAGAACCTTGGGTGACTGCCGTAGGGGAAGAGGGAGAGAGACTGCGGTGTTATTTCTATGCGTGGCTGCCCTAAATGTGGGAACAAACTTTGAAATGTTTGAAAAATAGAAAAAAGTTATATAGACTGGGCAAGGGATAGAATAACACAATATCAGCCGAAGATAGCAAGCAGGTCAGTCTTCTTTCTGATTATCACAAACAACCAAGTAGTGGCCCAAACACAGAAGTGAGAGCCCAGCAGGTCCACGGCCCCACTCATACCCCAGAGAGGAGCCATCAGGGCGAGCGCTCAGGGCCCCGGCTCTCAGATCTCACAGGCCCTCTTAGAACCTTCCCAGGACAAACAAGGATTGACAGCTTTGGAAAATGCTGACCTAATGCACTGACTGATACCTAATGACACTCTGCTGTTCCTTAAGCATCTCCTCTGTGCCTTACCAGGCACCTAACACAGCCTAGAACCACCTAACACAGCCTAGAACCACCCAACACAGCCTAGAACCGCCCAACACAGCCTAGAACCGCCCAACACAGCCTAGAACCACCCAACACAGCCTAGAACCGCCCAACACAGCCTAGAACCGCCCAACACAGCCTCGAGCCGCCCAACACAGCCTAGAACCGCCCAACACAGCCTCGAACCGCCTAACACAGCCTCGAACCGCCTAACACAGCCTAGAACTGCCTAACACAGCCTCGAGCCGCCCAACACAGCCTCGAGCCACCCAACACAGCTCAGCCGCCCCCAACCACAGCCTAAGAAACCGCCCAAACACAGCACTCGAGCCGCCCCCAACAAGCCTCGAACCGCCCAAACCACAGCCTAGAAACGCACTACACAGCCGAACCGCCCCACACAGCCTCGAGCCGCCCCACCCAACACAGCCTCGAGCCGCCCCCCAAACAGCCTCCGAGCCGACCACAAAGCCGAGAACCGCCCCAACACAAGCCTTGAAACAACACTAAACACAGCCTCGAAACCGAATACCACAGCCTTCGAACCGCCCTAACACAGCCTAGAACCGCCCAACACAGCCTCGAGCCGCCAACACAGCCTCGAGCCGCCAAACACAGCTCGAGCCGCCCCCCCCCAACACAGCATCGAGCCGCCCAACACAGCCTTCGAGCCGCCCCCCAACACAGCCTCGAAAACGCCCCCAACACAGCCTCGAGCCGCCCAACACATCCTAGAACTGCCCAACACAGCCCGAGCCGCCCAACACAGCCTCGAGCCGCCCAACACAGCCTAGAGCCGCCCAACACAGCCTAGAACCACCACAGCCTAGAACCACCCAACACAGCCTAGAACCGCCCAACACAGCCTAGAACCGCCCAACACAGCCTCGAACCGCCCAACACAGCCTCGAACCGCCCAACACAGCCTAGAGCCGCCCAACACAGCCTAGAGCCACCCAACACAGCCTAGAACCGCCCAACACAGCCTCGAGCCGCCCAACACAGCCTAGAGCCACCCAACACAGCCTCGAACCGCCCAACACAGCCTCGAACGGCCTAACACAGCCTCGAACCACCTAACACAGCCTAGAACTGCCCAACACAGCCTCGAGCCGCCCAACACAGCCTAGAGCCGCCCAACACAGCCTAGAGCCGCCCAACACAGCCTAGAACCGCCCAACACAGCCTAGAACCGCCCAACACAGCCTCGAACCGCCTAACACAGCCTAGAACCGCCTAACACAGCCTCGAACCGCCTAACACAGCCTAGAACTGCCCAACACAGCCTCGAGCCGCCCAACACAGCCTAGAGCCGCCCAACACAGCCTAGAACCACCCAACACAGCCTAGAGCTGATCCGTTGCACAATCCCATGAGGTAGGTCCTGTGACTTGATCTGTAACCAAGTAGCTTAGCTCCAAAACGCATTTAAAAACATTATTTTCTTCTCTCTAGTTTTAGCCTTGAAATATACTTTGAAACTCTTTGTTTCCCTAACCTCCCACTGGACGCTCCTTGCACTGTGAGAGTTAATCTACTTATGTGCTTGCTTAGAAATTCCAGGGCTTAATCTTGAAATGAACCAGGCATGGAGACCCAGCTGCAGAACCCTCCCATCTAGAGGTGACTTCGTGGTGGTTACTCTACAGCTCAGCCCTTGTCCGGATGGCTCCAGCCTGCACTCCAGGTGGACCATAACTCAAGATAGCCATTGAAACAAGACACATAGATCCCATTCCCAGCACCATTCCCACATGCTTCTCCTACCGGCTTTCCCTTCTTAAACCCTTTACTGAGCCAGAAAACATGAAATGGTCTTTCAGAGGCATGCAGCTGGTTTTTCTTGACTGCTAGCACCTAAATAACGTTGCTTTTATTTTTAACTGTACCTTGTTTCTTGTGTGGCGAGCAGGCGAACTTGAATTCGTTAGTCTCAGTTTACAACGTTGAGATTCAGAGGAGCTAATGACTCCCCAAGGTCAGGCTGCTATGGCAGGACCAGGACTCAAGTTTAGAACCATCATCCACCAAAGATCAGGCGCTAACTGAGTCTAGAGGGTTGTGACAGGACTGTTACCTGTCACAGGTTGTGAGGGTTGTTACCTGAGTCTAGAGGAAGAAATTACATGTCAGACTCTTTAGAGAATACCCTCATTCCCTGCAGATAACACTCCACATCCTCCAAGCTCAAACTTCAACCCGGCATGGCCCCTTGCCTGTCCAGGCTGTGCCTCTCAGCACGTCCTCTCCTGACACACCTTTGGGGTTCACCTGTCCCCTGGTGCAGGCCCTCCCTCTCACACATGGGACACTGTATCAGCCCTAAGTGGGTCTCCCTGGCTGCCAGGTCCTTCTGAAACCCAAATGGGCAAGAGTCTTCTCTGAACACCACATGCACCCGTTTCCCTTTGCCCCTTCCCAGAGCAGGGCTGCTTCTTCCTGCCGGCTCCTTGGGGCTGTGTTCATGCCTCAGTCACCCCACAGTCTCTGGCCAGCTACTATTCAGCGCCTGCATAGACGAATTGTCAGCTGGCCAGACCAACAGAGGGGAGCTGAGTCGCCCTGAAGGCACTAGAGGTGTGTCTGCGTGGGCTGACTGAAGCCCCAGGGCTGACAGGACTCCTGACCTGGGACCCCCACACCTTGTCTTCCCTTTTGTGGCTCCATTCTGGGGTCACAGCAAGGATGCCTTCTGCCCTCTGTGCCTTTCTGTCACAGAGCCCCTCCATTTGAACCAGCTAAGGGGGAGTTTGCTTTTTGTGACCTAAACACCGTAGGACACACACGTCAGGCCTCCTGACACGAGACCTTGTTCTTAATTGCTACTTCAAAATCAAACCTCTCTCGCCAGGGGCTGGGAGGAGCGGGGTATCGGGAGTTGGTGTTTAATGGGTTCAGAGTTTCAGTTAGGGAAGATGGGAAAAGTCCTGGGAATGGGTGCTGGTGATGGCTGCACAACAGTGTCAATGTGCTTAGTGCCACCAGACTGTACACCTTAAATGGTTGAAATGGTGGATTGAGTGTTTTATAACACAGCTGTAGATAGATAGATAGATAGATTGATAGATAGATAGATAGATAGACAGATAGATATAAGTAGATGATAGACAAATGATAATTGATTGATAGATGAAGATAGATAGATAATAAATGATAGAAAGATAATAGATATATAGACAATAGATAGATACATAGGTAGATGCATAGATACATAGATAGCTGATAGATAATAGATGACTAGATGACTAGATAGATGCATAGATACACAGACAGATGTTAGATAATAGGTAGCTAGATAATAGATAGATAGATAGATAGATAGATACATACATACATACATACATACATACATACATACATACATAGATGATAGATAGATAGACCCTCACTCCTGCCTTCTGGACCCACTCAGCCTGCCTTTCCCACGCGGTGCATACTGTGCTATCTCTCACCCACAGTCCCCTTCCCCCACACCAGCCCTCTCCATCCCCTGACCACCCCCGGCACTCAGGGGCCTCCAGGCATTTCCTTTGACTCTTTGGTCCACTTTGAAGTCACACATTCCACTCCAGCTACTAAAATCCCCACGCTTCCTTTCAGGCGCAGTCCAAGACAGAGCTCCACAAAGCCCTCCTGACCGGCACCATCGTGAAGGATGCCTTCCCCTCACTTCGAGCCCCCTCGGCCCACTGCAGAGCCTCTTCCACACCTGCACACACTTGCTGTGGCTCATCTTGGTTTCATGAGTCTGTGTGTCTGGAGAACATTCCAGGGACAGTGTGAGCTCTCTGAGGACAGGGATTCCTTCCTGAACACCACACGAGCACCTCTCACTGAGTGTCTGTGTGTTTCCAGCTCTGGGGAGCCTGAGTCACGGTCTCTGTCCACAAGAAGCTTTTATTTATTGTGTTAAAATATACATAATAGAAAATGTACCATTTTAACCATGTTAAATGTAACATTTAACCATTTTAACATGTTTAACCATGTACCATTTTAACCCTATAACCAAGGGTATAGTTTTGTGGTATAAGTAATTCACATTGTTGTGCAATCATTGTAAAGCATTTATCTCCAGGGATTTTTTTTATCTTCCCAAGCTGAAACTCTGCACCCATTAACCAATAATTCCCTATTCTTTCTTCCCCAGCCCCTGGCAACCACTATTTTATTTTCTGTCTGTATGAATTTTACTATTCTAGGTACCTAAACAAGTGGAATCATACAGTATTTGTCCTTTTGTGACTGGTTTATTTCACTTAGCATAATGTCAAGGTCCATGCTGTAGCAGGTGTCAGGATTTCCTTCCTTTCCAAGGCTGAATCGTATTCTGTTGTATGGATACATCACATTTTGTTTAGCCATTCACCTGTTGATGGAGACTTGGATGGTTTCCACCTTTTCCTATTATGAGTAATAACGCTATGCACATAGGTACAAAGTATCTGTTAGAGTCTCTGCTTTCAATTCTTTGGGGTATATACTTAGAAGTGTAATGCTGGATCATCTAGTAATTCGCTGATTGACTTTTTGAAACCAAAAAGCTTCTAACAAACTCAGAAGACAGAACCAATATACACAAGACCATCTGAGGCCAAAGAGCAGAAGGAACTTTCTGCTCAGGCCAGAACCTGCAAAGCCTGACTCCACCACCAGGATGACCTTGACTCACACCTTAAACCTCACTGGGCCTGCCTATGAAAGTGAGGTCTAAGTAATACATCCTCTTTTCCTACTGTAAGATGTACATTGCCTTCACTTTTAGCAACTCTAAAATCAGCATTGGTTGTTTTAATTTCAGCATGTTTTTCCTTAACAGAATGTAAAAGGATAGCGCATTCTGTTTATAACTGGCAGAGCCTTAGACTCCAAACACAGCACCATGGAGGCAAAAACAGATAATAGAATAAGTACTCGCCACTTTAATTTTCCTTTATTCAGTTATGTGGTAACGATTACACAAATGCAATTAAAGTCAAGTAAAGATCACCCCACCAACATAATCTAACCTGAACAGACATTTCACCAAAGAAGAGATTGCAAATATGCAATGAAAAGTTGCTCAACTTCACTAGCCATTAGGGAAATGCAAATTAAAGCCACAATGAGATATCTGACACATCACTACACACCTATCAGAACAGCTAGAAGAAAAACATAGTGATGGTTCCAAACACTGGCAAGAAGGCAGACATACTGCATCTCTCAGACATTGCATGTGGGGAGCCAAAGTGGTGCAGACACTCTGAAGAACAATTTTGCAGTTTCTTATGAAACTAAACGTATACTTGTCGCATGGTGCAGAACTCGCCCCTCAGCATTTATCCCAGAGAGGCGGAGACTCATGTCCATGTGAAAACCCACACAGAAATATTTGTAGCAGCGTTATCTGCAACAATCGAAACCTGAAAATCATCCAAATGTCCTTGGGAGAATGCATTATTAAACTGTGGCATATCTGCACTGTGGCATACTACTGAGCAGTCAGAAGGAGCACAGTGCTGAGGCTTTATGCTGAGTGAAAAAAGCCAATCTCAGAAGGTTTCATACTACGTGATCCCAGTCATACAACATTCTTGAAATGACATCATTATAGAGATGGAGAAATTAGTGTTTGCCAGGGGATGGGGATGCAGGGGGGAATGTGCGTGTGTAGCAGTATGTGACTGTAAAGAGGCAGTGTGCCCAGCAATCCCATTACTAGGTATATACCCAAAGGATTATACATCATTCTACTATAAAGACACATGCACATGTATGTTTATTTCAGCACTATTTACAATAGTGAAGACTTGGAACCAACCCAAATGCCCATCAATGACAGACTGGATAATGAAAATGTGGCACATAGACACCATGGAATACTATGCAGCCATAAAAAAGGATGAGTTCATGGCCTTTGCAGGGACATGGATGAAGCTGGAAACCATCATTCTCAGCAAACTAACACAGGAACAGAAAACCAGACACTGCATGTTCTCACTCATAAGTGGGAGTTGAACAATAAGAACAGATGGACACAGGGAGGGGAACATCAAACACTGGGGCCTGTTGGGAGGTGGAGAGCAAGGACAGGGAGATCATTATGAAAAATACCTAATGCATGTGGGACTTAAAACCTAGATGATGAGTTGATAGGTGCAGCAAACCACCATGACACATGTATACCTACGCAACAAACCTGCACATTCTGCGCATGTATCCCAGAACTTAAAGTCAAATTAAAAAAAAAAAAACGTCCACACACACACACAAAAAAAAAAAACAGTGTGAGAGTGACGTTGTGCACATAGAACAGTTGGGATTTGGGTTGTGGTGGAAACTGCACATGGGACAAGATTGCATGGAATTATACACACACACACACACACACACACACACACACACACGAATGAATGCAGGGGAAAACTGGGGACTCTGCCTAAGGTCTGTGGACTAGTCAGCAGTATTACACTCACGTCTATTTCCTGGCTCTGTACAATCGTCATGTAAGCTGTTACTCTTGGGGGAAAGTTGGAGAAGGGTACACAGGCCTTTGATTTTTAAAACTTCCTGTGGACCAATCATGATTCCAAAATAAAAAGTTTAAAGATTTTTCTGAAAAAAAATCTAGAAGTTAGTTGGCTAGATATTCAAGACTCTGTTAAGTATATCAAGATCCTTTGAGTCAGCAGTGATATCCTGAGAAGGGCCTCTCCACCAGACTTTCAGAGGAGAGGCCACCCTTCATGTGAATGCATCAGCTCCTGCTCAGCTGTGGGTCATCAACACCCACTCCGGCTGCTCCTGTCTTCCCACTGGAAATGGGAACTTTCTACCTCCCAATTCTAATATTAGTCAGAATCGTGACTAGGCCTTGGGAGGCTGAGGAGGAAAGAAAGGCAACACCTGGAGATATGGGGATGGGTGTATGCCTGTGTGCATGTGTGTGTGTGTGTGTGTGTGTACATGTGCATGTGCATCCCTGTGTGCAGGTTACGGGGGCGGGGTTGCTTCAGATAACATTACCAGCTGTTTACTTTCCCTAGAGTTGGCTCCAGGTAGATCGCAGTGCTGCTTGGGCTTACCCAAGATTCCAAGTCCACTCCCTTCGATCTAACTTAGTTTTGTTCCAAAGCTACGGAATGTCCTCTCACCCAGTGGTCTTAAAGGGGTCTGAGGATGGAGTGGATCCATACTCATCTTTGATAACCCATAGTCTAGGTGTGTGCGTTGTCATAGGGGAGAATTCCTGGTAAGTTGGAAAGCTGGGTTTCAGAGTCACATCGAACCAGACTTGAATTCTGCCCCTTACACCCATCACTGTGGGACCAGGAGCATGTAATATAATTTTCCCCACTGGAGCATTAGAATAGTTGTAATCATAGCTCATATTTCTCCAGCTTCTTCTGTGTGTCAGGCACTGTGCAAAGTGCTCACTTACCTTGGAATTTTCTTGGAGAACTAACTGAGCTTATGAATCTTAAATTGCCTGGCCAAATACCTGTATCAAGCAGATAATTGATAAACTGTGCACTTAATTAATTATTATTCCTATTATCATAGTGTCCAAGAGGAAAAAGAAACACACTTCTCAAAGAGTACAAAGAACTCTGAAAATCGCACCAAATGCTCATTTTCCAATGTTGAAACAAGGCTAATTCTGCTATGTGATTTCTATTCATTAAGTGTGCTCTGCCCTAGACATTAGTCATGATCCCTGAAAATTTCAGCACAAAGAATCCATGTGTTTTCTGGCATGTATCTTGAAGTTGGATTTCTCCTCAAAACACTGTAAAGATTAAGTGCTCCCCTTAGCGTTAGCAACTTGGAAAATACAGCTATTTCCTTTCATCTAACTATGTGATGATGCATCAGCCAAAGTAAATACAAAGAACATAGTTAGGTAAGAATGCAAGGAACATCAATGAGATGTAGTCTTGAAATAAATTAAATTCCTCAAGAAGCGTTTGGCTGAATTGTGGGGTAAGATGCGAAACACGACCTGACTTTGATGTATAATCCTTGACATAAGAGAGGTAATGAATTGGTGGAATTTTGTAACAGGTGGCTGTTAAATTAGGATTTTAATCCTCTTAAGCAGATTTAGTAAATATAAAGCCTGGGTGGGCTGACTTCTACATGCAAACTTTTTGTCCTTGCTTTTAACCTGAGGTTTGTGCTTCAAACATTGAGGGTAGCGTTTTGGTCATGGTGGTGGTGGTGCTGGTGATGGTGGTGGTGGTATTGGTGATGATAGTGGTGATGGTGGTGTAGTGGTGGTGGTGGTAGTGATGACAGTGGTGGTGGTGGTGGTGACTGTAAAGATAGTGGTAATGGTGGTGGTATTGTGATGTGGTGGTGTTGATGGTTATTGTTGTGGTGGTAGTGGTGGTGATAGTGATGATAGTGATGGTGGTGATGGAGGTGATGGTAGTGGTGGTGATGATGGTGGTAATGGTTATGATGGTGGTGGTGAAGGTAGTATTGTGGTGGTGGTGATGATGGTAGTGGTGGTGGTAATGGTAGGGGTGGTGATAGTGATGATTGTGATGATAGTGTTGTCATAGTGGTGGTGGGGATGGTGATGGTGGTGGTGGTGGTGATGATAGTGGTGGTGATGGTGGTGACTGTAACAATGGTGGTAATGTAATGGTGGTGGTGATAGTGGTGATGTATTGTGATGTGGTGGTGGTGATGGTATTGTGGTGGTAGTGGTGATGATAGTGATGGTGATGGTGGTGGTAATGGCAGTGGTGATGATGGTGCTAATAGTTATGATGTT
The DNA here is from genome assembly GCF_007565055.1 of Rhinopithecus roxellana. Lineage (NCBI taxonomy): Eukaryota > Metazoa > Chordata > Mammalia > Primates > Cercopithecidae > Rhinopithecus > Rhinopithecus roxellana. The sequence continues at coordinate 20,140,496 of NC_044552.1, read as the reverse complement.
GGTGGAGGTGGTAAAGGTAGCGTTTTGGTGGTGGGGATGATGGTGATGATAGTGTTGTCATAGTGATGGTAGGGATGGTGATGGTGGTGGTGATAGTAGTGATGGTGGTGGTGATGGGCAATGGTGATGGTTGTAGTGGTCTTGGTGGCGGTGGTGGTGGTGCTAATGGTTATGATGTTGGTGGTAGTGGTTGTGGTGAAAGTAGTATTGTGGTGGTGACAGTCACGATGGTGCAGGTGGAGGTAGTGGTGATGTGTATACATATATTAGTTACACTTAGCCCCTTGGAATGAGACAAACATGCCTAATCCTCATTACAAAGGACATTAATACACAATTACATAGAGTATCAAGTTAGACAGAATCCAGAGCCTTTCAAGCAGGTCTTCTCCCTCAAATATTCTACCCTTTCTCTACCTCTCCTGCCTTCTTCCCTCAAACTCTTAGTCTTTGAGTGACCACATTCAAGTTTGTATTTCAGTTTTTATGAAACTCAGCCTATGTTTTCAAAGCCAATTGTGGCTAACTTGACTTGGGCTTGGCTATTTCCGAGTCTGGAGAGAAAGAAGATGAATGGCACTATCACATAAGAGACTCTGTTTTCCAGGGGTTACGTGTCACTTTCCCCTGCAAAGGAGCAGGCGTGGTCTTTTGGGAGAATGTTTGACATCAAACACATCTGTTTGAAGTTATTTTGAACATAGAGGTTCCAAACCCTAAGTAAAATGGAAAAACTATTTTGTGTGGTTTTCAAAGCAAGTAAAGTGGCCAAAAGCACTTATGTTTCCTAAGCCCCAGAACAACCACTAGGGCCTTCAATCTTTCATTGAGTCTTTTCCAAATCAGTTACTTCTGGAATTTGGTCTCTTTAATCTTCCTCAGCTTTTCTCTCGGTGTAGTTGGAGGTCTATAAAGTTACCCCAAACCTCTGCACCCAACTAAATTTATAGGTAAGTACATGTCTCCCTATTTGTTTTTTAAGTTACATTTTAGGTATTTAGGCCCCAAAATACCTGGAAAGCAGGTAAGTCTCAGAAATGCACTGAGCAGCCTAAAAAACAATTCAAATGAGCTTCATTCCTGAGCTGAGGTTGTCATTAACCAATGTTAATTCTAAAAAATATATATAAATTCCAATAGTTCAGAGTGTATGTTTATTGACGTTTAAGGATCAAATGCTTAAAAGAGACTTTGAACTACAATGGATTATCCTGTTCCATTTTTAGGAAAGACAAAAAATATCAGAAGAAAATTAGCTAATGTTGGGGATTTTGTGAAAGGAATTTGCAAGAAAATAAAAAAGAATCTTCCAGGGACTTTTCTGAAGTCTATACATGAAAAGCCCAATCCCTTGTGCCTTCTGTTCCTCCATTATCAGGGCTTTAAGAAGAGAGCTGCTGCTCCACACAGGAATCACTGAGGTCTCACAAAACCTTCAAATGTGAAAAGCAATGTCTATTACTATGTAGCAAATCCATCTTCACTCATTCATTTAATAAATGATTATCGAATGCCTACTGTGTTCTAGGGCTAGGGTCAGGATACAGTGGTCCTTTTCTTCATGGGGCTGGGCCCAGGGAGGTTCTAGTAGGCTCTCTCTTCTGCCTTGAATTCTGGTCTTGAGCTGCTTACTGGGCAGCTCCACCTGGTACTGCAAACTCAGCCTGCTGAAAGCTGGAATCATTACCTCCTACATGTTCCTCTGCCTTTGTCTTGGATGTAACAGCAACTCATTAGAAGTAGCTTCAGAAATAGATGGGCTACCACAGGGATACAGAGGGAGCCCTGCAGAACCCAAGGACAAGAAGTATAGTGAAGCCCCAAAAGGGATGAGAAGCAGGAAATGGAAATCCTCTACAAACAGGGCAGTCAGCTCTCCCACACCAATCTCTGGCATCCCATATTTTTGTCCCTGTTTCTCTTTATTTCTCTGTGGCCCAGTCTCTCTCTCTGTGTCTCTGTACTAGTTTGCCAGGGCTGCCATAACAAACTACCACGTGGTAGGGGGCTTATATTCTTCATAATCCTGGAGGCTGGAAGTCCAAGATCAAGGTGCTGGCAGGGGTGGATTCTCTGAGGCCTCCCTCCTTGGCTTACAGATGGCCACCTCCTTGCTGTGTCCTCATATGCCACGGCCATCTCTGGTATGTCCCTTTTTTATTTTTATTTTATTTTTTTGAGACAGGGTCTCACTCTGTCACCAGGCTGGAGTGCCATGGTGCAATCTCAGCTCACTGCAACCTCTGCCTCCTGGGCTCAGGTGATCCTCCCACCTCAGCCTCCCAAGTAGCTGGGACCACAGGCATGCACCACCACACCAGGCTGATTTTTTTGTATTTTTTGTAGAGATGGGATTTCACCACATTGCCCAGGCTGGTCTCAAACTTCTGGACTCAAGCAATCCTCCTGCCTCAGCCTCCCAAAATCCTGGGATTACAGGTGTGAGCCACCTCACCCGGCCAGTATCTCTCTTCCTTTAGACACACAGCTCTGTTGGATCAAGGCCCCATCCTTATGACTGGATTTAACTTTAATTCTCTCTTTAAAGACCCTATCTCCACATACAGACACATTGGCGATGAAGGCTTCTACATGTGAATTTGAGGGAAACAAAATTCAGTCCCTAATCATGTCTCAGTCTGTCTCTGACTCTCTCTGTGTGTCTGTCTGTTTCTCTCTTTCTCTCTCTGGCCATTTTTCTGTGCTTCTACTTGGTTCCCAAAATTTGTGTCCTCCCAGTTCAAGCTCTAACTAAGTCTGCTTAGTGACTCCAGTTTCAATTCCAAATTCTTAGGAGAGTAATCATACTATCATAGCCCAGCTCTGGAGTTATGGAGCACTGCCCAGCTATGTGACCTTAATCAGGAGGGTCACAGCCTGGTACAAACACAGCCACAGGGGCCTATCCACATGCCTAGGGCATGAGAGTGCTGAGGAGTGGCTTTATCGAAAAATCACCCACATTCTTTGATACAGAAGAGCTTTGGAAACATCACAGCAGCCTACCTTCCCAGCCTCCCTCTGCATTCCCTGACCTGATGCCAATCTTCTGGCAGCTCTGAGAAAAGTCACATGCTCCCATCTCTCCTAACATGGTCCCACTCACCCATCTTCTGAGCCCCTGGTGAGCCCATCTTCCCAGACTCAGCTGAGGGATCGTTCCTCTACTGAAGTCTTCCAGAATGGTCCCAGGTAAGTTTCCATCACATTAACATAATGGTTTGTATTTCTTCCCCATTAGCTTATACATCTTATGTAGTTGACTGCTTCTTATTATTAGTGGTTGTTACGTCTTATAAAGTCACTGCAAAGACTGAATTAGCAAATACAGAAGCATTGCCCCAAAGAGAACTGCAGGGGTAGGCTCCTACAAGCTCTTGGCCACAACATTTTCACCAACTGATCAATACATCACCTTGCCTTATGTATGTTTCTGTTTCAGGATACATTATTTAGTATATATTGTCGATTCGTCGACATCGAACTCACAACCAATAGCACCATAGCTCATACCTGAAAAACGCTTCTGTCACACACGTGTTCCCTCCCTAAGAAAACCACAGACTTCGTGTTCTCAGAAACGCTAGCTAGCACTCAGCAGGATGCTTGGAGGCCACTTTAAACAGCAACATTACCAACAAAAGCACAAAAATATAAAAAACACGGCACCAGACAGACAGCAAGACGGACACTAACGGTATAAGGAGGCAGAGAATTGCCTTGTTCCGCCTCAGCTAGGTACCTGTGTGCTGAGAGACTCCATTTTTACATTACTCTGCACATGCACACATCCACAAAAGACCATAAAAGTGCTGAAAGTATTGATTTTGGGGTTACAAATAAATTTTAGCCAGCGGGTACATTTATAAATACAAAATCCACAAATAATGAGAAACTAATAATCAAAAAATAATCTAAAATATTATACTGTAAAATATATAATAGATGCCAGGGATGGAGAGTGTAGCTCAGAATAAATTAATCAACATTCCCATCCTTAGGTTAATAGTTCAGACAGGAGCATGTGACTCAATTTGGGCCAACATGTCAATAAGAAATCCAAATTAAAATGACGTAAACAATAAAGAAACTTGTTTTGTCTCACATCAAAAGTCAACATCTAGGTCAGTTTCAGAGATGTTTAATTCTGCATCTCAGGGATGTTATTAAGGACCCAATTTCCTTTCAACTTTCAATTCTGTCATCTTCATGTTCTTAGCAAGTTGGGGTTTATCGTATGTGAACTGGGCAATATCCAGCAGAAAGAAAAAAATCATTTTTTTCTCTTTTACGTTTTTTTAAGGGTGAAGAAGGGTTTCCTAGAAATCCCTCCACAGGTTTCTACTCTACTCACTCTACACTGGCCAGAGTTGCATTACATGGTCATGTCTAAATCGTGGTTTGGGTCAATGATGATTTTTCCCATTGAGCTGGGATCTACATCCCCCGAAGCACACAGAATGTAAGAAGCTGAGCCAAGTCAAAGTCTTAGCAAGGATTGAAAGGAGGACCAGCTTTTGTGCAGGAATCAACAATGTCTGTGACTCTGTGTGATACCATTAAATATTACTGCAGGCTGAAACTGCTCAGAAATGTTATCTTTAAACCATTTTACGTAATTGCATGGATTAGTGTGTGACAAGGCTTTGAAAAGTTGATGTGTGCATTAATAGGAGTTTTCATCAGGTGGATGTTAGAGGTTGGGGAGGGGTATTTCAGGCCCGAGGGACAGTATGTGCAAAGGTACAGAGACTTAAAATAGAAAAGCATATTCAAGGAAAATTTCAAGCACTGTAAGTTAACATGCATGCCTGGGGTAAATAATTTAAGTGGAGAGCAGAGGTAGAAGTGGCCAGAGATGTAGGCAGGGCTAAATCCCAAAAGCCTTTGGGCACTCTTCTAAGCAATGGAGACTTCATCCTCTGGGCATAAGAGTGTCCTGTAGGATGAACATTTTAGAAAAATGACACTGGTAGTGATGTGGAAGAGAAGCATGCCTGGAGGCTGGAAGATGCGTGAGGAAGGTCAGAGGTAAGAGGATGAGGAATCCAGGTAGAAGAACAGACAGATTTGAGGGCTATCTGGTAGGTGGAAGTGACAGAACTTGATGGTGGGTGAAACAGAATGACCTGGAGCTGTCTGACGTGGGAAGCAGACTTTTTTTTTACAAAAGGAGAAGTGAGATTTTGTTTTAATCTATTTTTATTCTAATAAATTGGACTAAAAGCATTGGTTAGAGCCTGTGCTCCAGTAAAAGATTTCATCATGACTGGTAGAGTTGGCCTTAACATCATCAGACTTGGCACAAAGTTCTTGAAAAAATTGTGAAGTTTAACGCTCAGTGTTGCCAATGTCACCTTCCTGTTTTGTGCTATTCTCACCTTGAGGAGGCACCTCTACAATCAGCCAGTTACTATTTTTTGAGCATTTACACTGTTCCCACATCTTATAGTGTGGCACTTAACATACGAAACCGAGTCTCTCCGGTTGGGAATTGTGGTAGATCATCTGCAGAGATAGTAGCCAAAAGTTCCTCCTGTCTCTGAACGCCCATACACGTCTCCCATCAAGAGGAGGAGCCTATTTTCCCCTGCTGGGATGATGGCATTATGACTCATTGTGACCAACAGAATGCAGCAGTAATGACAGGTGAGAGTGCTAGAGCCTAGACCTTAAGAGGCACTGCAGCTTCCATGCTTGCTGTCTTGAAGTCCTAAGCTATTATATTAAGAAGTTCAACGGCCGGGTGCAGTGGCTCACTCCTGTAATCCCAGCACTCTGGGAGGCTGAGGTGGGCAGATCACCTGAGGTCAGTAGTTTGAGACCAGCCTGGCCAACATGGTGAAACCCCATCTCTACTAAAAATACAAAACTTAGCTGGGCACAGTGGCACATGCCTGTAATCCCAGCTACTAGGGAGGCTGAGGCAGGAGAATCGCTTGAACCTGGGAGGTGGAGGCTGCAGTGAGCCAGGATCATGCCACTGCATTCCAGCCTGGGCGAAAGAGCGATACTTCATCTAAAAAAAAAAAAAAAAAGAAGAAGAAGTTCAAGGACTCTGCCAAAGAGATCTCATGGAGAGAGACGATCAGCCAAGAAGAACAGACCCAAGCTGTTCCAGCTGTCCCATCTGAGGTGCCAGCTATGTAGGTGAGACTTTTTTGCATCACCCGGCCCCAGTCAAGCTTTCAGATGACTGTACTTCATCAGTGACCTCAGGTGAGACAGCAGAGGTACTACCTGGGTCTCAGCTGAGCTGGTATCATATTGCAGAATTGTAGGCAAATAAATCATTATTATTTTAAGTAATTTAATGTTGGAGTGTTTTATTATAGAGTGATAAATACCTGGTAAAGAAAATTTAAGTGTGACAAAGTTTAAATTTTAGAAACTGAATGCAAACTTAGTTGCTTTTTTTCCTAAATAAAATCAGATAGAGGGCAAGACCTATCAGAAATGAACTAGTCCATCAGCCTACACGAATCTATTTAGTACCTACAGTATGCCAAACGTGAGACGGTTATCCTAAAACACGAAAAGCAGAAGGCATGGAGCTTGCAACTTAGTGAATGAAGGAGACCATATTTTTACAAGAACACAGCACACACTATAATAACTGGCAATGGTGAAATCTAGGCATCGGGGCAGTTGAATGTGGTGTATATTTTAGGCAGATGTGTCACAGTGTTCCAGGTAAGTCATTGTTACTGGGCAAAAGGGCTTTCTGCCCGATGTGCTAGAAGTCAATACTATGATGCTGAGTTTTTGAGAAAAGAAAAGATTTTACTGTGAGTCAACTAACAAGGAGACAGGAATCCAACTCCAATTTGTCTCCCTGTGCTGACTTCAAGGCAGCTATTTTATTAGAAAAAGCTTAGGGAGTGGTTTCTGGGATTAGCAGGTGATGGGTGGAAGGAAAGAGAAGGTCTGAAGGTCCTCAGGCATGAGAGTTATCTCTTCCTGTGTCCTCATGGGTGGCACATACAAATTTGAGAGGAGTTTGTATGAGACATATGGTAGAAATTCCAGCTGTTAGGTCAGCAAGTTCATTCTGCACAGACTCAAGTTGGCTACATGGGTTCCAACCAACTTCAGCCGGTTTTGTTATCTCACAAGTGGAGGGAGGCTGGGCACAGTGGTTCATGTCTGTAATCCTAGCACTTTGGGAGGTCGAGGTGGCTGGATCACTTGAGGTGAGGAGTTCAAGACCAGCCTGGCCAACATGGTGAAACCCCATCTCTACTAAAAACTACAAAAAATTAGCTAGGTGTGGTGGAATGTGCCTGTAATCCCAGTTACTTGGGAGGCTGAGGCAGGATAATTGCTTGAACCTGGGAGGCAGAGGTTACAGTGAGCTGAGATTGAGCCATTGCACTCCAGCCTGGGTGACAGAGTGAGACTCTGTCTCAAAACAAAACAAAAAAGAAGTGGAGGGAATTTCAGTGTTTTAGCACATTTTTTTCTTATCTGCTATCCTGTAAGCTCAAAAATTTCTGTGAGTCACTGTTTTTTCTTTAACTCTATGGGAACAGATTTCAGGTAATCAGGGAAGTCTCTAACCTATTAGAAAGTTATAAAGGACAGGCCTCCTGGGCTCCATTTATTTAAACCACACAATAGTCAGGTCTGGACTCTGCCATCCTTTATAAATGGGACCAAGGTCGATTGGTCTCAGTGGACCTCCTGAGACTTCTTTGACTCTGATAGAAGTGACTTAGAGACAGGACTCAGAAGGGCCTTAACATTCTTCCCTGGCAAGTTTCTTCTTCTGTATATCTCAGATTTAGGATTCCCAGAACCTGGTTTAAGCTTGAAGAAAGTAAGTCTGTAAGTGGGCCAGGTATGGTGGCTCATGCCTGTAATCCCAGCACCTCGGGAGGCCGAGGCAGGTAGATCACCTGAGGTCAAGAGTTTGAGATCAGCCTGGACAACATGGCAAAACCCCGTCTCTACTAAAAATACAAAAATTAGCCGGATGTAGTGGCGTGTGTACATGCCTGTAGTCTCAGCCACTAGGGAGGCTGATGCAGGAAAATCTCCTGAACCTGGGAGGCAGAGGTTACAGTGAGCCGAGATCGTGCCACTGCACTCCAGCCTAGGCAACAGAGTGATACCCTGTCTCAAAAAAAAGAAAACAATAGAAAGAAAGGAAGTCCGTAAGTAACGTGTAAATAGATTCACAGTTCCAGAAAGTGGGCCAGGGAGAGCATGAACAAATGTGTCTCATCAAACTGAGCCTCTGCCCCACTTCAAAGCTTCGCATACAGCTGCAGTGATCCAGGCAGCATGGAATCCATGTTGGATTCACATGGGTCAGCGGAACAGAATACAAAAGCAAGAAATACACCTTTACGTTTCCAGACAATCTTGCCAAAGTAACTGGATGATGAAAGGGTAGCTTTTCAGCAAATGGTGCTGGGACAATTAGATATCCACACGCAACAACAAAAAACTTATATTCTCACCTCACACGATACACAAAAAACCCCAAAATGGAGCATCAACTTAAATATAAAAGTTAAGACTACAAAATGCCTAGACGAAAACATAGGAGGAAATCTTTGTGAAGTTTAGTTGGACAATGATTACTTAGAATGACACCAAAAATATAATCAAAAAAGTTTTCGATAACTTGAACTTTATCAAAATTAATAATTTTGATCTTCAAAAGACACTATTAAGAAAATGAAAACACAAGCTACAGACTTGGGGGAGAATTCTGCAAATAATATATCTAATTAAAGGGTGTCTATCTAGAGTATATTAAGAACTCCTACAGCTTAATACAAGAAAACACCCAATTTTTTTGTTATAAAATTTGCAGTGTATAAATGTGTATATTAATGGGGCATAAAACAACGTTATGATTTATGAATATAATGTGGACTAATTAAGTCAAGCTAAGTAACACATCCATCACCTCAAATACTTACCATTTTTTGTAACGAGAACTTTTGAAATTGACTCTAAGCAAAATTTTTTTTTTTTTTTTTTTTTGAGATGGAGTCTTATTCTATCACCCAGGATGGAGTGCAGTGGTGCAATCTCAGCTCACTGCAACCTCCACCTCCCAGGTTCAAGCAATTCTCCTGCCTCAGCCCCCCGAGTAGCTGGGATTACAGGCATGCACCACCACGTCCAGCTAAATTTTTTGTATTTTTATTAGAGATGGAGTTCCACCATGTTGGACAGGCTAGTCTTGATGACCTCAAGTCATCCACCCTCCTCGGTCTCCCAAAGTGCTAGGATTACAGGTGTGAGCCACTGCACCCAGCTGACGCTTAGCAATTTTGAAATGTACACTACACTATAACTATCATTATTAACTATTAACACTATTATTAACTAATATTATTATTAACTATACTCACCATGCTGTGCAACAGATCACAAAAGACACCCTTATTCCTCCTAAGATTTGATATCCTTTGACCATTATTTCCCCATTCCCCTCATAATCCAATTTTTAAAGGGATGAATTATTTCAATCGGTGTTACACCAGAGAAGAAATGTGAATGGCTAATAAGCCCATGAGAAACATGGCAAGCCCACTGGAATGGCTGTAATCTGAAAAGGAGAGCCACTACCAATGACCCATCCTCTAACACATGAGAAACATGGCAAGCCCACTGGAATGGCTGTAATCTGAAAAGGAGAGCCACTACCAATGACCCATCCTCTAACACATGAGAAACATGGCAAGCCCACTGGAATGGCTGTAATCTGAAAAGGAGAGCCACTACCAATGACCCATCCTCTAACACATGAGAAACATGGCAAGCCCACTGGAATGGCTGTAATCTGAAAAGGAGAGCCACTACCAATGACCCATCCTCTAACACAGAGGAGTCTCAGAAACATTAAGTTAGGGGAGAAAAGCCAGATAGAAAAGACTACATATTGTGTGATTCGATGTATATAAAATGTCCAGAAATGGCAAATCTGCAGAGTCAGAAAGATTAACAAATGCCTGGGACTAGGGTAGAAGAAAGGACTGCAAGTGAGCACAAGAGCAAGTTCTGGAGTGACGAAAACGTCCTAAAACCGGGTCGCAGCGAGAGCTCCACAACTCTAGACATTTGATTTTAAAAACTCATTGAATTGTCACTTGTACAGACAGTCCTGGACTTACAGGGGTTCAGTTGACGATTTTTTTGACTTGAGGATGGCTCAGAGGCAATACACATTCAGTAGAAATGATATTTTGCATACCCATGCAACACTTCTGTTTTTCAGTTTGGGCACAGTATTCAATAAGTTACAGGAGATATTCAACACTTTATAATAAAATGGGCTATGTGTTGAATGATTTTGCCCAACGATAGGTTAATGTCAGTGTTCTCAGCGTGTTTAAGGTAGGCTGGGCTGAGCTGCGATGTTCGGGAGGTTCAGTATATTGAACACATTTTCAACTTAACAACTTACAATGGATCTATCAGGATATAAACCCATTATAAACTGAGGATGGTCCGTAGTGAGTGGATTTTTATGGTGAGTTATACTTCAATAAAGCTGGTTTTAAAAAACAGGAAAAGTGGATGATGAGGAAAAGCTTGTGAGCCGTGAGCGCATGACTAATGAGTCAGCTTCTGTGAACAGTGCACTGTGAAGCGTTAAGCTAGGTATGAATCACAGCAATGAGGATGACAGTGCAGGGTGTGGTGTCTGCAGAAAATAAGACAAGAAATGGACTAATTTAATGTGACCTTGACAGCTGAAGGAATTTGGGTTTGATATAAAGGACATAAAAAGCTTTCAAAAAGTTTTAATGGTTGTTAAATGCTACAAAGTTTAAAAAGCCAGTGCCTATTGTGGAAAAGAGAAAGCTATGAAGACAGAAAAAAAGATCAGTGGTTGCCAGGGATCAAGGGGAGGGTGGGATGAATAGGCAGAGCACCGGGGATTTTTCTGGCAGTGAGACTACTCTGCAAGATGCTATGCATCATGCGTGTGTCCAAAGTTATAGATGTCTAACAAGAGTGAACTCCAACATAAACTCTGAACTCTGGGTATGAACAGTGTATCAATGTAGGGTCACCTGACTGTAACAGATGTGCCACTGTCCTGGGGGATGTCTATAGTGAGGGAGGCTGTGCACATGTGGGAACAGGCAGTATATGGGAACTTTCTATGCCTGCCACTTGATTTTGTTGTGAACCTAAAACAGCCCTAAAAAACAAAAAAAAACAGAAACAGGTTTATTTAAAAAATAAAATCTAGGTGGAATAAATACCTAAATCTCAATGTTGTCATCCTGTTCCTGAATGGTAGTCACCAGAATTACGTGAGGTCATTGTCGTGTTCTCACTTGCACAAGCAGGCAGTCTTTGTGGTTATTATCTGGGATTAGTCTTCATTAGACTTCCTCACTTACTGCACACAACATCGACCTAGTCCATAGGTGCACAGGGAAATCTCAAGCCTATAGACTGTCTTGAGAACTCAAGAAGTGTCTAGGCCTACAAGTAGCCCACCATTAAAACATCTCCCCATATCCCTGCCCAGAATCCCTCCATGCCCCCAGATCAGACCCTTGGTTCTCACAGATAGTGAGCTGGACTGGCCAAAGCCAGAAAAATACAGCCATTAGGGAGCCGTGGTATTGAGACAGCTATCAACAAGGAAAAGTTAAATGACTCTATTTAGCTTGCTTGTTTGTGAAATTACTGTGTGAAAATGTGCATTTCTGAGAACAGAATTTATGTTTTGCTCTCCCAGCATTCTTATAAAATCTCCACTGCAAGCAGGTCAGCAAGCCTGTGGGGAGGTTTGCATCACAGAGCCCCATGGGGTCACCCCAAGCCCATTTCTCACCTACCTTTGTGAAGGCCTACTCCAGGTGGTCAGCACAGAGACCCGTTTATGACAGGGCTGGCCTGGGGCAAAGGAAGGAAGCACTTAGAAAGCCCTGTCCTTAGGGTCAGTGGCTGTGCCACACCCGCCAGCCGAGGGGCCCATCAGGAGGGCAGACAGTGCAGGGATTCCAAGCTGTCTCCCATCTGGCTGCTGGTTCATGGTTAATCTTCCACTGCAGGCATGGATTTTCATGAAAGGAAAAGCTAAGTTTGTTGTGAGCTAGCCAAAGCATGTTGATGAGCGGCATGCGGTGCTGGAGTTGGCTGTGTGCCTCTGGCCTGGGCTTGTTGAGGAGATTGTGTGTGTGTTCTAGGAGGGCAAGAGAGAGAGGACAAGGGGCCCAGCACTGAGAAGGGGCCAGGGACTGTGAGGATGATGCCGGTGTTCTGGGATGATGGCAGGCACTCAGGGGCAGCTGGATGACATGTCTGAGGAGGCCAGGTCTTGAGCACTGTCTCTCGGCCCTTGGAGAGGTGACCACACTTTGGCAGCAACAGAATTAGTGTCCACTGAGGGTAAGACCTCAAGCGGTGACCAGAATGGTCTCCCTGGTGCTTTGGGACTCTGTAAGATCCAGTCCCCTTTGCCAAATACTTGGCATACCAATTAGGATGGCTATCCAAACAAAAACATAAAACGTAACATAACAAGTGTGGGTGAAGATGTGGCTATTGGAACCCTTGTGCAGTGCCAGTGAGAATGTGAAATGGTGCCACCACTGTGGAAAACAGTATGGCAGTTCCTGAAAAAGTTAAACTTAGAATGACCATACAACCCAGCAATTCTTCTCCAGATAAATGCACAGAAGGATGGAAAGCAAGAACTCGAACAGATATTGGCACACCCATGTCCGTAGCAGCATATTCAACAGATGATGGACAAACAAGTGTGATTAATCCCTACAAAGGAATGTTACTCCACTGTAAAAAGAAAGGGAATTCTGAAAGGGAATTCACATGAATGAACCTGGATGGCCTGTGATCCGTGAAATAAGCCAGTCACAGGTGGACAAATACCGTACGGTTCCACTTAGGTGAGGTACCTAAAGTAGTCAGAGTCATAGAAAGTAGAATGGGTATTGCCAAGGGCCGGGGAAGCAGAGAGTGGGGAGTTAGTGTTAGACGGGTACAGAGTTGCAGTTTGGGAAGATGAAATCGTTCTGGAGATGGATGGTGGTGGTGGCTGCACAGCATTATGGATGTACACTTAAAAGTGGTGAAAATGGTAAACTTAATGTTATATTTTACCACAATGTAAGAAATAAAAAATACAAAAATGAAAACACCTTGCTCACAGCCCCATTGACTGAGATGGATTTCCCACCAGCTCAGCAGGGGAAGGGCTGAGTCAGATTTAATTTGATTTGAAAGGAAGAGAGAAGAGCAGCCTTTCCTATCTGAGTTTGCGTGGTCAGATTCACACCTGTTACAAAGCCAAGGCCCCAGTAGCCATGCCGGACCCTGCACCTTGATATGGTTTGGATTCGGGTCCCCGCCCAGATCTCCTGTTGAATTGTAATCCTCAGTGTTGGGGGAGGGGCCCAATGGGAGATGACTGGATCCTGGCAGCGGACTTCCCCTTTACTATTCTCCTGACCCTGAGTTCTCACCAGATCCAGTGGTTTAAAAGTGTGGGCTGGGCACGGTGGCTCATGCCTGTAATCCCAGCACTTTGGGAGGCCGAGGCAGGCAGATCACCTGAGGTCAGGAGTTCAAGACCAGCCTGGCCAAATAGTAAAACTCCATCTTTACTAAAAATACAAAAATTAGCCAGGCGTGGTGGCACTCACCTGTAATCCCAGCTACTCAGGAGGCTGAGGCACAAGAATCACTTAAATCTGGGAGGTGGAGGTTGCAGTGAACCGAGATTGCACCACTGTACTCCAGCCTAGGCGACACAGCCAGACTCTGTCCTGGGGTGGGGGGGGAGTGTGTGGCACGTCCCCCTTCACTCTCTTCCTAGTGCTCCAGCCACGTGGGACATGCTGGCTCCCTGTTCACCTTCCGCCACAATTGAAAGTTTTCTGAGCCCTCCCTAGCCGTGCTTGCTGCAGAGCCTACAGAACCAGGAGCCAATTAAACCTCTTTCTTTATAAATTACCCAGTCTTGCATAGTTCTTTACAGCAATGAGAGAATGGACTAATACATACCTTCTTCAGCACTCCCTTGCCCCATGCCTGAGTCCCTCTCATCCTTACTTCCCAGGGTTGGGGCTGGCGGGGAGGCAGGCAGGGAGAGAGGATATCTTTTTCATTCATTACATTAGAATAACTTATTTTTGAAGCTGAAAGCTTAATGATTTGTTTTCTAGGTCACCTCAAAATGTCCCCAAGCCATCGCTGGAACTGCCCAATGAAGTCATTCTTCCTCACAAAGTGGATTCTGTTGCTAGGGCTGCCATAACAAAACACCATGGCCTGGTTGGCTTAAACTGAATTTCATTTCCCCACAGTCCTGGGGGCTGGAAGCCCAAGGTCCAGGTGTGGGCAGGGCTGGTTTCTCCTGAGGCCTCTCCCCTTTGCCTGCAGATGGCTTCTTCTCCCTGTGTCCTCCCAGGGCCATCCCTTTGTGTCTGTGCCCTCATCTGCTCTTCTAATAAAGACACCAGTCATACTGGGTTAGGGCCCACCCTAATGACCTCATCTAACCTTATTTATTACCTTTTTAAAGGTGCTATCTTCAAATTCAGCCATTCGAAGGTCCTGCGGATTGAAACTTCAAGACAGGAATTTGGAGTGAGGACACAGTTCATTCCATACACAAAGATGGGAGTGGTTTCATCCAGAACCCTGAAAGTCTGTCCCTCTACAGAAACCCAGATCTTATTGTGTCACATCCCACACCCACTAGGTCTTTCTCAGCTCTTTCTCAAGCCTCCTGAACTTGCTCCCGTGTTGGGGCATTCAGGGAAGCTTGCAAAGCGTGTCTGGCTGAATATTCTCATTGCTTGATGGACTTCATTGCAATAGAGGGACCTCTTCCAAGCTGATGGCTTATTCAAAGCAAAACTCTAGTTTTCCCAATGAAATTTTTAAACTCGGGTGTAAGGCTGATCTTATCAAAAGGCTTTGTCAGCACACAGTCTCTGGATTTACATAGGGGCCTCTCGAGAAAGCCACATGGTATCAAGACAAGGCTGGACTGTAGTCTCTCTTTTGGTAACCAGATTGACATATAATACCCTTCTCAGTCTTGTTTTTCAACTTCAATTATATATTCCCCAAGTCCCTGGCTGAATAAATAAATTGAATCAGGGGTGGGGTGTCCAACTTTGAATAACACGGCTCTGGTCTGTGAAACTCTAGATGGCTTTGTCTGGGACCTAGACCCATTGTCCTTGCTTGACAATAATGGTTTGATCCTCACATTAAATGTATTAGTTTGATAAAGGGCCAAGAAGTGCACACTCAAGAATCTGAGTGACCCCTTTCTTACCAAGGCCCTGGCATGGCCAGCTATCTGCAGGAGATGGAAAAGGGCCCAGCTTCTATTTTTGTGGTCTCTCCAAGGAGCAAACTTTTTATTTCCACTTTGATGTAGAGATAAAAAGGTATTTCTATACCAGCAATCCTTTCGCATGAGCATTTAGCATGAACATTTTGTATCTGCCCAGGAATTTCCAAACTTTGATGCCATTATGGGTCTGGGAGAGCATGACTGAGGCTAGTGAGCCAGGAGCACAGGCAGGAGCAGCGAACCCAGCCGCCTCCCGCACCCCCTCCACCCACACCGTCTAGAGTCCACTGCATCAGCCCAGAGGATAAACCATTTTGCAGCAAAGCCTCATCACTGATAGAACCAGCTCCGCAGACACCCTCATTCCCAGAGAGGCACTTGACAGGGTAGAGCCTGAAGCAGAGTTTCCAGGAAGACAAGAAGGCTGCCTTTCCTAGGAACTGCAGATGGAGGTCCCGCTCATGTGTTTCTGTGAATTAAGGTGGGGCCTTGGGGAAAGAGCAGAAGAGCTCCCCAGGCTGCCTGGTCCGAGGGCGCAGGTTGAGTAAGGGCCGTGTGCATGAGCTCCATGGATCTCAAAAATGCGCACTCACCGTGCCCTCACTGGGCCTGTCTTAGCCTTCCCCAGCTTGGGGCAGAAAGGGGCAGAGGGTGGCACAGTACAGGGGAGCTGGCAAAGACTGGACAGGGAACTGCAAACCCTGCCCTCCCAGGGCCTTCCAGCCAAGTCTCAGTTTCTTTTAGGCTCCTCTCTTCCTTAGGATTAGCCTCAGCCCTCACCCACAGGCCAACTAAGGCTAATCCTCTGCCATTTCTAGCTGAGGATCCTGGGCAACATTCACTATATGGTGCTTTATCTGCAAAATGGAGCTCATTGCCCCTTCCTTGGGTTGTTGGGTGGATTGTATAAGTGATCAAAGAGCCCAGGGCATGGGATTATTATGACTTTCTGGGACTGCAGGGTCGCCCTTCACACCATCAGCTCATCAGAGAAGAACCAAAGCCTGGCTGTCCCCAGATGGCCTCTGGAGCCAGGCCAGCATGTGGGCCCTCCCCAGTGGTCACACCTCACCATCCAGCACCCAGGGGCTTCTTGTCTCTTCCCACTAACAGAAAGAAATGCTGTGTGGCCACTGGCCTCTGTCTGAGCACAGGAGACACCAAATGGGAGGGTTTGGGCAAAGAGAGAGGGAACTTGGCCCCCTTCCCACACCATGCTCCTATCCTCCGGAATATAGGGAGGGAGGCTGCAGTTCTGCATGTGGCAGCCCTGAAACTAAATGCTCCTCATTTTATGCACATGCAGCCAAAACTAACAGGACACTCACCCACCAAGGACCAGCCTCTCCATTCTATCCACGAAGGCCAGGTTTCCCAAAGTCATGCTCAGGGGACCCTACAGAAAAAGTTTCATCTTGAATTGGCTCTAATCTCCCAGGCTGAGTTCACTGAGGAGAGAGATTAATTTATTGATATATTCTTTTTTTAGAGATGGGGTCTCACTGTGTTGCCCAGGCTAGAGTGCATTGGCTATTCACAGACAATCATGACACGATCATAAGGGACCACGTCCTCAAACTCCTGGGCTCAAGCGATCCTCCCTCCAAGGCCCCCCAAGCAGCTGAGACTGCAGGCACACGCCGCCGCACCCAGCTCTGGACTACTAATTTTTATATTTTTTATATCCATACAGTCAGGCAGCATCTGATGCATAGTAACCAGGCAATAAATGTTGAATCAATAAATGTGAATGACCATACCCATACCTAGACACATGTATCAATATCAATCTCAGCTTCTTATTTTCCTAAGCAATGCTGACAGCCTTGACCGCTTTTGACAAACTGATTAACATCAAAGCCTTGATTTTCCCATCCATAAAGTGGGGCTAAAATATGCCTAAATCTATGGATTGACTTCAGAATTCAGTCTCCCTCAAAATTTCAAACTAAGGGTCTCACCCCATTCGTGCATCACAAAGTCAATGTAGTGAACTGCGACCAACATTTTTTTAAAATGAGGTAGAAAATAAAAGGGCCTAGCAGAAAATATGAGTGGAAATATCAGAGTCGATCGTGGGGAGGGAAGTGAAGTAGGTCACTATTTTGTGAAGCTTTTGGTTTGGTTGCGTATATGGGTATGTGCTGGGTTGGAAATGTAAACTGCAGTTTAAAAAAAAAAAAAAAAAAAAGGCTTGAAAGTCACAGCCCCTTAGTAGAGTGTCCACGGCCAGATCTGAGGATGGGACATGCTTCGCTTTGTGCCGGGCCTCGCTCTGTGGAGCCCGGCTACAGCCTGGGTTGGCAGAAGCGTTTTTCCGGATCTGTGGAGTGGCTGCTGTGTGGCAGCCCCTCTGGGATGTGTGTACTTCTTCACAGTGCAAAGGTTTCACCTAGAAAATAAGCCCTGAGTGAAAAGTCCAGACTCATGCAAGTCTGGCATTTATTATTTGAAGGTAAAGAAACCACAATTAGGACTAAATTGGTCTCTTCTCAGGGGATGCATAAACACATCCCCCAGAACCTTTTTTAAAACATTGCAGGCAGGGCCTGTAGTTCCCATGTGAACATCTGGGATCCAAAGGCTTATCTTTGAAGGAGAAAAGTTGAGGCTTAGAATTATGGAATCCTGAGCTCTTGGAGTAAGAAAGGTCCTTTGGGCCAGGCGCTGTGGCTCACACCTGTAATCCCAGCACTTTGGGAGGCTGAGGCAGGCGGATCACGAGGTCCGGAGATCGAGACTATCCTGGCTAACACGGTGAAACCTTGTCTCTACTAAAACACAAAAAATTAGCCATGCGTGGTGGCAGGCACCTGTAGTCCCAGCTACTCAGGAGGCTGAGGCAGGAGAATGGTGTGAACCCGGGAGGCGAAGCTTGCAGTGAGCCGAGATTGTACCACTGCACTCCAGCCTGGGCAAGAGTAAGACTCCATCTCAAAAAAAAAGAAAAAAATAAAATAAAATAAAGGTCCTTTGGAGTCGCTGACCAGCCCCATGCACAAGTCCCTTTGCCAGGTCACTCCCTGAGCTAGGGATTTCTGCTTCCTGCCAGTACAAAACCCTGCTTCTGTCACTTTCAATTACTGATCCTAAAAGCCAAAGAGAAAAGAATTCTTCCCATATAAAGTCCCTCAATGGATTTATCCTAAAAAGTTATTGACTTTTTTTTTCTTTTTTGAGACAGGTGTTGCTGTTGCCCAGGCTGGAGTGCAATGGTGTTTTCATGTCCTGACTCACTGCAGCCTGGGACTCGAGCTTAAGTGATCCTCCCTCCTCAGCCTCCTGAGTAGCCGAGACTACAGGTGCATGTCACCATGCCTGGCTAATTTTTTTTTCCTTTGCAGAGACCGGGTCTCACTCTGTTGCCCAGGCTGGTCTGGAACTCCTGGGCTCAAGCCATTCTCCTGCCTCAGCCCCCCAAGGTGCACAGATGACAGGTCACACCATGCCCACTGAGTTAATACTTTTTGATATAGCTAAGTGATTGTATAAGCCTCTGAGCTCAACCCTACTTGAATCGTCTTGAGAGACTTGATCATAATTCAAGTTCTTCGGCCTGGTGCATTTTTATCATTGGCTATGGTTTTACATACAAAACAAAATGAGTCACAAAGTGGAGAGAGCTATTAGATTGGCAGTCCCCAACCTTTTTGGCACCAGGGACCAGTTTCGTAGCAGACGATTTTTCCACAGATGGTGCGGTAGGGGGTGGTTTTGGGATGAAACCGTTCCACCACAGATGATCAGACATTTCTTCGATTCTCATAAGGAGTGTGCAGTCTATGTTCCTCACACGCGCAGTTCACAGTAGGGTTCGTGCTCCTGGGAGAATCTAATGCCACCGCTGATGTGACAGGAGGAGAAGCTCAGGTGGGACTGGTCAATCGCCCGTCGCTCACCTCCTGCTGTGTGGCCCGATTCCCAACAGGCTACAGACTGGTACTGGTCTGTGACCTGGGGGTTAGGGACCCTTGTATGACATGTAAGGAAACCAAATACCCATGAAAAGGAACCTGACCCGTGCCACCCGCATCCAGTGTCAGTCTCCCTTATGAAGACTGGAACTTCCGAGGTCTAAGCAGAGAAGGGCTTCAACAAGAGAGCGTCTCCAGGTGGACAGAGGAGCTGTTGACATGGCCGCAGACTATGTGTGTCCTCCTTCCCCACGGGGGCTCCATGCTGACTTCCGCTGTGGGAACTTCCTCTTGTCTCCACGTCCGTGTCGCTGCCCCATCAGAGCCCCCTTAGGCATGCTCAACACACTTTATCCGCAGACGCCTGAGCACTCAGGAGCATACTGAAACTTGCAGCAAGAAGGTCACCCCCACTGTCCAAGAATCAAAAGGAAATAGACTGGAGGCTTTGCTTTCGACACCATGGAGTCTTAGACTTCTCAGTCCTGCCTGGGCCCCGGCTCTGGTTCTCTCCAACATGACACCATCTGCTCAAGCCCTGCTGGAATCCTGTGCTAGAAGAGCACTTCACTTTACAGCCTTAAAGCTTCTCTCTGGGCTTCCGGGTTTCCATCCTGGCCCGAACCACTTCTCTGTAACTCACTAGCTGGGTCTACCCTGCAACAAACCTCAGCTCCCTCTCCTACCAGCCAACAGGACCTGGATCTTATCACACGGAGTCCCCCTGGATGACCCAGCACTGTGATCCAGTAGCCTCATTGCTCCGTTTCCCACCCCACGCTCACCCTCCACGCCCGACAGAAGGGGAAAGAGTGCCTTCTCCAGACTTAAGGAGCTCACACCCGAGTTCCTGTGCCCACTCCAATGGGCCCCATTAGGCACCCGCTATTTTTCTAAGTAGAGATAAGTAAGCACCACAGTGAATAGTCACATCCTCCCTTACTCAGAGACCAAACTCCCAGGCACTCAGGTGTCCCTAGAGACCTGCTCCAGCATCTCCACATCCCTACCCCCACCAGCCTCACAGTCGCTCATTCATTCACCACTGCCACTTGTTCTGGGACTCTCATCTGTCACCTGTACTGTGCCCCACGGCTCCAGACATTCTGATGGTGGTGATGAGAATGGTTGTCTCCGTTCTCACACGGGAAGCCCCACCTTCTACCTCCAAAAGCATATCGGGCCCAGGCACATGAGCCACCAGATCCAGAGAGAAGGAGACAGCAGAAGCTGCCCCAAATCCAGTTCTAGTCATTCAACCACAGATGCAGAGTAAAATGCATCCCTCCTTCTCAGACCTTCTCAGACCCTTGACTTCCCAGGAGATATCTGATACGCTTAGAAACCATTTGAATAAGACTTTCCTGGTGTACGTCCATTCCTAGAATCTTTTTTTTTTTTTTTTTTTTTTTTTTTTTTTTTTTTTTTTTTGAGACGGAGTATGGCTCTGTCGCCCAGGCTGGAGTGCGGTGGCCAGATCTCAGCTCACTGCAAGCTCCGCCTCCCAGGTTCATGCCATTCTCCTGCCTCAGCCTCCCAAGTAGCTGGGACTACAGGCGCCCGCCTCGTCGCCCGGCTAGTTTTTTGTATTCTTTAGTAGAGACGGGGTTTCACCGTATTAGCCAGGGTGGTCTCGATCTCCTGACCTTGTGATCCGCCCGTCTCGGCCTCCCAAAGTGCTGGGATTACAGGTTTGAGCCACCGCGCCCAGCCCATTCCTAGAATCTTAGCGCTGGAAACATCTCTGGGATCCTTTGATTTATCTTATCGTTTTTACAGGGTAGAAGCTAAAGCCCAAAGGATTTGCCCAAAGCCAGTCAACTTGTACTGAAATGACAGGGGCCGGTACACACCAAATGCTGTGCCCTGCATGATCTCCCCAGGGTGCCACATAGGGTGGTTGGACAGTAAGGTCTTTGCCCTTCTTCCTACTGAGAGGTGGGGACAATTCCCTGCCCCCTTTAAAGCGGAGTTGGCTTGTGGCTCCTCTGACTAGTAGAATATGGTGGTGGAAATGATGCTGCATCCTACTGTGAGGTCATAAAGAGCCACACAGTTGCTCGTTGGAACCCTCACTCTTAGATCCCTGAGCCACCATATAAGAAGTCCAGCCACCCTGAGGCTGTGGACTGCGGCTGCACTCCAGTCTTTAAGCCCGGCTGTGATCGGGTGTCTCACTTTCTACACCCCACCCTCAGCATCAGATATGTGAGTCTCAGACCACCCAGGCTGGCCAGTCTGCCCACTGAACACCACCAAGTGATGCCAGGCAATTCCACGCAGAGAAGAACTGCCTGGCTGAGCCCTGCCTGAAATCCAGACCCACAAAGTCATGAACTGTATATATAAAAGACTGTTATTTTAAGCCACTAGGTTTTGGAATAATTTGTTGTGCAGCAGTGAAAAGCTAGAACACTGCCTGACCTCTTATACTAGCTTGCTAGGACTGTCATAACAAAATATTGCAGACAGGATGGTCAAACAGAACTTTATTTCTCACCACTCTGGGGCTGGAAGTCCAAGATTTCGGTGTCTATGGGATTGGTTTCTCCTGAGGTTTCTCTCTGGCTTGTAAGTGGTGTCTTCTCCGTGTGTCCTCACATCCCCTCCCTATGTGTGTCTGTATCCTCATCTCCTCTTCTGATAATGACACCAGTCGGGTGGGATTAGGACTCACTCTAAAGATTACATTTTTACTCCTTTACTCCTGTAAAGACCCTGTCTCCAAATAGAGTTACATTCTGAGGTACCAGGGCTTAAAACCTCAACATACAAACTTCAGGGGACATAATTCAAACCATCGTACCTCCTTAAAGGGAGACTGACCTGTCAGTAACTCACATTCCCCAAGTACCGAGTTCTCACTGCTTTAGCAGGAACACCGACTCACTGCATGTTCTTGCCGAGACACTGGATAATCATATGTACCAAACTGAAATTGAAATACCGTACAGGGACAAGAATGAAAGTTATGATGCTGTGAATTCTTCTCTCATGCACAATGGAAATACCAGTGCCCACCTCCCATGATCACGAGAATAAGAAAAGCGCCAGGGGTGTGATGACAACCTGCCAAGGAGGCTGGAGTCCTAGGTCACGCCTGTGCATGTCACCCTGGGGCCCCTTCTTCAGGGTGCTGGGGGGAGGGCCAAACCTGCCAGAGATTTTCAGGCACCAACACAGATGGCTCTCCTGTGAGCCTGGCTCCCGCGGTCAGGCTGTCAGGTGAGGCATGAGTCCCACCTGCTGAAAAGAGGGACAAATAGGACGCTCAGTGTTCCATTAAGGATCTCGCATTTCACTCAGCTCTGCAAGCTCCTGTCATGAATGATATGTGTGATGCTGGGCCAGCCGGGCAGGGTCAGGGTGGGCAGCAGGTGAGCCCAGAGCCAGGCCGACTTTCCCCTCTGCAGAGCCCAGAGCCAGGCCCCAGCCCCGCCAGCCTGACAGCAAAGTGCTCTTGGCAAGCAGAGGCCGTGTCTGGTTTATGTAGAGCAAGAAAACCACTGGCAAGCGGCTCTCTTGGCCAAGGCTGTAGGACACAGCCCAGGCCTGGATTGCAGGGGTGTCTGGTACAGGCCAGCGGGGGGCTCTGCGGCATCCTGCAGGGAGAGTGCCTGTCCTGGGAGGCGAAGCTCAGTTTGCAGCCACAGAGCTGAATCCTTTATCTGGGAAAGCTCTTTTCCCTCTGTCAGGCCACCTCACAGCATCCTCCTTACCACGTGGTTGTTTTCAATATACAAGCTTCCCCAGGTGTCCCCTTCGTGTCTGCGCTTCAAGTTCTCCTGTGTCTGAGTTCTGCTACCAAATTCTTCAAAAAGGGAACTCACAGGCTCTCCCCTCTGCTCCATCTGCCAGGCCCTGGTCTCAGATCCTGCCGGTCCGAGCTGGGTGCCTGTGAGATTGTGCCTTACTCGCTGTTCCTGCCTCTGAAACCTTCTTATGTGAGATGGGCTGCTCTTCCCGAGGCCGGCAGCCCTGCAGCAACTCCATAGGCACAGGACAGGCATCCTTGGGTGTGACTGGGGGAGTCTGGGTCACAATGTGTGCTTTATCACTGGAGAGAGTCAGAGACCCAGGCCAAGGGACAAATGCACTTAACCCCCTCAAAACTGCTGTCTTTAATGCGTGAGGTTATTTTCCTCCACCAGAGACTCTATCTCGGAAGCAGAAAGTCATTCGTGAACAAAGACCCGGGACCAAGCCGACTCATATTACTAGCGGGAAACAGCCGCGCCAGCAGCTCACGCCTGCATCCTCCTCTCCCGCTGTCTCACTGGACCCTTGAAGTTACCTGGGACTTCAGCAGAGCAGAGCAGAGCAGAGCCTCATCTTACAGAGGTCAAGTGTCCCGCTGCTGCAGGGCCTTCAACCTGGGTGGGACGTGGCCAGGGTGAGGAGATGGCGGGATGTGGGCACATAGCCCACTACTCTTTCCCAGACATCGGCCATCTGGGGCCAGTGGGTCACACGAGCCTCTCAGCCCACAACACAGCAGCCATGTCTCATGCTCCCTCACCATGCGAGTCTGCCCACCCCAGATGCTCCCTCCAGCCCAAAGTGTTCACAGCACAACATGACTCAGCTTCAGCGGGAGGCAGGGATTCGGGGCAAACACAGGGATGTGTTCATGGCATGACCCAAGCCACCTGTCCATCACCTGTGCCCACTGTCAGTTTATCAACAGCTCCATATTCACCCATTCATTGCCTACCTACAAAACATAGCTGGCCTACTAAGTGTGCTTCTTTTGCCAGTTGGCAGTGCTCAGCTTTGGCAGTAGAGGGCATTAGAGAAACATTATAGGAGGAAGGGGCTTTCCATGCTGGTTCCAGCGGGTCCTCTTGCCAGGCTCCTGCAGCCGGCAATCCCCAGTGGCCAGGAGCTCCCTTCCAGACCCCCACCTTGGGTTCAGGCCTTTGGCAAGATGCCTCCTGGTGAACACCTTTCCCCTGATACTGGGGGGAGATTTCTAGCAAGTTCTGAAGGACAGATTTACAGAAAGTCCTCCCACACAGTACCAGAGCAGCTTCTCTGCCATTCAGGGAGCCATGACCATGTCTGATTAGGTCTTTCTAACTAGGTCTGGAGCTCAGGTTGGGAAATAGGAGCCCTTTCTTGGGAAATGTATCTCAGCCCGGGGGGCTGGCCACTCCTTGTATATGCTATTTCTTTAATCTTGAGTCTACTTCTAACCAGCCAATCCTTCAGGACTCCAGTCCCGTTATGTTCATAATTCTTTTTGTTGTTGTTGTTTTCTATTTTGAGATGGAGTCTCGCTTTGTTACCCAGACTGGAGGGCAATGGCACGATCTTGGCTCACTGAAGCCTCCACCTCCCAGGTTCCAGTGATTCTCCTGCCTCAGCCTCCCGCTGGGATTACAGGCACACACCACCTTGCCTGGCTAATTTTTTTTTTTTTTTTTGTATTTTTAGTAGAGACGGGGTTTCACCATGTTGGCCAGGCTGGTTTCAAACTCCTGACCTCTGGTGATCTGCCCGCCTCGGCCTCCCAAAGTGCTGGGATTACAGACATGAGCCACCATGCCCGACTAATAATTCTTTATATTAAACTTTCCCTGTTCATATTTCCCTGTTGGGCCCTGGCTGATGCACTGACTAAGTGACTCCCTTTTTCCCTCTGAAAAGCAGTGTGGGTTTCCTAGATTCCAAGAAGGGAGACCAAGTCTTTGACGGAGGCAGAAATCATGCCACACTAGGGATAACTGGCTGGAATCGAGGGCAGCTGGAGGACATTTTAGCAGATGTGAGCCACTGCCTTCAAGTTCCAGGGAAGTTGGCTTCAGAAACAGACTTGGCCTTGTTCTGTTGGATTCAGAAGTCAGATAGAGAGAGAGCCAGGAGGCCAAAGCTATGGGGGAGGGGCCAGATTCCAACTCCACTTACGTGAGGCCCTTCTCATCATTCTAGCTGTTTGAGCATGAAACACGTGGCTTCAGCCAGGCCCGACCCTGCTCCAGCACACATGCCTGAGGAGAGAGGTACAGGCTGGACAACTGCCTTCAGAGGATGATATGGAGGGTTTGGGGTACGATGAAGAGGATTTCTAAGAATCAATTATGCTGAGAAATTTTAACAAATAAAACATAAGGCAGAGCATTACAATGATAAAACAATAAGAAAATGCTAAATAGTAACAGTAGACATATCTAACCTAATATCTTGGTCTCCATGTCATTCTAATAATGACATGTATTTGGCCAATGGATTAATAAAGTTGTTATTAAAAGTTTCTCTCCAGCTTTTGCTATCTTGGTATAATATATCTAGCAGGATAAAAATAATCTATCAATAATCACATGGTTATTATGCTGGTGCTCAAAATATACTGAACTGTATGAGTGAAATAATATTTTCAACTAAGGTAAGCATAGTATTGCCTGAATTTATATATTATATAGATCTACAATTTAATTTTCAATTTGTTCATAAAATCTCATTTGCTGTTTTTTATCTTAGGAACTCAAGGGCTGTTTAACTTAGACATTTATGATGTACTAAAGTTATTGTAAGGCTATTTAAATAGTTAAGCATTAAGTGCGCATGAATTTACAGTTCTATAAATGTCCTCTTGAACTATGTAAGATACAGCACTCTTAGAAGCCCAGCTGAAAAACCCAAATCCAGTTTCACACTGCCAAATAATTCCTTTTCAATCAGGAAGCAATGTTTTTATCTTCACAGATTTAAGTTCATGAGCTTGACCAGGACACATAAAGAGTCTGATTAATCAATCTGGTAACTTAGCAAATATCTATTCCTTGTCTGAGGCTAGGCACTCTGAATACAGCAGTGAGAAAGACAAACACAGCCCCTGCCCTCATGGGGTGAAAACATGATTATTCATCTCATAAGTGATACACAGGCTGAAAGTTCACAGGGGTAACTGGAGCTAAGGCTGGGATGGGGGAGGGCATGTCAGGCACAGCTGCCATGGAGAAAGAACATGTCCTTAAGAACATGAGCCCTAAAGGTTGGAGTGAAAGAGGCGAGGGGGATGTTTGCAGGGGGTAGGGTCGTTGCAGGTGGAGGAAACCTCACGTCTCACCATGTGAGAACACAGCCCTTCAGACCTGGCAGCAAGAGGCCAGGGAAGGTGGCGGGGACAGGAATGCAGTGCAGATGCACTTTACTCTTTACTTCCATTTATCTTTATCCTATGCATCTTTATTCCTTATCTGAGCACCCATCAAAGTATGCGTGTGTGTGTGTTTATTGGGTCTAGATGTAAGAAGTCTTCCTTACAATTGACATGAGTCAAAAACTGTGAAAAATATGGCTTTCTCCTGAGTGAACTGGGAAACTATCGAAGGTTTTTGAGCCACAATGCTGACCAGATTGCATTTTAAAACTTCTACCACGGGGCCGCCTGCGGTGGCTCACACCTGGAATCCTACCATTTTGGGAGGCCCAGGCGGGGGGATCACCTGAGGTCAGGAGTTCAAGACCAGCCTGGTCAACATGGTGAAACCCTGTCTCTACCAAAAAAAAATTAAAATTAGCCGGGTGTGATGGTGGGCACCTGTAGTCTCAGCTACTCGGGGGGCTGAGGCAGGAGAATTGCTTGAACCCGGGAGGCAGAAGTTGCAGTGAGTCAAAATCATGCCACTGCACTGAAGCCTGGGTGACAGAGCAAGACTATTTCTAAAAAAAAAAAAAAAAAAAAGTTCTACTCTGGCGGCAGAGAAGAGAAGGGACTGACAGGGAATGAGACTGGAAGCCGGGGAAACGGCTGCAGTGGAGAGAGCTGGTGCTGTCCCGCATCTGGGTGGTGCCAGTGAGGGTGAAGGACAAGTGGATAAGTGTGAAAACTATGCAGGAAAGAGAAACACCAAGATTTGGCAGTGAATTGAATATGTGAAGTGAGGTGACGGGAGGAGACCGGAGTCAGACTCCTAGGAAGCTGGCCTGACCATGGCTTGTACACTGGGGACGCTTTCTACAAAAGGGCATCGTGGGCAGGAAACAGGTTTGGGAGATGCCAAGTGTGAAGTCCTGCAAGCTGTCAATCTGGAGATGTTGAGCAAGTTGTTGGATACGTAGTCTGGAGCTTGGAGAGACGGACAGGATTGGAACGAGGTTTACTCAGCAGGTAATTCCCGAGCCGTACCTTTTGCCAGATGCTGCACCTTATGTTCTAGACCTCCATTAGTAAACGAACAGGTGCTAACACTGCCACCTGGAACCTAGAGCAGCTGCCATTTAAATGGATCGGAGGCACAGGGATGGATCCTTACCTAGGGTGAGTGTTTTCAGTATATTGAAATGGGCTGCTACACCCATGACTGAAATAAGATAATACTCAGTAGAAGGAGACTGAGACATGGAAAAACCAGCAGCATGTTCCATCCTAAGAGCCAAGGAAACAAAGCATTGCCAAGAGGTCGATGCAAATATCAAATTGAAATGGCAGATGTCGCCCATGTGATGGAGGCACTAACATTTTTCTCTCCTGCTTCCCAGATATGCTCTGAGGATGAGTAAGGGAAGAAATATTAAAGCCCTATAAATTTCAGGATAGAAATTACACATAAAACAGTTTTCGTTATCTTTATTATCATCATTATAACGGTAATATCAAAGGTCGATGCCGGAAACCACAACTGTAAAAAGTTAAAGTGCCACCATCCATGATGACTTTTCTTTCAGACATTAGAAACAGAACAGGGGGCTATATGAAAAAATAAAACATGATGAAATTGTAAAAAGAGAAAACAGAAAAATAAATCAGATTCCTATTTCCTGACATTCCCAGTAAACGGTAGCTATTTATTTGTTGATGTGTTTATTTATTTACTATTCCCCATATGAAGACGCGTAGAATACAGTTAGTGCTTTTCTGATATTGAATAGTCTCACAAATCAAAGAACTCTCCCTCTCTTGATGGCTAAGTCTCATGAACACAGAGAAGCTATCAGAGAGCTTCACACCAGAGAAATTAACTCAGAGCTTTGACTCCCGAGAGGCTGCACTGCCAGACAGAATCCTACATCTTTAGGATGAAACCTAAGCAGTATAGTCCCGTGAGATGAGGTAGAAATGTAAAGTGTAATGATTGTCATTGTGGTTATTACTGATCTCTGTGATAACTGGAGGACACTCAGGACAGATGGCAGCTAACTGCAATACGGGACCCTGGACTGCATCTTGCAACAGAAAAAAAGGACATTAATAGAAAACTAACTAAGGTCTGTACTTTCGTTCATATTGGACTAATGTTAATTTCCTGATTTTGACCATTGTCATACAAATGTGTCAGATGCTAACATTAAGGGAAGCTGGATGAGGCATATACCGAACAGGAATTCTCTCTGCTTTACCTCACATCCATGACATGAGTCTAAGGCTTCAATATACTTTGATGCTTCAATTGGCGTTGGCTTTTTTTTCAAGTTTTTTTGCACCTCCGCATAGCAAATCACCTCATTTGGACCCACTCTACTAGTAGGTCTGGACTCCACACACCAGCTGGTAACAACAAGTGGAACAGTGTCACTGGCTCCTAAAATCATGCATCTTTTCACATTGTATTGTTTTCAATTTACTGCCTATTACTCCAAGAAATATTTTTGTATACTTGTTTTTAAAAATACTCTCTGCACTTAGTCACTTTCTTCGTACCAATCTGCAAATGGTCCAGTTTAGTGTATAAACCATCTCAACTGAGGAAGATTTTGTCAGCGCTCATACCCACACATGTAACACCCATCTCCCTGTGCTACTAATTCGCCTGGCAAAAACATGTTATCGAAACAATGCATGTGTGCAAAACATTGAAATTGCCTCTTTTTGTGGTGGTATCATAAACAATGAAATCTGACTGTATCGTCAGGAAACACTTGCTCTCCTGTCTCAGCTCACGTTATTATTTGTAAATGCACTAAGTGTTGTAAATGGAAGAGTTTGCCAAAATCAGCAAAGTCCATTTAAAGAATAACAATTAAAAAAAAAAAAAAAAAAGCCTGGATATTTGGCTCTGAAAAACCTTCTCTGGCCAGATCCTTAAGTCTTTTTTCCTGCTCAGGACTTGCATGAAAACCACAAGAGGATCTGTATTGAAGCCTGTGGGCTGGGAATCCCAGTGGCTGCAGCACCAGACGGACCAGCGGAGACCCTCAGCAACAGGGAAGCCCCTTTATCTAACCTCTTCTAAGTAAACGCATTTCGTCAGTGCATAATACACTTTGACATCTCACTTAGATACAGAAAAATGAATTCCATGGAGGGAAGCATTATCTAGAATAACCTTGATTTAACAAGAATGATTTCATTGAGCAAGCATTGACCCATCCATCTGAAGAA
The DNA here is from genome assembly GCF_007565055.1 of Rhinopithecus roxellana. Classification (NCBI taxonomy): domain Eukaryota; kingdom Metazoa; phylum Chordata; class Mammalia; order Primates; family Cercopithecidae; genus Rhinopithecus; species Rhinopithecus roxellana. Next base: position 20,110,945 of record NC_044552.1, on the reverse strand, counting down.
CAATGTGCTCAAAGAAACCACTAATCAAGGACTGCTCCAGTCAAAACACTAACGAAGTAAGAAAGCAGCCTGCTGGTTTGGGACTGGGAGAGTGCAGAGCACTAAGACCATGCTGCCTGCCAAGAGGCCGTGCCTCACATTCGAATCCCAGCAGTGCTGCCGGAGGTGGCACTGATGGATCCGCATGTCCAAGCCAGAACTGAAGACACCTCTGGGGAGGATAGCAAGTGATTTGCATGCCGGAACATGTGGTTTTCTTTACAAGGCTTTCCACCTCTGCATTCTCCATTTTCTACTTAGCAGAAAGTGTGCACGCTACATGTTTTACAGGGCATATGGGATGGCCTAATCCTGTCCAGTCACCAAAAACATGTAGTTTATTTTTCCCTGCAAGACTGTCTTGAACAGCATGGCATCCCTCCATGTTCAGGCAAAGCACTGAAGAATGAAGCTGGGGGGAGCAAGGAGGCACCAGTGAAGCAAGTGTTGCAAACTGCATGATGGAATTCTGCTTAAGCAAAATGGAGAAGCCATTAAAGCTAATAATTCATGCTGGGATCCCTGAAAGGATTCATTTAGTTCTGTTAGCTACATAAAGATAGTCCCCCCAGAGCACAAATGTGTAGCATTTGTTTTTGTTTTGTTTTGTTTGTGTTTTTTTAAATGGAGATGGGATCTTGAGCTTCCAGCACCTTCTTTTTTAATGTACATATCTCCCTCAGGCCCCACCAGCTAAAATTATATAGAATGGAATGGGACTCAAGACCAGTACCCTTGTATTAGAGGAGGAACCCCTCCATGAGTCCTGTCTCTCAAACCCCAAATCTGACCCATGAACTGGTCCCGTAACTCTTATCTTCTACATGGCACCAAAGGCAGCCAGCACTTGCCAGTTCCACCGCTGTGCCCTGGGCTGACCACCCTGCTCTTCTCTCACCTGGGTGCTACACGGGCTTCCTAATTGGTGTCCCTGGGTCCTTCCTTGCACCCTTCATCCTAGTCTCCAAACGGCAGCCAAAGCAATGCTGTTAAAATATGTGTCTGATCACACCAGCCTACTGCTCAGAACTCTCCAAGAGTTACGAACCAAGCAAAGTCTTACACGGGTGACGAGGCCCTGTGTAACTGGATCCTGTTATTTCTCTGACCTCTCTGGCTATTCTTCTTGCTCACACCACCCCAGCCATTCTGTCCTTGTAACTCCTTGAACTTTCCAGACATGGTCCCACCACAGGGCCTTTGCACCTGCTGTTCCTTCTGCCTATAAGGCTTACTTTTTAGGCTGATTTCTCATCTCTTTCCAGTCTTTACTCAAACATGCACCCCACGCCCCCCATTCCCTTTTCCTGGATTTATTTCATTTATTTATTTATTTTGAGACAGAATCTTGCTCTGTCACCCAGGCTGCAGTGCAGTGGCCTGATCTCAGCTCACTGCAACCTCTGTCCTGGCTTTATTTTACTTCATAGTCCCTGTCACCATGTAACAAGCTATTGATTCCACTTATTTACCTTGCTTACTATCTGTTTCCCTCAACCAGGATTTGAGAATAACAAAGACAGGGATCTTTTTACTTATTTTGTTCCATGACGTCTTCTCAGAGCCCAGAACAGTGTCTGATATACAGTTAGTGCTCAGCAAATCACTGTTACATTCACCAGTGGGATAAATAAATATTGAATGAATTGCACCAATCAGGCAGGATACAAGAGCACTGAAGAGCAGGCAAGAGATGCTGAGAACCCGCTGGTTCTGCAGGACAAGGCATTTCTCCATCTATTGATTAAGAGTGTGCAGAAGAGGCCAGGCACAGTGGCTCATGCCTGTAGTCCCAGCACTTTGGGAGTCCAAGGTGGATGGATCACTTGAGGTCAGGAGTTCGAGACCAGCCTGACCAACATGGTGAAACCTTGTCTCTACTAAAAATACAAAATTAGTCGGGCTTAGTGGTGTGCACCTGTAATCCCAGCTACTCAGGAGGCTGAGGCAGGAGCATCACTTGAATCCAGGAGGCAGAGGTTACAGTGAGGTGAGATCACGCCATTGCACTCCAGCCTGGGCAACAAGAGTGAAATTCCACTCAAAAAAAAAAAAAAAAAAAAAGAGTGGGCAGAGGCATCCTCCAGCACAGCATTTCTCATCCAGCAGGCTGCCCATTAGAGGGTCCTGAGATCATTGCAATGTGCTGTGACCACCAACATAAATAAAATTTTAAAAGAAATAGCCAGCCAGAGTGGCATGTGCCTGTAGTCCCAGCTGCTTGGGAGGCTGAGGTGGGAAGGATTACTTGAACCCAGGAGTTCTGCACTGTAGGGCGCGGTGCCCATCGGGTGACACCCATCAGGTGTCTGCACTAAGTTCAGCATCAAGAGCAGGGGACTACTAGGCTGCCTAAGAAGGAATAAACCAGGCTGCTTGGGAAACAGAGCAGCTGAAACTCCTGTGCCAATCAGTGGTGGGATCACACCTGTGAAAAGCCACGCCTGCCTGGGGAACACAGACCCTGCCTCTTGGAAAATTAAACACTTAAAAGTTAAAAAAAAAAAAAAAAAAAAACATAAATTAATTAAATAAAAATAAAATTTTAAAAAATTTAAGGAAATCGAATTTTAAAAATTGGAGTAAATCATATACAGTAAGAATAAGTATTATTTCAAGAAATTTCTGTCTCCAATCCACACACACATAGGTGTTAGATTGTTGCAGTGTAAAATGTATTACTTATTATAGTTCTCAGTCAAAAAGGTTTGGAGGCTGGGTGTGGTGGTTCATGCTTCCAATCCAAGCACTTTAGGAGGCCTAAGCGGGAGGATTGCTTGAGGCCAGGAGTTCAAGGCCAGCCTAGGGAACATAATGGGACCCCATTTCTAAAAAATAAAATTTTTTAATTAACCAGGCACGGTGTGCCTGTAGTCTCAGCTACTTGGGAGGCTGAGGCAGGAGGATTGCTTGAGCCCAGGAGGTTGAGGCTATATTGAGCCGTGATTGCACCACTGCACTCCAGCTTAAGCGACAGAGTGAGAACCTGTCTCAAAAAAAAAAAAAGTTATTTATTCCCTGTGACCAAAAGACTTTAGGAGTTTAAAGTATTTTCTGGTTTGAGTCATGATTACAACTGTTGTTACTGTATGCAACTAATGAAAACAAAATAAATGTTATAAATACTGATTTAAAAATTGTGTTACTAAATGCAAGGAAGAAATTTTTATTGGAAATGTATCACTTGTGTGATGAATGTTCTCTCTCTCTTTTTTTTTTTGTTTTTTTGAGTTGGGATCTCATGCTGTCACTCAAGCTGGAATGCAGTAGTGTGATCATGGTTCATTGTAGAGCTCCTGGGCTTAAGGGATCCTCCTGCCTCAGTCTCCCAAGTGGCTGGGACTACAGGTCTATGTCACCACACTCACTCTATTTTTTGTAGAGATGGAGTCTTGCTGTGTTGCTCAGGCTGATCTCAAACTCCTGGGCTTAAGTGATCCTCCCAAAGTGCTGAGATTACAGGTGTGAGCTACTGCGTCCAGTTTGAATCTTCTCATTTTAAAATGTAACAGGATAAATATACCACTGCCAGAATGCAACACAGCTCGGAATTAATTCTTTTCCTACTTTTTGTGCTTTGTAGATATAACGTCTGGAAAATTTCATCACAAAATTAAGCTGATGCGAATGGAAAGGGTTTGTTATAGAAATGTCCGTCAATTCTCCCAATTCTTTCCTCATTTTATCCCCAGATCATCCAGGTCTTCACAGGACTCCTCCCCCAGAATGATGCCTCCTTTGACAACAGTTGGAGATATCAGAGTTGAGATCATTACTCAGCACCGGATGCAGTTGTGCGTGTCTGTGGTCCCAGCTACTGAGGAGGCAGAGACAGGAGTATTGCTTGAGCCCAGGAGGTTGAGGCTGCAATGAACTTTAGTATGCACCACTGCACTCCAGCCCAAGTGACAGAGCAAGACACTGTTTCTAAATAATAATAATAATAATAATAATAATTTAAATTTGGAAAATCTGTTATAGGTAATATCCCTGGAGTAGCTGAAATACTCCCATTTTAACGGTTTTGTAGAGAGAGATCGTCCATGGCCTTTTTAGTGCTCCCATTGTGTGTCCTTACGTATGGTGAGCTTGTGTTCAACATTTCTCCAGGGCTCTGCTCATTTTTCGTTATTTTTTTCTTTCTGTTCTTCAAGCTGCATAATTTCTACCTATCCTATATATCTACCTTCAAAGTTTGCTAATTCTTTTTATTTGAACAACTCAACATGTTCAAATAACATGCGCCTGTTGAGCATTTCTAGCGATGTTTAAATTTTTGTCATTGTGCTTTTCAACTCCAAAATTTCCAGTTGGCTCTTTTTTGTAACTCCTTTCTTTAGTGACAGTCTCTCCATATGTCATTGCTATCAAACTCTTTTAAAATTATTTACATGTGGTTTCCTTAGTCCTCTGAACACATTTACATTTACAATGCTACTTTGAGGATGTACCTGCTTGGTCCAACATCTGAGCCCCTCAAAGGCAGTTTCTATTGCCTGTTGCTTTTGCTGGGTATCAGCCATGCTTTGTTTCTTTGCAAGCCTAATTTTTTTGTTGAAAACTGGACATTAAATAGTACCTTGTAGTAACTCTGGATACTGACATCCCATTTGGTGGCTTGATTTTCTTTCTTTTTTTTTTTTTTTTTTTTTTTTTTGGTCATTTTGGTTGTTTACTTGATTAGTGACGTGGCTGGGCTGAATCTGTGAGGTTTTATTTTCCTTACAATGTGATGTCCCGGCTCAGATATTTTCCCCTTGAGTATGTCTTTTACCCCAGCATCCTAGGGTTCACCCTGGGTCTGCATAAATCACTTATTGGTCAAAGACTGTACTTAAGCTGCTTAGCCAATTAGCTTTTCACCTTTAGCACTGTGTCTGTGTGTGGCTGCAGACTGCTTTCACTGCACAGAGAGTTCACGATTTTGCCCTGACTTTAGCCAGGGTCTGGTAGCTCAGAGTTTCTCTTTCCTGAAGAGGTATAGCCTTGGGTGTGTGCACAGTCTTCCAAATGACCAGGAATCGGTATGATTTTATTTTTAGACCTGGCTTCCTAGGACTCAGCCTTGGGTCAGAGTAACTGTTGTTTAGCCAGTGTGTGGTCAGAGGTTGCGTCAAGTCCCTGGAGCCAGAAAGGCTAAAGGCCCCTTAATGACGGGTCTTCTATTGCTAGACCCGGAAGCTCCTTCCTACCAATGAGCTGGAGGAGGGCAATCGAGCCCCTGTATTCTTCGTCCTGGGCAAAACACTCGCCCTACTAATGGAATGTATGTGATGAGGGAAGCCCCAGTCCTCCAGGCGGAGCCCAACAGGTAGCATTTCCACAGCACAAGCCTGGGGAAGACGGGAGATGCACATGGCCCGTCCCACTGGTGTGAAGCTGGAGCTAGGACTGGGAGCTGAGGGTGGAGGGAGTCCCCACCACACAGAGCTGATGAAAAGGCTGTGGGCATACAAGCCCTGGCTCAAATGCCATAGATTCTTGCTATTTCGATTGAGATTTCATAGGTTTTCTTGAATGACGGTTTTCCCTTTGCTATTTGCCCTTAGAACAATTACCACAGGCTTTAAATGGTTGTTGATTTATGTTTTACCTTTTAATTAATTTTCTCCAGTTAAATGGTTGCTCTGCTGAGGAAGGGGGGCTGCCTTTCTCGAAGTCCTGTCCCTTGGGCCTTTTGTACAATCCACGTCAAGGTCTTACTCTGTGAAAGTGGCTTTCTGTGTGGAACTCAAGCCTAATGTGCCGGGGCCAGCCTGCTACCTTTCAGCGGGCACCTGTTCAGTGTGGCACCCCCAAACTCAAATCTCCTAGGCCTGATGCAAAGAGGAGCCAGAGGAGAATGAGGAGGAATGGGCCACAGAGCTCTCGCTCAGGGGTGGTAGGGCCCAGTGGTCGAGAATTCAGTCCCAGAAAATAAATATTTACGGATGGAGTTCCCCACTTCGGACCTGATGTACTGCCTGTTCTTCCACCAGACATGAGGGCCAAGCGAATGGAGTTTTGTTTCTTCTGTCCTGTGCTGTATCCCCAGAGCCTGGAACAGTGCCTGGTACACAGCAGGGCACCTGCTGACTGGGTGCAGTTCATGGCCACCACCTCTAGCTACCTGTGATTGGAGATAAGACAGTAATGAGGCCAGAATTCTTCAAGAATCCTTTGAGCTTCCTAATCCACGGCTATGCAGCCTGTGCTGCGTTATTTACCATAGCCCCAGGAGGGCTCCCACCCGACTCTGTGGCAAGTTGGACGGAGAACCAGAGTTGTGGTCACATGTCAAGCCATAACACGGGCAGAGCTCCTTGAGAAAGCTGCCTCCTCTGCCACAATGCACTCCTGCCTTAGTGCCTCGTGTGTAAGAGGAGAGGCAGGTAGAGGAGGTGCTTCTGCCTCCATCCCAGGAGATGGGCTTGAACTGCATGGGTCCACTTAGATGTGGATTTTCTTTCACCTCTGCCACCCCTGAGACAGCAAAGCCAACCCCTCCTCTTCCTCCTCCTTCTTGGCCTACTGGATGTGAAGATGAAGAGGATGAACACCTTTGTGATGATCCACTTCATGAGCAGTAAATGTGTTTTTCCTTCCTTGTGATTTTCTTAATGCCATTTTCTTTCCTCAAGCTTACTTTAAGAAAATAGTACATCATACACATACAAAATATGTGTCAATAGACTGTGTTATCAGTAAGGCATCTGGATGACAGCAAGCTATTAATAGGGGAATCAAAAGTTATACTCAGATTTTCAACTGTGCAGGGATCAGTGCCTCTGCTCCCACATTGTTCAAGAGTCACCTGTGTATCCACTTTATTTTTTAATGTTTATTTTTATGTCAATAGTTTTTGGGGAACAGGTGGTTTTGTGTCACATGGATAAATTATTTAGTGGTGATTTCTAAGATTTCAGTGCACCTGTCACCTGAGCAGTGTCCCTTACCCCCTCCAATCCTTCCTTCCAAGATCCTAGAGCCCATTATATCATTCTTATGCCTTTTCATCCTCATAGTTTAGCTCCCACTTGTGAGAACAGATGATATTCTGTCTTTCATTCCTGAGTTACTTCACTTAGCATAATGGCCTCCAGTTCCATCCAAGTTAGTGCAAAAGACATTATTTCATTCCTTTTTACGGCTGAGTAGTATTCCACGGTGTATATACCACATTTTCTTTATCCACTCGTTGGCTGAAGGGCACTCAGGTTGGTTGCATATCTTTGCAATTGCAAATTGTAAATTTACTTTATTTTTATTTTTTAAATTTCATTTCCATATTCCAGAAAACCTACTTGAATACACTTTGAAACAAGAGTCCAACAAAATAGAACAGACTTCAAATGTTGAATATACAAACTATTATAGTTCAAATCTGAACACTGGTACTTTCCCTCACAAACTTCAACTAAAACAAAAAAAGAGTAAGAAAAGAAAGAAAGGAAGAAGGAAGGGAGGGAGGGAAGAAGGGAGGGAGGAAAGAAAAGAAGAAAAGAAAAGGAAAGGAAAAGAAGGAAAGAAGGAAGGAAGGAGAAAGAAAGAAGAAAGAAAGGAAAGGAAAGGAAGGAAATAAAGCTCGCTCCAGGTATTAGAGCTACCTGACAAAAATTCATGCAGATCCTGAACTTCCAAGTAACACTAGAACTGAAACTGATATGTCTGCACAAATGCCAGGGCTGAGTGAGTGACACAGACATGTTACAGGAAAAGGCCAGGGCCAACTGTTAAGTTGTCCACAATTAAGAAACTGACAGACTTAAACTACCATATAAAATCTTACATGTAAACTCTGTAACAATACGGTGTTAGGTACAAGATTTTTAAAATTTTTCATTTAATAAAAAAGCTTTATACAAACAAGCCATTGGCTTATTTCAAGAAAGAAAACCGAAAATTAGACTAAGGCCTTTGTTTTAAATCAGCTTAAGCTATATGTGTGTGTGTGTGTGTGTGTGTGTGTGTGTGTGTGTGTGTCGCACTGGACCTTTTTTTGCTATTCTCTTTCTGAAGTTTTTGGATCCATTCTTCAATTCACATTCTAAAATACATATATTAGGACAGTGTTCACATAGCACCAGTTGAGTACTGTGCGAACACAGTAATAATTGCTGGTATGCATATAAAATGCATCAAAAATTGCTATATGTAACAATGAAATCACGGGTCCCAACCCCTCCCCACTGAAACCGAAAACTATATAACCTCTTACAGAATGTTAGTGTTCAAAGTCTTAGTGTGACTTGATATCTTAGTGAGCTGCTTGGTTCCTTTCAATCCTTTTTTTTAGCGATGGGTTCAGTTGTTTTCCTACTGGAAGAGGCAGTTTTCTGTCAGCATCTCAATAAATAGTTTATTTCCCACTGAAACATGAGATAGGTAATTTATTTCCAGTAAGTTTGCTTGTTTCTTATAAGCATTAAAAATGTTCTAAATGACATTTTCTTGATGACTTCCCTTGCCAATGTTTATGTCAGTACTGCCACTAACAGCCTGAAGTCCATGGTGGAGCTCCTATTTTATTTCTCACATGTCACTAGTCCTTCTGTTTTCATAGTTACAGGAAGGGCAGTAGCTGAAGGCGCACTGACCACCACTACGTGGGTCACTGTCTTATTTCCACCTGCCAGTTTTTCTTCTACCAACAGCAAAGTTTCCACACCACATTCTTGCTTTTTTGCCACTGCTTCTGATTTAACCTCTGGCCCCTTTATGACTACACTGGTAACTTGAGGAGGAGTCTGTCCAGATACCTGCTGAGTAGGCACTGATAGTCTCATTACAGGTGTACCATGGGCTATTGAAACAGGGGTAACTGCTCTCACAGCCAATGGGGCTCCAACAGTGTGAATGCTTCCTGATCCAATCAGATTTGACTCTGTCTGCAGTTGACACTGTGCAAGCTGTGTAGCTGGGATGGTAATAATTTTGGCAGGCTGCATGGTGATTTTGTCTCCGTTTTCAGTAGAAGCTGGCATCACAGCAGGGACTGCCTGAATGGCTGCCTTTGGAGAGGTGGCTGTTGTTGGACTCGTGCTGATTATTAATGGTGCACCTGCATTAAGTGACTGAACTGCCACAGCTGAAATTTTCTGGCCCCAATGATGTCATTACAACAGGTACTTGCATTGCCACACAAACTGTCCTTGGAGCTGCTGTTGCTGATACAGATGCAGTGATAGTAGGAGACCTGGATGAAGCATCGTGACCAGGGGAAGTGATATTCACAAATCTACCCACACCCTTCTCTGGTCTGGAGCAGTTTCTAGGGGATGAATTTCTTCCACCACGAACAGAAGATGCTGCTTTCAGGAGACTTTCTGCAGACAGAGACACTCGTTCTCATAATTTTTCATCCATAGCTCCTGCTAAATCTTCATTACAGGTTTCACTTTTGTTATCGTCTATGACCACAATGTTTTGGGGCATATCCCTGAACTGACATACAAAGCCTCTGTCCTTCAACGTTTGCAAGAATTTCCCTTTGGTAGTAGTATCTCAAAGCTTGTCCCATGGTTTCATAGTTCATGTCTGGTTTATTCTTATGCTTTCCCCAAAGCTTCGAGACAGCTTTTGAATCCACCAGCTTGAATATGCCTTTTTCTCTCTGAGGCCATTTAATATACCGGGGACAAGTATTTTTATCTTGAAGTAGATCTAAAAGAAACTCCCACAAATAGGTTATGTTTCCTTTTCCTTCTCTCAGTTTCTTCTTTATACCTAACTCAGGAGACCCACTGGAAACTGGTGATTGCTGGGTGGTTTACGGCCAACTTTTTTCTTTTTCATTGGTTCACAGCTATCTGGTGATGTAGGAATAGGAGAGGCATCCATTGGTTCAGACTCTTCAGTTGACGCCTCCCCTACAGTTTCTGTAATGACATCTGGCCTCAGCGGCATGGATAAATTCTGGAGTTGATACACAAGGAGGGACAAAAACTTCCACAGGACTTCTTGAAACCCTCAAGCAGGTAGGAGATTCCACATGAAGCAGGGTTTCAGCAGCTTGTCTTCTCTGTACAGTGTACATTACTGCTGTGAACAGATGCTTCCACCCCCGAGATGAGCAGATCCAGCTGGTTCGGGGTCCCTCATGCAGAGAGACGTTGCCATGTCTATCCCGGGGCTGGAGCTGCTGCTTCACACTGACTTACACCGTGAGCGGCGGCGGCAGGGGAGGAGGTGGGACCCGCAGCCGGAGACACACGCTGTGCAGTCGGTCAACACGCACTCACGCACACTCACGCACACTCATGCACTGGCACACGCTCCAGTGCCCCAAAGGAAGCCGAGGCCGGCCCGTCTCCCGCCGCAGGGCTGAGAAACCCTGCCACCTAACAGCAGGGGCAGGGGACACAGCTGGCAACACCTTTATTTTTAAAAATCATCACTGGGGCCTGGAGCAGTGGCTCATGCCTGTAATCCCAACACTTTGGGAGGCCAAGGTGGGCAGATGACCTGAGGTCGGGAGTTCGAGACCAGCCTGGCCAACACAGTGAAACCCTGTCTTCACCAAAAATACAAAAATTAGCTGGACGTGGTTGTGTATGCCTGTAATCTCAGCTACTCAGGAGGCTGAGGCAGGAGAATCGCTTCAACCGCAAGGCAGAGGTTGCAGTGAGCTGGGATCATGCCACTGCATTCTGGCCTGGGCAACAGAGCAAGACCGTCTAAAAAAAGAAAAGAAAAAACAATCAGGGAATACATTTTGTGCCATATGTATTGGGTGAACTGAGGAAAGGCTCCTTATGTGATAGTTCATTTATGCCTCACTACCACCTCGTAAGATAAGGAATCGCAGACCGTTTTCCAGAAGAAGAAATGAGGTTTAGAAAGAACGTAATTTTAAAGCCACATGACCAGCAGGTCACAGGCCCTGAACTGGAACCTGAGTATATCTGGCTTATGTTCTACTGCATATGCTATATCTTCCAGGAAGAAAAAAGTATTTACAATGTACTAAAAGGTCGTCATAGTTGGAAAGGACCTTATGGATAATCCAGGCAGAAGTCTCTCCCTTTTTGCATTAAGATATATAAAGTCAATTACGTTAACTGAAAGAAGTTATCCTGTCGTGGGATCCAAGATGACCCTGGTGGTGCTCGGAACTTGCTTTGCCCGGCAGCAGCTGTTCGCCAGTCCCCTCCTTGGCCCCAAGCCCCCCGGTGATTGCCACATGGCCTCACACTTATGAGCTACACTTGTTACAGATTTTAATAATATAACATCGTTCTATGACGGATGTGCAAAAGCAGGCATCAGAAACCACTGACATTTATTATCACCATCTGTTACTATCACTAGGAAAGTTGGAAGCTGTCATTTTAAATTCAGATAAATCGGGTCTGAATGGCTGAACCCCCTTTGCTCAAAGCTCTGCTAAAGTGAAGCACGTATTAAATAGTGTTTCTAAATGACCATTGACCTGGCATTTTCCCAATCCAAGATGGTTTTCTGTTATTTATTTTTAATTATGTCACATCTATGAAACAGTTTGCCAAAAGCAAGGCCTTCAGCGACCTCTGAGCACTGAGTTCTGACCACACAGGAGGGAGCTCTGCAACAATTGTGTGTGTTTTCCGTGATCCCAGAGGACTGCTCTTCACCTCTGTGGAGAAGGCTCCTCTGCGGCACAGGGGCCCACCCGCCTCGAGGCACAGGCGAGACCAGAGCACATCTACACTCAGGTCTGGTGCTCTGGCCAGAAGCAGAAGCTGCCAATCGTACTGAGCCATACTTAATTAAGTAATCGTTTTATGAGGTGGATGGCAATACCCCAGGGGCCAACTCAAGGCCACAGGATTTATTGAGCTCTAACTGCAAACTGACAGTCCCCAGCATGCACACAACAGAGCCTGTATTACGGGAAAGTTAGTGTTGCGAGAGAATTCCTTCCAGGGAAAGTGAGGTGCCCATTATTCATTTGTACCATGAAGCACCAGCACCTCCAACAGGAGCCTGGGTGGACACCCGCAGAAGATGTGCAGAATGAAAGATGGGGAGCAATGACCCGAAAGCATGCTCGGGGCTTGCCTGGTCAAGAGAGGCAGGAAGTGGTGGCTTGTAAAGAGGAAGCACCTTCACAAGCCACAAGCACCAGCAGTGGGATTGCGGTGGGGGAACAATGGAGGACAAGACAGGTCAGGGAGGGTGTGATCATTCACTGTGGTTTCAAGAAGGAGAGGGCCAGAGCCAGTCACCTGTCCCCAGTGTCACACTTGGAGGACGCTTGGAGTGTAACTCCACTCCTCCATCAGCCAAATCAGCGCCAGGAAGCGGGAACGAGTGATGCAGGCGGCCAAGGGGCCACTCACCCCTGGATCTCTGTGTCTAGCTGTTTAGCTGTGGGGAACGTTATTGAACATGGATTTTAAGACACACAAAATACTCTGCCAAAACTCCAAAGAAACACACTCGTAGACTTACAAATCTCCAGATTTTAGCCCATACAGGAGTCAGAAAGTTCATGAGAACCTAGAAGCATCTGCCTTTTTAGATTTTATGCTTCATCTTTTCTGACATCATCCTTGGGTAGCTGTCCCTGCAAGACCACTGGAAGAAAGACTGAACTTAAAGCAGTTGTTTCCTTGGAATGCTTATAAAAATATGAAGGCTTTGTGTGTTCTTTTTAAAAATCTGTGACATTGCAACCTGATTCAAAGCAAACACGTAAAAAAACCACAAGGCTGATAGGTAAGAAAAAGACCTTAATGAGGGATCCTTAGAGATGCTCATGTATTGAAGCAGGTGGGTCAAGGCCGAGACCTTTCAAGGCCCTTGCAGGAGCTGGTTAGTGCTGAGGATAGTGGTCATCCCTTCTAGCTTGCCCAGGGCAGTATCATTTTATCCTGCTGTCCCGGGGTCATCATTAACACCATCCCCTTTCAGACTGAAAGTCATCCTGTAACCACAGAACTAGTTCAAACCAATTCAACCCTGTCCGTAACAAAATGTAATGAAATGTGGGCTGTTTTTCAGTGCAACAGACCCCCAGATTGCAAGTCATATAATCTGAGTGTGCCAGATGAACTGAGCAAACTCTATCCATGCTGACCGGAACATAAAAGCCAACCACAGGTGGAACCGAAATATTCAGACTGCAGAACAGAGAGCAAATTAAGAAGCAAGAGGTGCATGTTTTGTTGCAGTACAGACTTTAGAGCCAAGGGCCCATCATTGCCCCTCTGCATGACCCAGTTGGATCCCACCTCGTGGCATCTTCCTGTCTCCTCCATAGTTACCCTCTGCCTATAAAACCTGCCCCCAGACTTTGGCTGGGGGAGATGGATATGAGTATCCTCTCCAGTCTCTTTGCCAGTCCATTCACAATAAAGCTTTTCTTTTCTCAAAAGCCCATGCCATAGCATTGGTGTCTATGTGTGTTGGGAAGCAAGCCCATCGCTCAATGACATCCCAGTTTGGACAACAAATTCTGCAATCGTCTGGATCTGGGAATCAGACCTGGAGCCCTCACAGTTTCTCATCCTCCAGGTGAAGCCTCCAGCAATGACCACCAACCTGGCACCCTCGACTGGCCTTGGTTCCAAAGCAGGCAGTGGTGATTAACAGTCCGAGGCACACCTGAGGCCGGAAGCCATGTCAGCTCCTGTGCTGACCTGAGTAGCTGTGTCTGCCCCATGTGACAGTGGGGTTAGCCATGCAGCCTCCCTGGGGAGGATGGCATCATGGTGATGGGAGGAAGCACTCCCCACTTTGTGACTTGAAGGTCAAGACAGTGCTCATTCCCAGCCCAGCTAAGGAGTCCTCTTTAACCTTGTAACAGCCATCAGCCTACTTGGTTGTCATGGAAACACAAACCAAAGATCCCTCTTTCTCATTAGGATGCCATCACACTTCTGGCATCTTAGGGAGAAACTTTGGGAATAGCCAGGCATCATGGTGGTGAGCATTTGCAGTCCCAGCTGACTCAGGAGGCTGAGGCAAGAGGATTGCTTGAGGCCAGGAGTCCTAGGCTGCAGTGAGCAATGATTGTGCCACTGCACTCCAGGCTGGGCAACAAAAAGAGACCGTGTGTCTAAAAAGTAAATAAATAACTAATTTAAATTCAAAAACAAACAAAGGAGTTTGTTGCTCTCTTGCATCATAGTCTAGATGAATGTTCTAGTTTGACAGGTGGTTCTGGGCCACGCAGTCATTCAGGGCCCCAGGCAGAGAGCATCTCTGCTATCTTTGGCCCATGACTTCCAGGGTAGCTGTGGCCATTGCCACCTCAGTACGGAGGGAGCAGAGAGGATGGATGATACACTCCCATTGCTTTATGGGCCCCAGTATGGAAATGGCCCATGTTATAGGAAGAATTTAGCTAAGTTGGCCCAAGTACTACAGAGAGGACTGGGAGAGGTTGTACCTGGCTGGTATCCAGATCCCAAGTAGAATTTATTTTTATGAATGAGGGGAAGAGTGGATGTTGGCTTACAACTAGCATTTTCCATCACAAAGGTGATACTTCCTTCCCCTTAGGCTGTTGCAACAAGTAGGTTAGATTAAATGTGCCCAGCACCTACTGGTATTCAAGAAATGGGAACTCTTCCTCTTCCTATTTCTAACATGCTCTTGTCTGGTCTTCAGTCTGTAAATACCTTGCCTATGCTGGTATTTCCAAAATTACATGACTAGCTCTAAATTCTCCCTTGAGCTCTAGCTCTAAATATCCAACTGACCTCTTGTCATACCCACTTGGATATGTAATAAACATATCAAATTTAGTATGTACATATGTTGAAATTTATCAAATCATGCATTTTAAATATGTGTAGTTTATTGTGTGTCAATTACACCTCAATGGAATGGTTTTGAAATAACGATATGGACAACGATATGGTGTCTTTTCCCCCTGAAAGACACCGTTCCCCAGTTGCCATCATTTCAGCAAATGGCACCACACAGCTGCCCATTTCAAAACCTGAGATCTCCTCCTCGGGTCCTGTCCCCTCCTTACTCCCACATTCAACCTGTGGCAGTCCTGTCTGTGCCGTGTCACAGGCCACCTGCTTCTCCCTACTCACTCCCATGGCCCTGGCCGGGGCTACCAGCATCTGCTCAGTTCCTGCAACAGCCTGCCTGCTGGGACCCTGTCTCCACACTTGCAGCCCTCCAGTCCCATCTGTGTGTGTATATGGTGAGATACAAACAATATCAAATGTACTGTCTTAGCCATTTTTAAGAGTACAGATCAGTGGCATGAAGCACATTCGCTTGGTTGTCCAACCATCACCATCATCCCTCTCCAGGACTTTTTCATCTCCCCAGACCGAAACTCTGTTCCCATTAAACACTAGCTCACCATTCCCTTCACTCCAGCCCCTGGCCACTACCACTCTACTTACTTTCTCAATGAATTTGACTACTCTGGATACCTCATATGTGTGGGATCATACAGCATTTGTCCTTTGGTGTCTGGTATATTTCAGTGAGCATGACATTCATGCAAGTTGTGGTATGTGTCACATGTCCCTTTTTTTGAAGACTAATATTCCATTGTGTGGATAGACCACATTTTGTTTACTCATTCATCTGTCAATGGACATGAGCTGTTTCCACCTCTAGGCTATCGTGAATAATACTGCTATAAACATAGCAGGTACGTAGCTGTTCGAGCCCCTGCTTTCAGTTCTTTTGAGTATCCTGAGAAGTGGAATTGCTGGATCTTATGGTAGTTCTAGGCTTAACTTTTTGAGGAACCACCATACAGTTTCCCAACCACAGCTACCCCATGTTACATTCCTACTAACACTGCACAAGAGTCCCAGTTACTCCACACCCTCACCAACACTTGCGGTTTTTTGTTTGTTTGTGTGTTTTATGATAGCCATCCTGATGGGTATGAAATTGGATCTCATTGTGGTTTTGCTGTGCATTTCCCTAATGATTGGTAATGTTGAGCATTTCTTCATATGTTTATTGGCCATCTGTATATCTTCTTTGGAGAAATATATATTCAAGTCCTTTGATCATTTTTCAATTGTTTTCTTGCTGAGTTTTAGGTTTATCCTTTAAAGCATAAATCAGATATAGCCATCTCCCACTTCACCCCCTTATCATGGCTTTCCACTGCATTTAGAATGCAATCCAGTCTCCTTCTCTGGTTACTAGCTACCTCCAAACAACCTCTCAGCACTTCCCTGCTGGCTCCCTGAGCAACCCCTAGGGCCTCCTTTCTCTTCAGAGGCACCAAGCTCTTTCCCAGCTCTCCCTCCCAGCCCTGACCATCACAGCGCAGAGAGGTCTTCCCTGACTGCCTGAGCTATCTGCCTCAGGGAAAGGCGTGGCATTACTCTCAGTGCATCATCTTATTTATCACAACCTTACAATCGTGGTTGCTCTTATCATCTTGTTCTTTCACACCGTCTCCCTCCTTACATAGCTCCTCAGTGTATGTGTCTTGCCTGTCTCACTCACGATACCTGATGTCTGCTCAGAGCAGGCTGAAATAAGTATGCGTTAAATGAATGAATTAATCTTCTATTACTCTCCTGTCACTATCAGCACTACTTCTGCTCCTACCATTTCTACTATTTATTGAGAATCTCTGTGTGTCAGGCACTGTACTGGGCAACTTCACATTCATTAATACCCTCCAAATCTCTGAAAATCAGGCATGTTGTCCAAACTGGGATCGTCATTTTCAATCTCTAAAAATCAGGCAAAATCTCTGAAAATATGGAATGAGTGTGCCCATTCCATAGATACGTCTCAAGTTATTAAGAAACATGTCCAAGGTGGCAGAGTATAATAGCAGAAAAATCCAAATCTTTCCACCTTCAGAGCTCATAGCTTTTTTTGACGCAGGAGCTCAAAATTGGCTTTCTGCTGTTTCATGCAAACTGACCAAGGAGATAGCAGAGGTCACCTTTAAACTGTCCGTTGAGGAAAGCTTTGGAAATAAATGCTTACACCTATGAGGACAGTTTGCCACTCTGCCTCCCTGTGTCCCCCTCCCTTACTCAACTCATCCGACCCTCTTCCTCCCAGCTCAAGCCCTGCCTCCTCCTCCAAGAAACTCACCCAGCCGTGGGTTCCCTCTCAGCCCACAGTGCTTCCTCCCTCCTTGGAGTCCCCTGAACCCACAAGCCAGAGCTGCCTGGCTTGTCTCAGCATGGTCCCAATCTGCTGACCAGCCACAGGGCTTAACCTCAGCCTTCTCACCGGACTACAGACCTGAAAAGAGAAGAAACCCCTCCACATAAAGCCAAGCAAAGACCAGAAAGCAGAAGGAAGGGAGACCAGATTTGCCTGGATGACCTCTCTAACAGACTCGCTGCGCTCGGTTGAAATTTCCTCACTGGTCTGTGCACACAATGGAATGTTACTCTGCTTTAGGAAGGAAATTGGTCAAAACTCCCGTGCTGATCAGTAGTGGGATTACGCCTGTGAACAGCCACTGTGTTCCAGCTGGGGCAACACAGCAAGACCTCATCTCATAAAAAAGGAAGAGAATCCTGTCACACATCTCAACATGAATGAACCTTTGTTATGCAAAGTGGAATAAACCAGATACAAGAAGACAGATACTATACCAGTCCACTCCAGGTTCCTAGAGTGCACTGCACACTTAAAAATCGTTAAAAGGGTGATGTTTATGATATATATTTTACCACACAAATAATATACTTGTGTGTGTGTGTGCATATATATATATATTAAAACGTCCTGAGTGGAGTAGGGCTCAGCTGGCAGAGGTGCACCGCCTTGCTTGGTTTCCACTCCTCTTTAAAGAAGAGGCGCTTGCATCTGCAGGTATCCTTAGGGTCAGCGCTGCATTGCACCCCCCGGCTGGCCAGCGCGGGATGCGGGAGGGGAAATAGTCACTACAGTCCGGAGTCTCTAATCCTCCCCATGTCCTTCCCAGGCCCATTTCCCTGACGAAGTTTCATTCCACTGTTCCTGGGCATCTCCAGGGGTGTCTAGTTTGAACAAGAAAAGGAATGTTCTGGATGGCTGGTCCTGGGCGCTCACCGGGAATGAAAGTGAACCACTCTTTCGCACACAGGCTGCTTTGCGTCCAGCCACTCTTGGGCTGCCCTGAGTGGTGTCCTGGTGGTCCGTGGAGTACACGGGAAAGTCCAGCAGACAAACATTATCAAAGTCAGACATTATGTCAGCTGTATAAACCCATTTTCTCTAAATACTTAATGTTAACTTATGGGGGAAAAAAAACACAAAAAACAACCAGAAAAGCTGCTAAAAGCCAGCCAACGTTCTAAGTCTCAGAGAAGCGTGTGGAAATCCCCAGGCTCAGCAGCCCTCTCCCTGCGCGTGCAGAGTCCGGGTCTCCCTCCTGTGTGAACACAGGGAAGCGGGAACGAGGTGAGGGTCTGGTGCGATCCACCCCAGGGCACCAGAGGGCAGGGTCTGAGCTGCAGAAACCCCGGCTGTGCCGGGGCGGCCCTGGCTCCAGCGACGCTAGAGGGCACCAGTGCCCAGCACCCGCGCCCAGCGAGCCGGCGCGCTCCGGGATGGCTGAACCCGCGGGCTGGGGGCGGGCGGGAGAGGCGTGGAAACCCGCGCCGCGGCCTGGAGGACCCTGGAGGGCGAAACAGTGAACCCAGCCAATCACCAGAGCACAACTACGGCGTCACTCCACTGACCACCCACGTATCTGTCATTCTGTTCGCTTTGCCGTAGAAAAATACCATAGGCTGTAGCGTCTCAGTGACAGAAATTCAGTTCTCATTGTTCGGATGCTGGGAAGTATGAGATCAAGGGACCCGGGTGCCCGGCGCAGGTCCTCTTCCTGGTCCCTGCTGCCTTTTCACTGCAACCTCACATGGTGGGAGGGGCCGAGGATCCCTCGGGGTCTCTTTTATAAGTCCATCAATCCCATTCATGAGGGCCCTGCCCCATCACCTGACTGTACTGTCGCCCAAAGGCCCCACCTCCTAAGACTATCACTTTGGGGGTCAGGATGTCAACATGCAACTTTGTGGAGAAAGGGGGTGCGGCATGAACATTCAGTCCGTTGCACTACAGTAAGTCAGACTCGTGGAGACAGGAGGTAGAATGGTGGTGACAGGGGCTACAGGAGGGGGGAATGGGGAGTTAGTGTTTCCTGGGGACAGAGTTTCAGTTTTGCAAGATGAAAAGTTCTGAACAAGGATGGTGGTGATGGCTGCGCACTATTATGAGTATACTTACTGCCACATTGAACTGCACACTTAAAAATGGTTAAGGGCTGGGCGTGGTGGCTCATGCCTGTAATCCCAACACTTTGGGAGGCCAAGTGGGTGGATCACTTGAGGCAAGGAGTTGGAGACCAGCCTGGTCAACATGGTGTAACCCTGTCTCTACTAAAAATACAAAAATTAGCTGGGCGTGGTAGCACGAGCCTGTCATCCTAACTACTGGGGAGGCTGAGGTACGAGAATCACTTGAACCCAGGAGGCGAAGGTTGCGGTGAGGTGAGATTGCACCACAGCACTCCAGCCTGGGCAACATAATGAGACTCCATCAAAAAAAAAAAAAAAATTAAGATGGTGGATTTTATGTTATGTGTATTTTAATACAATAAAAAATCAAAGGTAGCTAATTCACATTCTGCCCCAATTTCAGAGAAACACGTGGGCAAAGACAGGGAGGGGTGACTGTCGGTGCTGCCCAGGCCCTGCTGCCTTCCAGATCTCTGGCACCAGGGCTCTTTCTAACTCCCTCCCCGGAAGAGGACATCAGCGACTTGCACAGGCCCCTTCCTGGGCCTGCCTGAACTGCCGGGGGCAATGGTTGTGGAGAGAACCCAGTGCGTGGGCAGGGAGCAGGCAGCATGTCCCCCTCCCATTCCACTCCAGCATATCACTCTTGTTGCAACACAGCGCGAGTGTTCCCACACTTCGTTTAATATTCACGCGTTATAGAGTGCTTCCTCCAGCTCCTCAGTCTTCAGGACAGCCCGGACTCCAGGACTGGTGGTGAGAAGCAGCAGAAATAACAAGCAACTCTTGGGGACCTCTGGCTCCCTGGCCCAGTTTGCTGGCCCCTGGTTGCTTTAGGGAGTCCTGTGCCTTCTCTGAGCAGCAGGTCCCTCATTGAAAAAGAGAGGGTTGGACAAGATGATCCCTGAGAAGCCTTGGAGTGCCAGCTTTCTGAGAACTGGCCTGGCACAACATGCCCCATTTAGTACACATGAAGCCAAAACAGAGGAAGAGAGTCCCAGCAGGAGTCAGCGAGCCAGCCCAGAGCATGCTTCTGAGAAAAGGACGCGGTCAGGGGCAAGGGTACTGTGACCTTCCCAAAGGCACGAAGGGCACAGGGCTCTGCAACTTCTTGTTTTTGGTAGAACATCTCGCTCTCCTGGAAGAATACATGAGGAGTGCATAAATATACAGCCCTGCACTGCTTCCTGGGCTCTTGTGTGATTCCAGGGCCTGCTCTCCAGCAGCTGTGACCACCCACCCAGACCCCACTGGCCTGGGGATGGCCATCAAGCCAGTCCCACCTGCGAGCCCTTCAGCCATTCCCTGGCCCCAAGTCCCACCTGTCTGTCCACTTTTCCTGGCAGGCTGGTTAGGGGATAAAGCAGGTGCGCGGGACACTTCACTTGCACCTTTTCCGTCCACCCCAGTTCAACCCTCGAGGTTACCCTGGGGCAGCAGAGCCACCCCTGCCCAGGACGCACACTGCCTTCCATTAAGCAACAGTTTCATGAGGCATTTGCCATTCTCAAGAGGCTGACGTGACAGTGCCTGATTCACAGAGCCTTCCCTCTGACCCGGGTCTAGCTGGCTCCCCAGTGGGACACCCCAGGGCCTTTACTAGCTCAGATCTGCCGCTCTGGGCTGTCCTGAGTGAGGAACACCTGAATAAGCCACAACATCAAGGAAAGGACCACGAGGATGGGAGCACCCAGGCGCAAGCCCCTCCCTGGGCCTTGGAAACCCCGTGACTCCTATTTTCCATGTCATTTTCTCCATCATGGAATGAATACTTAGAAACTGGAAGCTCGTGACCAGAATGATTCTGTCCTAGAGCCTGAAGGAGTGCATCAGGGCTGGGCCCTCCCCTGCAGCGTAGTTTTTAAACCAACGATTGATATCTTCATTTACCAACACGATAAAAATGGGATTCATTTTCTTAGAAGCTGTGCCTGTCACTCTGCTCAGAAACAGTCCAAGCAGCCGTTCCAAGGGCGGCCTTCAGTCCATGCCAAACTTAGATCAACTGCAGGCTGGGAGCTTTCTGAGGCGAGAATGGAAGTATGTGTGCTGCAGTGGTGTGTGTGGGTGTGCACTCATGTTTGTAGGTAGCATTTACACACAGCCACCCAGGGCATGCACGTGTGTCTCCCTGTGCCAGTATGCTGAGAGCTTCAGGAGGTGGCCGGCACTCCACATGAAGGGGATGGAAAAGCCATCACATTTATTGTCTGTCCTTGTGCAGTATTTAAAATACAACTGCGAATGTGTGCAGATTTTTTAATGTTACTGGACCACTTGGGTTTTTTGGTTTTTTTGTTTGTTTGTTTTTTTTTTTTTTTTTTTTTCTTTTTTGAGACTGAGCTGACTCTGAGCCAGACTGCATCTGTCTGCGTTGAAAGGGACCATTCTTTCCCTCTGGCTCCCGCCCTGCCCCCTCCACACACACCCTCCTTCATGTGAAACCCGAGCGTTTCCTTTCCCGTAAGGCTGCTTCTAGAAGCCTGTGCTCAGCACAGGGGCCAAGCCCTGCGGCTCAGGCAGGCCCATGTGACTCTTGAACTGCAGACTCAAGTCCCAAGGTGGGAAACCGTTTGTCAACGGCCCCCAGATTTACAACCACGAGGCCAGGCTGGTCTTGGGGTGCAAAGCCATTGTTCAAACCGTCAGTCATGCAAGAAGTTCCTGGGATTTTTTATTTTCCCCTCCAAAAAGCTCTCTTCAGCTTTGAAGAAATGCTGTTTCCTCCCCTGGTTACTTCTGCCCTATGAGAATTCTGATCTGGAGATCCAAGCAAAGGGTGGACCACAGAGCACCTTCTCTCTGCGTAAAAGGACATCCCTGGTACTAAGCGTGTCTCAAAGTACCTGAGTGTCTCCCAGTCCGCATCAGTGTAATCTTAAGCTAGAGAGTTCCCTGGGCAATGCGTCAGGTCTTCCACTTTTTTTCCAATAGACACCACGGGCCATACTTCCTAAAATACATGTTTTTCAATCTTCTACTTTTTTTGAAAAACAATTTTGAATCATTAAAGAAATTTTTGAAAATAGCTTTCTATAACCCACAACACCTCTTTGTGAACCCCGTGATTTTCATTTGTTGAAATTTTCCAATTCTGATTATGGGAATGTGTGTCTTACCAAACTTCAGCTGGACATCCAGTGTTTCCACCTAACATACTATTTAAAGCCACTTCCATATTCAATTCACTCTGTGCAGTTCTAGTTCCAAATGCTGTTTCTGTTCCATTCAGAGAATGTGCTGGGATTGATCTTTTGTCATTCCTTTATTGCTGGACATTTAGGTGCAACAAGTGTAGACGAGTTGTTTTCTTCCACTGAATTATTTCCTTCAGATGAATTTCCACAAGCAAGATGATCGGATCCACTGGTATAATCATTTTCAAGACTCGATGTATTCCAGATTACTTCCCGAAAAGCTTTTAACTACTTACAATGCCAACAAGAGCTAGCATAATTTTCATTTTTTTATTGTGAACTTGCCAGGAATTAAATTAGCTTTTCTTGACTTAGTAGATAAAAATCGATAACCTCAAAAGGTTCATTTTCATTTCTTTAATGACTGGTGAAGGTTTTATTGTTTTGTTTTTGCTCCCCGCCCAACTCCCCCACACTCCCACCCCCGCCAAACTCTGTGCATGTTTAAATGTAGCCTATGGCTACACCTTCATCCTTCCTCTCTCAACTCCTACTGCAAAGCAAAAGATGCAGATGCGGGTTGCCATGAAAGGGATCTGGGATCATCAGAATGACCTGTAGGTTAACCTCCAACCTTCCCGTACAAATTACAATGGAGACCCCCCAGCTATGAGAACATGGGAGACTGAGCCAGGAGATGGAGTGGGGGTATGCGAAGAAGTCATTGGCAGGGAGAGTGATGGTTGTAGCATATTTCTTCCCTTTTCTGGGTGATAGTGGGTTTTCTGTGCTGACACCTGCTTTATCCTGGGCCTACTGCCTTCCATGGACTCTCACATCCCGGAGGCTTAGTTTCCCTTCCTAACCCCAGGGACCCAACACTTAAGCTCACTCTATACATCTGTTTTGCATTCAAAGACTAGTACTTATAATACACACTCTCCACTTTCTCTCCAGTAGTGGTGTTGGCTTTGCAAAGTCTTTCTTCCTTGTGAAAGGGAACTTCAGGGTTATGGGCCAAAGCCTCCAGGGCCTCCACTTTGGGAATCTGATGGAAAGCAGGCATACATCCTATATCAGCCACTGCAGCCACCAGGGACTCTGCAGGGATGTTCCGTGTTACCCTGGTGAAGACAGCGATGCCTAGCCAATGCCTTGGGATGCTCTTCTTGAGGCCCACCAGGACTGCTGTTGTCTTTTGAGGAAGTTAAGGGACAGCTTTGGATGATGAGAAAGAGAAACCTGGTGAGAAATTAGGGGCAGGGCATCTGCCATGTTTCCTGGATGTTGAGGCATCTAAGGAGTTTTCTACTTAGGAGGATCTTAATTCCAACATTCAGGACTCTTTATTCTTATATTAAACAGCCCTTCCCAGAAAAGCTTATCTACTGTCTTTGACAGATGGTTTCCCTGTAAACCATCAAACGTGGTCCCTTGGACGATCACACTCCTGACCTTCTTGGGGTTCCTATGCTGTGCTGTGTTTTTCCCTCTAGAGTGGCAGGTATTGCCCAAATGACATGTGTCTGCTTGTGTATCTGTCACTCCCATTAGATTGTCAAGTCCAGGAAACAAGAGCATCTCCCACTTCTCCTATTCCCAGCTCATGGCAAGCCATGGGAGTGTTGAGTGAATGAATGGCTTTGGGCATGAAACCAAAGGCTAGTCTGATTAAGCCCATCCCATTTAAGCTGCCTTGCATGCTTCTAATCACTTGCTTCTTGTCAACTTTTTAACCTACGTAGCTAAAAGTCACACAGCCAAAAGCACCTACCTCAACTCCCTCTAGCTTCCTGATAGATAACATCTCTGACAGTGGGTCAGTATAGTAACAGTCACTTAAAGTTGTTTTTTTAGGAACTATGGGGCAGGTCCTGTCCAGTTTAAACCAGTTAAGACCACCAACCTTTCAACTAGCCCTGCATGAATGCCTGAGAGGTGACCTTTTAAGATCACAGGGCCAAAAACTGTCCCATCAGGTCATGCTAACACCACCATTTTCTGAACATGCAGCCTATGAAGAGCCATGAAGCCTTACTATGCATGTGCAGATGGCCAATTACCTCGCTTCTCTTCACTCTCAGTTACCTTTCCCCACGCCTCAGGTCACCCTGCTTCTTTATGCCGTATGTATCTCTAACCTGACTTTTGGGGAGAAAGATTTGAGACCTGTTCTCCCGCCTCCTTGTTTGGTGGCCTCACAGATCAACCTTTTCTTCTTGGCAAAGCCCATTGTCACAGTGATTGGCTTACTACATGCAGGCAGAAAGAGCCTGGTTTGCTATCAGGTAGACAGACCTAATACTCACCCTCCTTGAGTAAGTGGATGACTGCAGAGCTGGGATGGAAATCGAGGCACAGAGAAGGTAACAGCACCAAGATCTGTTCTAACCATCCCCCCCAAACAGCTCCCCTGCCCAGAATCCCATGTGGCCAAGGGCCCGTGTGAACCCATGCAGGGCCCATATGAATAAAACCCTTGACATCAGCTTCTTGGGAACCAGCCTGCCACCTCCTGAACCAACCAGCTACCAGTTAAGCATTAGTCCCCAAAGCAGGAAGCTGGGGCACTTGCTGCATTCTTGGTGGAAGCTTATCAGTCCCTGCAGGGTAATCAGCCATCCCAGGTGGCCTCCTGGGACCAGCAATCAGCGACACTCTGATAATAAAATTACTGGCCCTGATTGCAACAAACTTCCTTGAAGATCCTGGGCCAGTCTTTCTATCTGGGTATTGTGAGAAATAATCAGTTTCATCTGGTTTTGGTTCTTTTAAAACTCCCCCTTTGAAATATTCAGATCATTATCTGTGCCCAGTGCCTTGCTTCAGCTTTTTACAATTTGTGTTGGAGACCGCTATGTGTTCACCAAACCCCAGACAGCTTTTTAAAGAAATTTTATGCATATATAGTATAGGCAGGTACATAGCTTTTTTTTTTTTTTTTTTTTTGCATACGATAGGACAATATTACTTTCTTTTCACTTATTACTATCACTTATTACTTATTATTCACTTTTCACTTATTACTAATATTATTACAATATTACTGTCTTTTCACTTAGCACCTTGTCTTGGGGTCCAGTCTCTATCAGTCTTGTTCTTTTTCATGGCTGTGTAGTATCCCATGTGGATTTACCATAATCTGTTTAACCTGCCACCCACTGAGGGGCATTTAAGTTGTTCTCAGACTTCTATTATGAGTAATGTTGCACATTCTTGGGAAATTATATCTGCAAGATGTAGTCCTAAAGTGGGATTGCTAGGTCAAAGGGCATGTGCATTTGTATTATGGGTAGGAATTATCTAATTGTCTTGCACAGATATTGACACCAGTTCTCACTTAAGTTGACCATGTGTGAATGTGCCTGTCTCTCCTTGTGCTCATGATATTTTATTACCTGTTTAATCTTTGTTAATCTGATAAATGAAAAAAACTCATTGAAGTTGTAATTTGTATTTCTTTTCTTTTCTTTTCTTTTCTTTCTTTTTTTTTTTTTTTTTTTTTTTTTTTGAGATGGAGTCTCACTCTGTCAGCCATGCTGGGGTGCAATGGCACAATCTCCACTCACTGCAACCTCTGCCTCCCTGGTGTTCAAGCCATTCTCCTGTCTCACCCTCCCGAGTAGCTTGGACTACCGGTGTGTGCCACCACACCCGGCTAATTTTTTGTGTTTTTAGTAGAGACAGGGTTTCACTGTGTTAGCCAGGGTGGTCTCCATCTCCTGACTTTGTGATCAACCCACCTGGTCCTCCCAAAGTGCTGGGACTGCAGGCGTGAACCACCGCACCTGGCTGAGTTGTATTTCTTATATTATGAGGTCGAGCATCTTTTGCTAGGCTTTAGAGGCATTGGTTCTGCTTGTCTTTCAACTCTCACGTCACCCTCTTCACCCATGTTTCCACTGGGTTCTTTCCTTACTAATTTGTAAGAACTCTACACATCAAGAGCATTAGACCCCTGTGCAGTCCAAGTTGAAGCATTTCTTTCCCCTTTGATTCAGGTATTTGGGGAATTTTGCTGTTTTGTTTGTTTTCTGCCATGTGGAAGGTTTTTTCTTTTACATGCAGTCATGCCTCTATGGGTTCCACATCTGCAGATTCAACCAACCACAGATGGAAAATATTTGGAAAAGAAACGATTAAAAATAACAACAGAGCAATAAAAAAATACAAATAAAAAATTATACAGTATAACAGCTCTTTACATGGCATTCACATTGTATTAGCTATCATAAATAACCCAGAGATGATTTAAAGTATACAGGAAGATGTACATAAGTTATAAGTATACACTATATCATTTTATATCAGGGACTTGAACATCTGCAGATTTTGATATCTGTGAGGGTCCTGAACCCAATTCCCCAGATATCGAGGATGAACTGTATTTATTTTCTTTTAGTCTTTTTGCATTTTTGTCATACTTTTAGCATGTATACGAAATTCTAATATGTATTTGAATGTTCTTGAACTTTATAAACTGTTCCATTGAGCTTTCGCTCCACATCAGAAACTCTGTTTATTATTATAGCTTAATATGTGTCTAATATCTGACACAGATAGTCCCCTTCCCCTATTATTCCTTTTTTTCTAGAACTTTCCTGCCTCTGCTTGCTTATTTATCCTCCCATAAGAGCCTTGGCATTAACTTCTACATCCAAAAAGATTACATCAAAATATTTAACCTATAGAAAATCAACCTGTTAATGATATCAAGTGTTATACAATAACATGGTATGTGGGGTTTTTTTTCTTGTTGTTCTGGGGGGTTTTGGTTTATTTGTTTGGTTGGTTGGTTGGTTGGTTGGTTGGTAGGTTGGTTGGTTGGTTGTTTGGTTGGTTGGTAGGTTGGTTGGTTGGTTGGTTGGTTGGTTGGTTGGTAGGTTGGTTGGTTGGTTGGTTGGTAGGTTGGTTGGTTGGTTGGTTGGTTGGTTGGTTGGTAGGTTGGTTGGTGGTTTGGTTGGTTTGGTTGGTAGGTTGGTTGGTTGGTTGGTTGGTTCGGTAGGTGGTGGTTGGTTGGTAGGTTGGTTGTTGGTTGGTAGGTTGGTTGGTTGGTTGGTTGTAGGTTGGTGGTTGGTTGGTTTGGTTGGTAGGTTGGTTGGTTGGTAGGTTGGTTGGTTGGTTGGTGGTTGGTGGTTTGTGGTTGGTAGGTTGGTTTGTGGTTGGGTGGTAGGTTGGTTGGTTGGTAGGTTGGTGGGTTGGTTGGTAGGTTGGTTTGGTTGGTAGGTAGGTTGGTTGGTTGGTAGGCTTGGTTGGGTGGTTGGTAGGTTGCGTTGGTTGGTGGTTGGTGGTTGGTTGGTTGGTTGGTTGGTAGGTTGGTTGGTTGGTTGGTTGGTTGGTTGGTAGGTTGGTTGGTTGGTTGGTAGGTTGGTTGGTTGGTTGGTTGGTTGGTTGGTTGGTAGGTTGGTTGGTTGGTAGGTTGGTTGGTTGGTTGGTTGGTTGGTAGGTTGGTTGGTTGGTTGGTAGGTTGGTTGGTTGGTTGGTTGGTTGGTTGGTTGGTTTTGGTTTTGGTTTATTATTGTTGTTGTTTGTTCTTGACTAAAGTCCTAAGCTGCAGGGTATAAATTTTGATTCAAGCCAAATTTTGCTAAAATATGTTACTGTTTGTAAGTCCCTGGAAACCCCAAGAAAAGCTGCTGGAATAAAATAACTAATGTGGAAGCTTCAAATGATGATAGTTTACCTTCTCCTTTTAAAGTTTTGTATATCTCATTTCTTCCAGTGTGTTATATTGACTGATCTCTAGTACAGTGTTACATGATATTTGTGAAAGTGTATGTTCTTGTCTTACTCCTTTCTTTAATGTCAATGGTTCAAGTGTTTCTGCATTTTTAAGTATGATACTCTTTGGGATTAAAATATGCTTTTATATCACACTAAGGACATATTTATTATTATTTTAAGATACTTTATGCAGAATAAATAACACTAATGGATTAATGAAGCTAAACATGAACCAAAAAGTGGCTGCTAACATTGCAAACAAAGAGTCAACCAGGCGTTAAGTATCTCCTGAGAGAAAAGCACACACAACCTAAAAAGTAATTTTTCATAAAAATATCAAAGTTGGATCTCACCAAGCCTCTAGATCTAACTACCAACTTATGGAAATGCAGAGGACAGAAGAACAGTCTATTTAGTACCCTACACACAGGGAGCATGCTGCAAAACACAGACTCTGGGAAACTCTACAAGACACACAGCTCAGGTCTTTCAACAAATATGTTCCAAACGGGGAAAACCAAAAGATGGAGGGAGATCCCTTTAGGTTAAAGGAAACTTAAAACACATCAACCAACTGCCTTACTGGGGTCCTGACTCAAATCAACATGATGTCAAAAAAGTATTCACGAGACAATCAGAACTTTGATCACTTTCTGGATGTTTGATGACATTAAGAAAGTATTGTTAATTATTTTTGGTGTGATAATGTCTTTATGGTTGTTTTATAAAATCTTCATCTTGAAGAGATACGTACTAAATTACTGATGGGGCCGGGCGCGGTGGCTCAAGCCTGTAATCCCAGCACTTTGGGAGGCCGAGACGGGCGGATCGCGAGGTCAGGAGATCGAGACCATCCTGGCTAACATGGTGAAACCCCGTCTCTACTAAAAATACAAAAAACTAGCCGGGCGAGGTGGCGGGCGCCTGTAGTCCCAGCTGCTCCGGAGGCTGAGGCAGGAGAATGGCGTGAACCCGGGAGGCGGAGCTTGCAGTGAGCTGAGATCCGGCCACTGCACTCTAGCCTGGGCGACAGAGCAAGACTCCGTCTCAAAAAAAAAAAAAATAAATAAATAAATAAATAAATAAATAAATTACTGATGGATGAAATGATATGCTGTCTAGGATTTGGTTCGGAAGAGTATATGGGGAATCATGGAGGGGAGCATAGAGTAATGAGATTGGCCACAGTGTGAGTTGTGCGGTGGGTGCATGGCAGTTTAGTTGCTATTCTGTCTACTTTTGTATTTGTTTGAAATTCTCCATTACACAAAGTTAAGAAAAAAAAAGAGAATAACACATTTTGATACATGTCTTTTTGGAATCTGTGGAATAACTCAATTACTTTTCTCTTGTATTCGATTAATATGTTGAACGTGATTAATATATTTCCTACTTTGAGCCAATCCTGACTTCCTGGAAAGAAAGTCACTGAATCATGGTCCATTATTCTCCTAATGAGCCACTAGGTTCTCTTTGCTGCTGTTTTGATAAGGATTTTGAATCATTATTCTTAAATGAGATTAATGAAGACTTTCGTTTCAAAGTAGATCCAAGGATAGATGTCTGCATAAGAAGATGCCATGAAGTCCTCACAATAGTAATAATTACAACAACAAATATTGACTCCTGGCCCTTGTACTGAACACTGTATATCTTAGCTTATCCTGCCTCTCATCTTACGGACTCCAAGTGTGCTGGGGCAGGAAGCGGAAGGCAGAGCAGCACACATCAGTGGGACACACGCCTCTGCATGTGTCATTCCTGAAGTCAGACGCACAAAAGCTGCCAAATACCGTGAATGCTTTCCTAGTCTCGGCGTTGCACAGCCAAACACCCTCCAGTTCCAATGAGGGGTCATTGCTCAGAGAATGACCTAAATCAGGATAGAAGTTGTTCCTTGACAGTTTTTCCTGGGCCAATATCCTGCTTACTTCACCGATGATGCCATCTTAGGAAAGTTGGAAATAGTCCATTCAAATATCTTGAGACTCCTTGAACAATGAAATATACTTGGAAATTAAAGTTTCATGTCCTGGCACAGCGGTTGTCTCTCATGAAAATGGTATCAGATGTTTTACGGATTTAACTTACATTAATACATTCGGCCCTTCTTATCTGTGGTTCTGCATCCACAGATCCAACCAACCACAGATCAAATTATTTTAAAAAAAGAAAAAAATACAAGCCAGTCATGGTGACTCACCTCTGTAATCCCAGCACTTTGAGAAGCCAAAGCAGGGAGATGACTTGAGCCCAGTTCAAGACTAGCCTGGGCAACATGGTGAAACCCTATTTCTACAAAAAAAAAAAAAAAAAAAAATTAGCCAAGCATGGTGGTGGATGCCTGTAGTCCCAGCTATTGGATCCTTGAGGTGGGAGGATCACTTGAGCCTGGGAGACAGAGATTGCAGTGAGCTGAGATCATGCCATTGCAGTCCAGCCTGGGTGACAGAGTGAGACCTCATCTCAAAAAAGAAATTTAAAAAACAACAATACAACAATAAAAAATACAAATAACAACAGTACAGTATAACAACTATTAACATGTTATTTTCACTGTATTTGGTCTTAAAAGTAGTCTAGAGATGATTTAAAGTATGCAGGAGAATGTGCTTAGGTTATATGCAAATCTTACATTTCAGGACTTGAGCACCCTAGGATTTTGGTATCCTCTGGAGTCTTGGAACCAGTTCTCCAGATACTAAGGAATGCCTGTAATGACCATGGCAGGGGCGAGATTCAAGAGCAGCCAGGCGCGGGGACCCGTTAACTTCCTCCCTCTCAGGTGCAGCTTTCACTTCACAGAAGCCAACAGCCAGGCTGTCTCTGTAGGCCTCTCTGACATTCCCCTGCAGCCGCTATGGGACTTGCCCTGAACACAGCGATCCTCCAGGCCCCCACTCCCAAATCATGGCTGGTGCTTCCCAAATGCACCTGTCTTAGCTGGATGTATCTCCATGTGCAGAAACGGCACACATACCCTAATGTTGTTTCGAAAACTGCACAATAGGTAGGCACGAGGACATCTGACATTCTCTGGCTGTGCTCGTAGACATAAACAGTTGGCTAAAGAGCACACCACGTTTTCAGAGACTTTGTTTTCAGAGAAACCTACTCCCTCTCCACTCTTAACAAACCCCCCAAGTGCAAACCATAAGGAAGGGGGCCTGCAGGCTTATTTCCTCTGTCTGCTTTTATTACCCAGTGTGGACTCTGCTCCCCAAAGACACCTCAGATCGACTGTGGTGGCTACTGTTTCAGAAACAGTGACATGATGATCAAGGGCCCGAACCACTGTTATAACCACAAGAGTGCCCAAACTTTCAAGAACAGGGGAAACCGACCTATGTAAAGCCACTTACACACCCCACTGAAAAATAGACACACCAAGGTATTACAGATACTGCCAAAGAAATAACCCCTTTTTAAAGAACAGCTTTCAGTGGTCTGGAAGAAATGAAGGTTTGCTTAAAAAAGGAAACAATTTGGCTCTCCTCTCAGTACCAACTGTGCCCTTTATAAAAATAAGAGACCTCAAAATTGTCCTAAGCCCATTCCTCTGGGTTGCTGAGGCAGGATTCCAGGCACTTGGGTGGCCAGCATCGTATAAAACCAAGGGAAGCAAACCAAGGGAAACTGTGGGAGGAAGTGCTTCATACAGACTACGGAGGATTATTTGGGAACATTATTAGGAGTTATGTGGTGATAATAGGTTGCACTGAAACCAGGCCCCGGGAGCTCACATATCCCTCTGAAGACGCACATGAACTTTCAGTATGAAGCAAGTAGTATTTTTAGATCTATTTTACGGTAGAAGTAATGGATTTTCCCATTGTCTGCAAGGCACAGAGCGGGTCTGGTAGTTATCTGTTTTATGTGATTCATCTGCAGGTAGCTGCTAGACTGTTCATTTGACCCAGATCTATTTTGAGGGCTAATAGATCCAAACAGGCCGTGAATTAGGCTCCGAATAGCTGGTTGATCACTGCCATGCTTTGTTTTGTTTGTTAACGTACATGTTTGGTGGTCATGGCTTTGAGAAATTAACTCACTTATGTCTACTTAATAATAGAGCAAGAATTTTTAAACCAAAAATAATAGACCTTAGTGATGGCAATTTACAAAATAAATGAATAGGTGAAGACTGAAGAAAAGGAGTGAGGGCTGGGAACACACCCTGGCTCCCCACCTCACTCCAGCCCCTGCCCCAGGCTGCTGTCTCCCTTGTGTGCAGACTTGACCTCATTACACCCTCAGCCCCCGGAGGGCAGAAGTTGCTGGAGTATAGACGTCGCCGGATGAAGCGCACAGCAAGGCTTAGCAGATGTGAATCGTGGACTCATTTCCTAAGATGAATTTCCCTTTGTTGGTCAAACACTTGGTTGGGTTGGTCTTCTCAGAGCCTCCGTGGCCCACGTCCATCCCATACTCATCAATAATCTGGCCTGAAAGAAGTATCTCCCCAAACAAGGTGGGCTTAAAAATATCCTTTCCCAAATGTACTGGATCAAGGGAATGCCTTCCTTTTTCTGATAGGAATGGCTAATTTCCCTACAGCTGGTGTTGCGAGGAACATGCCTTGGCAAGTGCTGTGCTCAGCTGTGTTCCAGCCTCAAATCCCCCTGCGGGCACTGGTTCTGCTGGGCCCCTTTGCTGGCTCCCCAGTCCCCTCACCCACAGCCACCGGCTGAGCTTTGCTGGAATGCTCTTTCACATGTGTGAACCAGGTTCGGAGATGCTGAGGGTGAAGAAAGATGGAGAAAGGATGCTTACATTACAACTATGACGATACATGTGTATAGGCATCAAGGCAGGCCTGGGGAAGTTCTGTGCAGATATATTTAACTCTGTCCTTGTAATTTCAGGGTCTCTGGATTAAATCGTTGTAAGAGTCCAGGTCTCAGAGCCAGGGAGCTGGAAGGCCTGTGGTTCCTCTTCCAGAGCAGGCAGCTGGACTTGAACAAAGACAAGGAGCGCAGAATGTTTTTCCTTATGTGAGAACGAGAGAGTCCCAGGGAGCTCCCTGTGCCTCGGCTGGCTGGCTGACGTCCGACACACCAGAAAGATCGCCAGAAAAGCGATCTGATGGGCCAACAGAGAGAGCAGGCCTCCTTTCAATGTTAGGGTTTCGATGTTGAAACCATATGTCTTAAAGGCTTGCACATTCACAGAGCATCCAGCGATGTGTGTACACACACGGGGTGATCTCCCAAGGCACTTCCGTCCACTTACTGCCACAGAGGAAGAGATGAGAGCATTTCCATGGCTGGCATATTGCAGTAGAAATCACGACTGGATATCAAGGCCAGGGTCATCGCCAGCTCTCTTTACTACTATGTGACCCAAAAGACTCCACTGAACCCAAGTTCAGCCTGCACAGTGCTAAACTCTCCAGATGTTCCCAAGTATGAAGATTTAAACCATGTTGACACAGTGTACTTTCAATATCCAGATGTTTTGCTGTATTGAAAAGATCCTGTTGAAAATATAACTTATAACTTGTTTTCATGGTTTCAGGTACTACCTACTGAGGACCTACTAAGTTCTGCAAACTGTACTAGGTGCTTTAAGCATTATTTCTAATCCTTATAACCACCTTTTTTTTTTTTTTCTTTTTGAGATGGAGTCTCACTCTGTCATCCAAGCTTGAGTGCAGTGGTGCGATCTCGGCTCACTGCAACCTCCGCCTACTGGGTTCAAGTGATTCTCCTGCCTCAGACTCCTGAGTAGCTGGGACTACAGGCGTGCGCCACCACACCCGGCTAATTTTTGTATTTTTAGTAGAGATGGGTTTCAGCCACGATGCCCAGCCACAATCACCTTTCAAGGCAAATATGATTACCCCCGGTTTAGCTGTCCTTTTCCTTGTCTTGCTGACAAGGAGAGCACCCCCAATTTTTGGGGAACAAAACTAAAATCGGAAGGTCCTGTTGCCTCTGGTGGAGTCCAAGCACTGGCAAGAGCAGGAATGGGAACACAGGTCTGCCCAACTCCAACATCCACTCTGCCTTCCTCTCTCTGAACCTGTTTCTTCACCAAACCATGGCAATAATGCCATCTTCGTGAAGTTGTGAAGAAAATAAAATAATGTATGTATGCATGGACTAGGAGGCCACAAACTCAACGCCTATTTAGTCAATTTAGCAACAATGTGTATAACTCAGCCAGTGCAGTGCTTTGGAAAATGTGTCCATCGAAATGAACAGGCAGGGCTGTGGTCACCCGTGAAACACAAGTGCACCCTCCCCAGTGTCCCGCCGACTCACTAATCGACCTTACCTGATTGGCCCTTAAAATTACGTGTGTTAGGCCGGGCGCAGTGGCTCACACCTGTAATCCCAGCACTTTTGGAAGGCCAAGGTGGACGGATCAACTGGTCAGGAGTTTCAGATCAGCCTGGCCAACATGGTGAAACCCGTCTCTACTAAAAATACAAAAATTAGCTGGGTGTGGTGGTGTGCACCTATGATCCCAGCTACCTGGGAGGCTGAGGCAGGAGAATTGCTTGAACCCGGAGGTGGAGGTTGCAGTGAGCCAAGGCTGCACCACTGCAGTCCAGCCTGGGCAATAGAGCGAGACTCCATCTCAAAAAAAAAAAAAGTTTGTTGTCAACCCTCCCCACCTGCCCCTGGGTATACAGAGCACAAGGACGAAGTCGACAGCAGGCACTCTGTGCTCCCGGATCCCAGGGAAGTGAGAAACACAGGCTGACAAAGATGGCAAGAAGAAAACCGTTCCCTGATCCTCCATGTCCACACGTGCTCTTTTCCCACGAACAAGCCAGGGATCACCACTCCACATAAGAAAGCCATCTCTTTTTTCATCTGCATTCGTATTGTGGTAAAATACACATAACATCAAATGTGCACACTTAGCCATTTTTAAGTGCACAGTTCAGTGGCATTACTACACTCACATGTTTTGCAGCCATCACCACTATCCGTCTCCAGCACCTTCTCATCTTCCCAAACTGAAACTCTGCACCCACTAAACCCCGACTCCCAACTCCCCTTGCCCCAGCCCCCTGGAAAGCCCTGTTGTACTTTTTGTCCAAAAGAGTGTCATCTTCCCCATCCTTCCCAAACACAGAGAGCCTTAGTTAACAATTAAACAGGCACCAGGACACCCCATCTGCCCTTGTCCTATATGAATTCTACGAAGGGTGAGGCTGTTTTGAGAAGCTGAGCATTTTGGCCTGTGTTGGAATACTCTGTATTCAGATAAATGATACAGTGGAGTGATACGTTTTGGAAATAACTTTACCTCATACATTCTTCAACTACTGTTGGAGAACGCATCGCCCTGGAGGAAGACTCGTGGGAGCCCAACTCCCAGGATAGGGCAGGACTGTGAATAGAAAGCCTGAGCACAGAGAAGCCTGAAGTGTGAGCAGAGGAGGGAGCTGGGGGCAGGAGCCTCTCCATCCCATGGGATCCAATCTATCTTTCATCATAGGGTGAAAATTCGCTATTTCTGGATCCCTTGTGAAATGATCAGAATCACCCAACTACTTGAGTAGCAATTAGAAAACATACTGGGATTGCTTACAGTAGATTAGCAATATTGCAAAGAAACAGAAGATCGGGGTGGGCATGGTGGTTCATGCCTGGAATCCCAGCATTTTGGAAGGCCAAGGCTGCCACACTCAGCTAATTTTTTTTTTTTTCCTGTAGAGATGGGGGTCTCACTATGTTGCCCAGACTGGTCTTGAACTCCTGGTCTTAAGCAATCCTCCCACCTCAGCCTCCCAAAGTGCCGGACATGGTGGCACTCCTGTAGTTCCAGTTACTCGGGAGGCTAAAGTGAGAAGATTGCTTGAGCCCAGGATGTGTAGGCCGCAGAGAGCCTTGATCACACCACTACACTTCAGCCTAGGTGACAGAGCAAGGCCTTGTCTAGAAAGAAAGAGAGAGAGAGAGAGAGAAAGAAAGAGAGAAAAAAGAGAGAGAGAGAGAGAGAGAGAGGAAGGAAGGAAGGAAGGAAGGAAGGAAGGAAGGAAGGAAGGAAGGAAGGAAGGAAGGAAGGAAGGAAGGAAGGAAGGAAGGAAGGAAGGGAGATCAGAAAGAGAGAGAGGTGGGGGGAAGAAAAAGGAAGGGAGGGAGGGAAGGAAAGAAGGAAGGAAGGAAGGAAGGAAGGAAGGAAGGAAGGAAGGAAGGAAGGAAGGAAGGGAGGGAGGGAGGGAGGGAGGGAGGGAGGGAGGGAGGCAGGGAGGGAGGGAGGGAGGGAGGGAGGGAGGGAGGGAGGGAGACCTGGTTTTCCAAAGCCATGTATTCTATGGAGCAATAATTTCATGAAATGCTCAGGGAGAAAACACTCAGATGATTTGGGAAGACATTGTTTGTGGAGAATCACAAAACACATTAGCACATAAAAGGCTTATGAAAATTACTTTAAGATTTGTCACTAGAACAGACTTTTCAGATTGCACCACTGACAGCTACTGACAGCCCATGAAACTAGGTATTGTCAGAACATCCTCTGGAAACACCAGCCCACTTCTGTAAATTAAACGATAAATTTTAGAATTTAGAGCCAAAGTACCATTTTCTCTGTGGATAATTGAGTATGCTTTAAGATTTCTGAATATATAACTGAGCTCAATAGTCATCTCATAGATAATAGATGAAAAAAAAAACAACAACATAACAGACGTTGTTAGTTGCCTCATAATATCCTTTCTTCTCTTCTTCTTTCGTCACGGAACCCTGATTTTATTTGGGGGTGGCAACTTGGCCAACTAAAAACTACATCTCTCAATCTCCTTTACAGCTAAGTATTGCCAATAACTATATTCTGGCCAATGAGACAGTACTAGTGGGGCTTTGGGGAGGGTTTCTTAATGAGAGCTAATTCAGTTGGGTAGTGACGCCATTTTGCCCTTTCATGGCTCCTTTTTTCTTCTGCCTGGAATGCAGATGTGATGGCAGGAGCTCCATCAACTATTTTGGACCATGAGGTTACCCTGACAATGGAAGCTATGCACTAAGGATGTGGGATCGGAAAGGCAGAAGGAGCCTGGGTCTCCGCTGACATTTTGAAGCTGCCATACCAGCTCAGGAATGCCTACATTTAGACCTGATAACAAAATAAACACTTGTGTGTTTAAGTCACCACAACTGGGGGTTTTCTTTTATATGTAATGAAGCTAAATCTTAACTAAAGAAAAGACAGTCACTACCTGAGAGAGTTTATTGATACCCCTGGCTCAGGAGATCTGGCCAGCTTTCCAATAAACTTCCATCTTCCCAGCTGTTGTTCCAAGTGAAACATGATCTATTACCTGATAACAAACAGCAAAATTTCCTCTCTGTCTAGGGATTCCTCCTCACCCCGAATCTTAGCCTGTGGCCCTTTCTCCTTTCTACAGGAAAGGAATTATGTTTTCCTTGCCAGATTCCTTACAGTGTTATACACGTGGGTTTGCACCAATCTTTGCTTTCATGATATAAATTTCTCTGTAAATCTCATTCTCATTTTCTTGCCTGCTTGCCCTTTTGGATGGAGACTCTCACCACAAGGTTGCTAAGTCACTCAGTTGTGATCTTTTCTCCAGGTTCCTACCCTTTTTTCTCCATCTGTCAGGAATCAAGTTTCAATAAGAGGAAGTTTATTTTTGATACAGTGAATTTATGTAAGAAGGGAAGCAAAGCTATTTTGATTAGAATATGTTTGATTAAATACCTTTTCCAGCTGTCGGACCCCAACTCAAGAGCTCCTTATTTAATTCTTTCTATGTGCAAACAAAATGAAGCAAGGCCCACCTTAGAAACAAAAAGTTTTCTCACAATGAAAATGTCGGATTCTTCTTCCTCTCAGAAATAATGTCATCCCAGGAAAAGTTCATGATAAGTTTGCTTTCTTCTTTTAAGGTAACTTTTGTATGCGATGATAAGTAAAATATGAGTTGAATTTTGTGAAAATATGATTCAGTCACTTGCTTTGGTCTTTAAAATAAGG
This sequence comes from Rhinopithecus roxellana, assembly GCF_007565055.1. Classification (NCBI taxonomy): domain Eukaryota; kingdom Metazoa; phylum Chordata; class Mammalia; order Primates; family Cercopithecidae; genus Rhinopithecus; species Rhinopithecus roxellana. Next base: position 20,072,937 of record NC_044552.1, on the reverse strand, counting down.
ATGGATGAATAAATAGAGAGATAGATGAATTGATGCGTGTGTGGATGGGTGAATGGAAGGATGGGTAAATAGATGAAAAACTGATGGGTGGGTGGAAGAGTGGATAGATGAGTGGATTGGTGGGTGGGTGGATGGATGGATGGATGAGTAGATGGGTGAATGGATGGATGGGTGGATGGGTGGGTAGATGAATGGGTGGATGGATGGATGGGTGGGTGGATGGATGGATGAGTGGATGGGTGGGTGGATGGATGGATGAGTGGATGGGTGGATGGATGAGTGGATGGGTGGATGGATGGGTGGGTGGGTGGATGGATGGATGGATGGATGGATGGATGGATGGATAGATGGATGAGTAGATGAGTGAATGGATGGATGGGTGGATGGGTGGGTAGATGAATGGGTAGATGGATGGATGGGTGGGTAGATGGATGGATGAGTGGATGGGTGGATGGATGAGTGGATGGGTGGATGGATGGGTGGGTGGATGGATGGATGGATGGATGGATGAGTAGATGGGTGAATGGATGGATGGGTGGATGGGTGGGTAGATGAATGGGTGGATGGATGGATGGATGGGTGGAAGGGTGAGAGGATGGATGAGAGAAGGAGAGGAAAAGAGTAAGCGAGAGAGAGAGAAATAGAGAAACTATTAGAATCATCAGATGATTGAGAGAAAATGTTGTTCATTTCCCTTTATTTACTGATGAGGAAGCAGAAGCCCAGGGAGACCAAGTCCATGGTTCCCCCAGTGAGACCTAAAATCCAAGATTGCTGCCTCCCAGTCCAGAGGTCTAATATTGCTATTTTGTCTCAGTCCTAATGGAATTAGCCAGTTCAAACTAATTTATTCTGCAATAGGAGCCAACGGCCAAATCTCCATGGTTCAAAACAACAATGGTTGACTTCTTGCCTACACTACATGTCCACAGCTGTTCTGCAGAACTGCGCTCTGCTCACCTCAGCCAGTCAGAGACTTGGGCTGACAGAGTTTCACCATCTGAGGTCATGGCCATCTCCCCAGACAGTCTTCAAGTTCACTGCTGCGGGTAGAGAGAACATAGAAGTCTCCCAGCAGCTCTTCCATGCCTCCACCCAAAAGTGACCTGTGTCCCTGCCACTCCCATCGCATTAGCCAAAGCAAGTCTCTGGGAGGTTGGAGAAATGTAATCCTCCCTTATGTCCAAGAAGGGGAGAATAAAAATATTAGGGAGCTTGAGAAATGTCTTCCACACCAGCCCTGCCTGCAGTCACTATTTAATAACCCACAGGGCAGCTTTGGGAATGGTCTACACCTCCCATGTTTTGCATTATGAGGGTAGGGAGAGACAAAAACAAGGCTCACTGCAACACCTTTCTCAAAATAACATAGAATTGACCTCTGACAGAAGCTTGGAAAAATCCCAACCCAAAGCCACAGGAAGCCCTGGACATCCTTAGTTCTGGCTCTTTGTCATCAAATCTGCGAATACTGAGAGTCAGATCTTAAGACCTTAAGCACAAAATACAATGGCCATGAAAAAATCTCTATTTTTAGAGCATGCCATATCACTAAGATAGATGGTTCTAGAGAATGTTAGATCTGCAAGGAACCATTTACTCCCTTATCTCTTTTAACAGCCCCCATATAGCTGACTGACAGATATTATTATCATCGGCTACATATGGCAAAACCGATACTCAGAGGATTAACAAGAGTGGACCAAATGCGTTAGTCACAATAACCTGGGTTACCTATGGCAACAAACAATCCTAAAATCCCAGTGCCTCAACATACGTGTGTGCTCTTGCTCACATGGTATCCAATATGGGTTGCACGGAATTCTGCTCTACAGCCCCGTCTGGGACCTAGGATGGAGGCTCTGCCATCTTATAGCCACAGCATCAAAGCACATGGCCTTCTCATCTGGGAGGTTGGGGAACACACATCTCCTCCATCTCACGGTGGGAGAAAAGGAGGCGACCAACGATCAAAGTGCTTTACCCACACACAGCACAAGTCATCTCCACTCACTGCCTGTTGGGCAGAGTTGGCTGTGTGACTGTCCCCCAGCAGTGGCTGGGAAGTAAACTTCTCTGTGTGGGCAGGGCAGGAGAGAGGCTGGCGACATCCACCAAGCCAGGGAAGGCAGCACAGAGCTGGGTCCAGAGCCCAAGCATATTAGTCTGTTCTCACACTGCTATAAAGAAATACCTGAGACTGGGTGATTTATAAAGAAAGGAATTTGATTGGCTCACAGTTCTCCAGACCATACAGGAAGCATGGTGCCAGCATCTGCTTGGCTTCTGGAGAGTCCTCAGGAAGCTTACAGACATGGTGGAAGGCAAACGGGGAGCAGACATCTCACATGGCCAGAGCAGGAGGAAGAAGGAGGGGGGAAATGCCACACGCTGTTAAATAACCAGACCTCATGGGAACTCACTCACTATACAGTACCAAATGCTAAACCATGAGAAATCAACCCTATGATCCAATCACCACCCCCCAGACCCCACCTCCAACACTGGGGATTACAATTGAACTTGAGGTTTGGGTGGGGACACAGATCCAAACCATATCACCAAGTTCTCTGGATTTCCTTCCAATGTTCCTATTCTGTGGCCGAGTAAACGGCTCAAGCAAAAATTCAACTAGGCTCTAATCCAAGGACCTTGGGTTGGTCACTTACCTACCTGGGACAACGTTTGCTCATTTGTAAACAGGAATAATAAAAGATACCCCAAGGCCTATTGTGACGATTACATGAGATAACGAATATTAAGCACTTACTATAGTACCTTGCACATAATCGGCCCTCATTAAATTCTTGTTGCTGTTAGATTGTAGTGTTAATGCCACCGTGGCTTTTGATGTCATGAGCGGTGTCGGCTAGGTGATCAAAACATCCGCTTCTTCTCTGCAGATCTCAGACATTGTCAAAATCACCCTCCGATGACCCAGCTTTACTTCTGGCACCACCCTGGGACTGACAATTTGTCACTCAGACACAGAGAAAAACCTTCTCATGGACCCTCCAAGGAATCTAGGTTCTTATTATAAACCCTCATTTTATCTGTTAATTCAGTATATATTTATTAAGCACCTCTTCTGCATATATTCCCTACACTGGGAAAAAAAATTTAGAGAAAACAAACATAAATCAACTCATGGCATTTATGGTCTTTGTTTTTAATTTTTTATCTTATTTTATTTTTAATTAATTAATTTTTGTTTTTTTTAGAGACCAAGTCTCATGCTGTGGCCCAGGCTAGAGGGTAGTGGTGCAAGCATAGCTCAAGATAGCCTTGACCTCCTGGACTCAAGCGATCCTCCTGCATCAGCCTCCCAAGTAGCTGGGACTACAGGCACGCACTACCAGTCCTGGCTAACTTTTTTTTTTTTTTTTGAGATGGAATTTCACTCTTGTTGCCCAGGCTGGAGTGCAATGGTGCAATCTCAGCTCACTGCAACCTCCACCTCCCAGGTTCAAGCAATTCTCCTGCCTCAGCTTCCCGAATAGCTGGGATTACAGGCGTGCACCCAGTTAATTTTGTATTTTTAGTAGAGATGGGGTTTCACACATTGGTCAGGTCAGTCTCGAACTCCTGATTGAAAAAATTTTTTAAAAAAAATGGTAGAGATGGGTCTTGCCTGTTGCACAGGCTGGTCTCAAACTCCTGGGCTCAAGCCATCTGCCTGCCTCAGCCTCCCAAAGTGTTGGGATTACAGGCGTGAGCCACTGTGCCTGGCCCACTTTAGAGTCTTTGAAGAACTGCAAAGTTACCTCGCAGAGTCTTTGGAAATAAGTAGGCATAGAACTCACCCCTTGTGAGTGAAGTGGACTGGCAAACACTACTGTCATATTCTGTACCCGCACAGAGCACCGCTTCAGGCACACTTGGTCCACGTGATCTCTGTAGGTAAACCCTGCACGCTGAGTCCTGTGGTGGCCCCTGGCCCCTGCCTCCCTCCCGGGATTGCACGCTCTCACAGCCACAGCAAACTCAGCCAGCGTTCACTCCTCTTCTAGCCCATCCTACTTACCACAGTCACTTAACTCCGAAAAATCCTGGTGCCTTCTCACTGCCTGCCAGGTTGTACTCCACTGGCAAGGTGGATGGTGTGCCCACCTTTACATGTGGCTGGGAATCTAAACCCCACCTGGCTCAGGGCTGTGGTGGGGTGTCTGATGCAGTGGCCGCAGCAACAGCTTCCCAAGTCGTCAGAGAAGAACCTTAAGCTTCCTCGCTACACAGGACTCCAGGAGTCCCTTAGGAAGCTCAGGCTAGAGCCTGTTTGTTCACCTTCCCCGTGATTCCATGAGCCATTTAATATCCTGAAATAAATCCTTTTCTGCTCTGCTCTGTAACTGAACCCTAACCAACACCGAGACTGGTATCGGGAGGGGTCGTAGGACTGAGTCTTAGGAATCAAAGTCTCAGCTCCCTCGGCCAGGTGGTTTTCAAACTCCTGGGCCCAAATTTATGCACATAACTTTAGAGAAATGAATTTCCAGATCCTCGCCTCCTTTATACACTCTCGCCTCAGGGCAAGAGTTCAAAAGCACACACTTTATAAAAGAAAGCACTAGCCCTCAGCCTTCCCAAACTTACTCCACAAGGGTTTAGAAACCCTCAAATGCCAAACACAGGGACAGCCTGTCCTGATAACCACGCAAGGCCCTTTCCAGCTTTCCCTGCCTCATGGCACTTTCTGCTAAGGAAGGGGCCTGACTTTCGGCCCATGTTGGGATGTTCAGAATTCAGGTATATGATAGTGAGCTGGCGAGTAATGACAAGTGCTGAATAATGACCTCATCTCTGATATCTCTATCTACTTTCAAAGGAAGCATCGTTCTGCAGGAGTCCTGTGGGGACCTGGGTAAGGAATGCTCGGTGATTTGGGGTAGAAAAAGAGGAAAGAATTGGGAGAATTGACGGACATTTCTGTAACAAATGTTTTCCATTCCCATCAGCTTAATTTTGTGATCAGGCTTTCCAGCGGTTATACCTACGAAGCACAAAAAGTAGGAAAAGAATCCAGGCAGAACCATCTGGCAGTGGTAGATTCTGACAGTGCTAGATTCAGTCATACATTTTTAAAATACGAAAATTCCAGCTGGCCGTAGTAGCTCACACCTGTAATCCCAGCACTTTGGGAGCATCGCCTGAGCCCAGGAGTTTGAGACCAGCCTGGGCAACATAGGGAGACAACATCTCTACAAAAAACTTAAAAACTTACCCAGACATGGTGGCACGCACCTGTAGTCCCAGCTACTCAGGAGATTAAGGTGAGAGGATCACTCGACCCCAGGAGTTTGAGGCTGCCGTGAGCCGAGATTACAGTACTGCACTCCAGCTGGACAGCAAAATGAGATCCTGAGGTGGGGGGCGGGGGGGGGGGGGGAGAGGGAGAGAGAGAGAAAATTTTAAAAACGTACCATGTAAGTGAGATATTTCCAATAAAATTTCACTCTTTGAATTAACACGATTGTTTTAGCAATGTTTATAACATTTACGTTGTTTTCATTCGTTGCATGATAACAACCATTGTAATCATGACTTGACCCAGAAAATACTTTAAATTCCTAAAGTCTTTTGATCACAGGAAATAAAGAACACTTTACAATTTCAATTCACATACATTTTTGGTTGCAGAAAAGGGTGATTAATAAATGTTTCAAGCATAAGTATAGGATAAACCTTGAAAAAATTATACTAACTGAAGGAAGCCAGTCTCAAAGGACAGCATACTGCATGATTCCATTTACATATAAATGCTTGGAGTGAGCAATTCTATAGAGACAGAAAGTAGATTAATGGTGATCCAGAACTGGGTGAGGTTGAGGGAGATGGAACAATTGCCAGGGTGATGATAGCTGAGGGGTGTAGGGCTTCTTTTGAAATAAAAATGTTCTAGAATATATTGTGGTCATGATGTAAAACTCTGTGAATATATTAAAAGGCACTCAATTGCACACTTATGTGAATTGTACAATATATAAATTACATCTTAATAAAGCTGTTAAAAATATACATTAGGCTGGGCACAGTGGTTCACACCTATAATCACAGCACTTTGGGAAGTTGAGATGGGAGGATTGCTTGAGACCAGGAGTTCAAGACCAGCCTGGGAAACAAAGTGAGACTCCCTATCTCTACAAAAGAAACAAAAAAGGAATTAGCTGGGTGTGGTGGCCCATGTCTGTAACCCCAGGTTCTCAGGAGGCTGAGGTGGGAGGATGGCTTAAGCCCAGGAATTCAAAGCTGCAGTGAGCTTTGATTTCACTACTGTACTTCAGCCAGAGCAACAAAGTGAAATCCTGTCTAAATATATATATATATACGTATAGTTATATATACATACATACACACACACACACATTACATTATGAAGGAATCCTGAGAAGAAAGTGAAATGGAAATATATGTTCAAAGAGTAAAAAGACAAAAAAATTTTCAAAAATTAAAAAGATTGTTCAAATATTTTTAAAGTAAATGATGATGGATAGCATGTCATTATAGTATTTAGGCTCCATGGATACTTTTTACAAAGTTACATGACATTTTTATCATAATGTCCCTATTGACAGTGCAGAGGTAGATTCACCCTGAAGCTAATGAACCCGAACCTTCAGAGGCCTTCACTAGCACAGGCCACCTCCGAGGCCTAGAAATGGCTCTTCTGGGTCACATATGTTAGTAAAATTTGCAAGACTAACACCTGTCAACCTTAAGGATCAATACCGCTTTTTACACTCCCTTTTGTCTTTCTTCTCCTCATGTGTGGTGGCATTGCAGTGGCCATGGGTGCTTTTGAAAGTCCACTAATTAAATTGGGATAAATAAGTTGGGGTTTCACAGGATATATTTACTGGTGCAGTAACTTCCACATATGGTTATGTCATTGCTACCCCTTCTGGTGTAAAAATGATTTCTAGAAATACTCCCTCTGCCCATGGTCCTGAGGGCCAGAAGTCATGCTGTGATATTCATTTTCTGTAGTGACCAGCACCATGAATGTGTGGACAGTAGGGAATAAATAAGGTTGGAAATGTACACAACCAGAAGCCAGTCTATGCAAAAGCATAATAGAGATGAATCAGGCAGATCTTCAACAAAAAGATCTCTTTCTTAGGTTTTGTCATGTTAGCTTTTTAAAAAATTCTAATGTTCTGTGATCCATTTCAACTATTTACACTTATCAGGAAAAGGTGAGATGTCAAGTTAAAAAGTGGGTGAAGGTGAGGTCAGGAGACCGAGATCATCCTGGCCAACATGATGAAACCCTGTCTCTACTAAAAATACAAAACTCAGCTGGGCCTGGTGGCGCACACCTGTAATCCCAGCTACTTGGGAGGCTGAGGCAAGAGAATCGTTGAACCCAGGAGGCAGAGGTTGCAGTGAGCCAAGATCGTGCCACTGCACTCCAGCCTGGCAACAGAGCAAGACTCCGTCTCAAAAAAAAAAAAAAGTGGGTGAAGGGTACATTATTTTTCTAAATTGTCTTCAGGAGTGTATGCAGAAAAAAATTTGAAGACCACTAAGTTATCTGACTTGTCTGGGCTTGAGGCACAGAGGTCTCATTCACATCAGAAGGGGACCCGGAGCAAGATGGCCGAATAGGAATAGCTCCAGTCTCCAGCTTCCAGCACAAGCAACACAGAAGATGGGTGATTTCTGCATTTTCAACTGAGGTACCGGGTTCATTTCACTGGGGAGTGCCAGACAATCGGTGCTGGTCAGCTGGTGCAGCCTGACCAGTGAAAACTGAAGCAGGGCGAGGCATCGCCTCACCTGGGAAGCACAAGGGGGAAGGGAATCCCTTTTCCTAGCCAAGGGAAACTGAGACACACAACACCTGAAAAATTGGGTAACTCCCACCCTAATACTGCACTTTACCAAGGGTCTTAGCAAACGGCACACCAGGAGATTATATCCCACACCTATGGAGCCTCCCTCATTGTTAGCACAGCAGTCTGCGATCTAACTGCAAGACAGCAGCGAGGCTGGGGGAGGGGCACCCGCCATTGCTGAGGCTTAAGTAGGTAAACAAAGCCGCCAGGAAGCTCGAACGGGGTGGACCCCACAGCAGCTCAAGGAGGCCTGCCTGTCTCTGTAGACTCCACCTCTGGGGACAGACACAGTTAAACAAAAAGCAGCAGAAACCTCTGCAGATGAAAATGACCCTGTCTGACAGCTTTGAAGAGAGCAGTGGATCTCCCAGCACAGAGGTTGAGATCTGAGAACAGACAGACTGCCTGCTCAAGTGGGTCCCTGACCCCTGAGTAGCCTAACTGGGAGATATCCCCCACTAGGTGCAGACTGACATCCCACACCTCACACAGCAGGGTACACCCCTGAGACGAAGTTTCCAGAGCAAGAATCAGACAGGAACACTCGCTGTTCAGCAATATTCTAACTTCTGCACCTCCGCTGCTGATATCCAGGCAAACAGGGTCTGGAGTGGACCTCAAGCAATCTCCAACAGACCTACAGCTGAGGGTCCTGACTGTTAGAAGGAAAACTAACAAACAGAAAAGACACCCACACAAAAACCCCATCAGTACGTCACCATCATCAAAGACCAAAGGCAGATAAAACCACAAAGATGGGGAAAAAGCAGGGCAGAAAAGCTGGAAATTCAAAAAATCAGAGCACATCTTCCCCTCCAAAGGAACGCAGCTCATCGCCAGCAATGGATCAAAGCTTGACGGAGAATGACTTTGACGAGTTGAGAGAAGAAGGCTTCAGTCCATCAAACTTCTCAGAGCTAAAGGAGGAATTATGTACCCAGCGCAAAGAAACTAAAAGTCTTGAGGAAAGAATGGAAGAATGGATAACTAGAATAATCAATGCAGAGAAGGCCGTAAATGAACTGACAGAGATAAAAACCATGACACGAGAAATACGTGACAAATGCACAAGCTTCAGTAACTGACTCCATCAATTGGAAGAAAGAGTATCAGCGATTGAGGATCAAATGCATGAAATGAAGCGAGAAGAGAAGTCTAAAGAAAAAAGAGGAAAAAGAAATGAACAAAGCCTTCAAGAAGTATAGGATTATGTGAAAAGACCAAATCTACGTCTGATTGGGGTGCCTAAAAGTGAGGGGGAAAATGGAACCAAGTTGGAAAACACTCTTCAGGATATCATCCAGGAGAACTTCCCCAACCTAGTAAGGCAGGCCAACATTCAAATTCAGGAAATACAGAGAACGCCACAAAGATACTCCTTGAGAAGAGCAACTCCAAGACACATAATTGTCAGATTCACCAAAGTTGAAATGAAGGAAAATGTTAAGGGCAGCCAGAGAGAAAGGTCAGGTTACCTACAAAGGGAAGCCCATCAGACTAACAGCAGATCTCTCGGCAGAAACTCCACAAGCCAGAAGAGAGTGGGGGCCAATATTCAACGTTCTTAAAGAAAAGAATTTTCAACCCAGAATTTCATATCCAGCCAAACGAAGTTTCATAAGTGAAGGAGAAATAAAATCCTTTACAGACAAGCAAATGCTTATTTTGTCACCACCAGGCCGCCCTACAAGCGACCCTGAAGGAAGCACTAAACATTGGAAAGGAACAACTGGTACCAGCCATTGCAAAAACATGCCAAAATGTAAAGACCATCGATGCTAGGAAGAAACTGCATCAACTAATGAGCAAAATAACCAGCTAATATCACAATGACAGGATCAAGTTCACACATAACAATATTAACCTTAAATGTAAATGGACTAAATGAACCAATTAAAAGACACAGACTGGCAAATTGGATAGAGTCAAGACCCAACAGTTTGCTGTATTCAGGAGACCCATCTCACATGCAGAGACATACATAAGCTCAAAATAAAGGGATGGAGGAAGATCTACCAAGCAAATGGAGAACAAAAAAAAAGCAGGAGTTGCAATCCTAGTCCCTGATAAAACAGACTTTAAACCATCAAAGATCAAAAGAGACAAAGAAGGCCATTACATAATGGTAAAGGGATATTCAACAGGAAGAGCTAACTATCCTAAATATATATGCACTCAATACAGGAGCACCCAGATTCATAAAGCAAGTCCTTAGAGACTTACAAAGACACTTAGACTCCCATACAATAATAATGGGAGACTTCAACACTCCACTGTCAACATTAGACAGATCAACGAGACAGGAAGTTAACAAGGATATCCAGGAATTGAACTCAGCTCTGCACCAAGCGGACCTAATAGACATCTACAGAACTCTCCCCCCCAGATCAACAGAATATACATTCTTCTCAGCACCACATCGCACTTATTCCAAAATTGACCACATAATTGGAAGTAAAGCACTCCTCAGCAAATACACAAGAACAGAAATTATAACAAACTGTCTTTCAGACCACAGTGCAATCAAACTAGAACTCAGGACTAAGAAACACATCAGAAATGGGGACCCTGGTGCTCTGTAGCAAAAGGTGACACAACAGCTGATTGGACTCTGCTTTCAGAGTTGGGGTTATAGGAGTTAAGTGATAAGTGGAGTTTTGGCTCATGTGCTTCTCATGATGTACCGTGTAAGTCTACAAACTTATCCTGTAGCATTTCCTGGGTTTCTGAATGCAGAGCATTCTCTATGCAGAAACTCTATGAATGCATGCAGAAACACCCCAGCTACAGCATCCCCACACTCATCCCCAGCCCAGGAAGTGAGGACTATTTAGGTAAGAAGGATCAAGTGGAAAACCCTGGAACTGCTTCCTCCTAACAAGAGTTATCAAAAGCAACATCATATCCCTGAATGGACTGCCAAAGACTTGAAAGATGAAGAGATGGCTGGGCATGGTGGCTCATGCCTGTCCTCCCTGTTTCCCTTAACATTTTATATTGGATGTGTTTTATATAAGATGTGACTTTATAATTAGGTCTACGGGTTATAAGACATCAAGGTAGGATTATGACTGAACTCGAGTGAACACCAGGACAGAATCTAGAACATAGAACCTCCGTGAGAACAGGATTCAGTGGCTCATGGCACTTCCCCTTTTTGGGAAGAAAGTGAGTTCCATTTTTTATGACATGGGGAATCATTGCCATTTGGAAGTTTATGTATGAGAAGAGGGGAGTGTATGGGAGTTGAGTAACCAGGCGGAGGACTGTGATGTGCACTGAGGATTGAGTCACCAGCAACCATGCATCATCCTAGCATGCCTTCATGTATTATAGGAGCTGGGATGCTAGAGTTTTTACTTTATTTCCCCAACTCCCTTGCATCTAGGGTTCTACAGTGATTTAGATTCCACTATTCAGGAGAATTAGTGCAAGATTAGGAAGATATGTTTCTAGTATTCTGCTGACAAGCACCGTTGTGCAGGTACCTGGTTTCTCTCTGAAAGCATGAGAAGAGGTCTCAGTGTCTAGTTACTGGCTTTGTGGAGTATGACAGCACTGCCCAGGGAACCTATTTACTAGTATGGGTTATACCAGGGGTGTCACGGTTGTGGAGCTGGCAGCACTAGCAGTAGCTTTCTGCTTGGGGGAGTTTCTTGACGGTATCAATTGCCTGTCATGGTGGTTTCCGACCCCGGCAGGTGGCATGGTTCTGGAGCTAGCAGCCGTGGCCACCATTTCCCTGCGCCACTGGTGTCTGCTGAATTCAAGGAGGGGCATTAGTTTCTTTAGTTCTTCAGGGTGGCTTTGGGTCACGTTCTTAAAAGATCAGTCTGGAATCTGATCCTTCAGTCTTCCCAAAGAGTCTGTAAACCACTTAATATCCTGCCACAAATCCCTTTCTGCTTAAACTAACTAGATTGAATTCCGTTCTCTGCAAGCCAGCCTGGGCGATAGACCGCAGAACCCTCTGCGCTGTTCCTCTCCCCATGGATTCTTTTTTTTCCCTAAACCAAGTCACTACACGTGGATCTAGAATGTATTATTTATTCTTCTCGGCCAAACCACAGGCTTTCCCTTTTAAAAAATCTACTTGAGATTTACCCTCCATGAAGCCATTTCAGATGAGGTCAAAAACGCTTCTCACTTCCTCTGCAACTGTGACCCAGACACTTTAGGAACGGCTTATTAGGGGCTCTAAGACCATTAATCGGTTTCAGAACCGAAGTCCCTGTGCCTCCCTTGGGAAGCACTTTTCACATAAAGTAAAAAGTCCTGTGACCTTAGCAGGGCAGACGAGGCCTTAAACACTGCAGTTTAAGGCTGGGATGGCAAAAGATGCGACCGCTTATTCCTCTAGACTTTCCAGCTCTCTCTCTTCTGCTTCCTTCTCTCTCCCGTTCTCAGGACACCCAGCCATTGCCTCTGAGGCTGGATGGTGGCTCAGCACGCCCGCAAGGACATTCGTTCAGGGAAGGACGCCCGAATCTGTCAACAAAGCATCCCTACCTGCAGGAGGCCTGGAGCCCAGCACAGCCCCCCAGGCCTGTCCGGGTCCCCAACACGCAGGTGCTCTAGCGCCACCGCCCCCTGAAGGCAGGCCCCAGCCCTGTGCCCCGCACTCCCGCCGGCGTTGACTCCACTTCATGGCTGCGCACTTTCCACTTGGCCCCCAGTGGTGGTAGACCAGGACATAAACACAAACGCACCGACGGCTTACAAGAAACACTTTTCTTCCTTCCTTCCTTCCTTCCTTCCTTCCTTCCTTCCTTCCTTCCTTCCTTCCTTCCTTCCTTCCTTCCTTCCTTCCTTTTTCTTTCTTTCTTTCTTTCCTTTCTTTCTTTTTCTTTTCTTTCTCTCTCTCTCTCCCTCCCTTTCTTTTCTTTCTTTCTTTCTCTCTCTCTCTTTCTTTCTCCTTCCTTCCTTCCTCCCTCCCTCCCTCCTCCTTCTTCTTTCTTTCTTTCTTTCTTTCTTTCTTTCTTTCTTTCTTTCTTTCTTTCTTTCTTTCCTCTCTCTCTTTCTTTCTTTTTCTTTTTAATTACACTTTACATTCTAGGGTACATGGGCACAACATACAGGTTTGTTACATATGTATACATGTGCCCTGTTGGTGTGCTGCACCCATTAACTCATCATCTACACTGGGTACATCTCCTAATGCTATCCCTCCGCACTCTGCCCACCCCACCACAGGCCCCGGTGTGTGATGTTCCCCTTCCTGTGTCCAAGTGTTCTCATTGTTCATTTCCCACCCATGAGTGAGAACATGCGGTGTTTGGTTTTTTGTCATACTGAATGGGCAAAAACTAGAAGCATTCCCTTTGAAAACTGGCACAAGACAGGGATGCCCTCTCTCACCACTCCTATTCAACAGTGTTGGAAGTTCTGGCCAGGGCAATCAGGCAGGAGAAAGAAATAAAGGGTATTCAATTAAGAAAAGAGGAAGTCAAATTGTCCCTGTTTGCAGATGACATGATTGTATATTAAAAAAACCCCATTGTCTCAGCCCAAAATCTCCTTAAGCTGATAAGCAACTTCAGTAAAATCTCAGTATACAAAATCAATGTGCAAAAATCACAAGCATTCCTATATACCAATAACAGACAGAGAGCCAAATCATGAGTGAACTCCCATTCACAATTGCTACAAAGAGAATAAAATACCTAGGAATACAACTTACAAGGGATGTGAAGGACCTCTTCAAGGAGAACTATAAACCACTGCTCAATGAAATAAAGAGGACACAGACAAATGGAAGAACATTCCATGCTCATGGATAGGAAGAATCAGTATCATGAAAATGGCTATACTGCCCAGGGTAATTTATAGATTCAATGCCATCCCCTTCAAGCTACCAATGACTTTCTTCACAGAACTGGAAAAAAACTACTTTAAAGTTCATATGGAACCAAAAAAGAGCCCACATTGCCAAGACAATCCTAAGCCAAAAGAACAAAGCTGGAGGCATCATGCTACCTGACTTCAAACTATACTACAAGGCTACAGTAACCAAACAGCATGGTACTGGTACCAAAACAGAGATATAGACCAATGGAACAGAATAGAGCCCCCCAAAATAATACCACACATCTACAACCATCTGATCTTTGACAAACCTGACAAAAACAAGAAATGGGGAAAGGATTCCCTATTTAATAAATGGTGCTGGGAAAACTGGCTAGCCATAGGTGGAAAGCTGAAACTGGATCCCTCCCTTATACCTTATACAAAAATTAATTCAAGATGGATTAAAGACTTAAATATTACACCTAAAAACATAAAAACCCTAGAAGAAAACCTAGGCAATACCATTCAGGACATAGGCATGGGCAAGGACTTCATGTCTAAAACACCAAAAGCAATGGCAACAAAAGCCAAAATTGACAAATAGGATCTAATTAAACTAAACATCTTCCGCACAGCAAAAGAAACTACCATCAGAGTGAACAGGCAACCTACAGAATGGGAGAAAATTTTTGCAATCTACTCATCTGACAAAGGGCTAATATCCAGAATCTACAAAGAACTTAAACAAATTTACAAGAAAAAAACAACCCCATCAAAAAGTGGGCAAAGGATATGAACAGACACTTCTCAAAAGGGGACATTTATGCAGCCGACAGACACATGAAAAAATGCTCATCATCACTGGCCATCAGAGAATGGTGATCATTAAAAAGGAAACAACAGGTGCTGGAGAGGATGTGGAGAAATAGGAACACTTTTACACTGTTGGTGGGACTGTAAACTAGTTCAACCATTGTGGAAGACAGTGTGGCGATTCCTCAAGGATCTAGAACTAGAAACACCATTTGACCCAGCCATCCCATTACTGGGTATATACCCAAAGGATTATAAATCATGCTGCTATAAAGACACATGCACATGTATGTTTTTTGCGGCACTATTCACAATGGCAAAGACTTGGAACCAACCCAAATGCCCATCAATGATAGACTAGATTAAGAAAAGGTGGCATATATACACCATGGAATACTATGCAGCCATAAAAAAGGACGAGTTCATGTCCTTTGTAGGGACATGGATGAAGCTGGAAACCATCATTCTCAAGAAAGATTTTTCAAAGGAAAACTAAATGAGGGGTGGTCATTCTAATAAATATAACGTGCAATGGTTCAACTATGTGAGAAATCATTAGAAAATGCAGAAAATGTGTTTCCCTTTATCTGCCATTCCCATTCCAATTCACTGCTTTTTTAAAACCCATTTATGCCCTTCTCAGAAGGCTCCTACATAAGCAATATCGTCCAACGTCGACAGCAGTGTCAACCACTTTAGAAAATGAAAAGAGATAATAATTGGCAATTAACAACATCATCTACATTTTAATACATTTTACAAAACTAAAATATGCAAGGCAAACTAGTTGGTCAACTGTCATTTGTGTCATTTCCAGAATGACACCAAAGTCTATGTGTCATTTCCAAAACTCAATATTCTTTGAATAATAAAACCAATGCTTTCTCTAACAACTTGTGTGACATGCCCCAAATCAACATTTAAGATGTGGAACTAAAACATAATCTGAAGAGATTCCTTAATGGGAAGGTTGGCAACCTTGCCAAGGACATAGACTTGTTCCTATTCTGACTTCAACTGGTCTTTCCTTTAATGAATGGATTGCATTATACACCTTTTTGTTATGTTTTGCATTCATGTATGCATAAAATGCTTGTTTCACCAGGAATCAACCAGATATTGAAAGAATGTGAACATATTCTGGTGATAAATGATAAAAGCTGCATTTGTAGACATGCTCAGCATACTTATTATTGGCCACTGGGTCAATGTTGAGAACGCCCAAAAGAAGTCCCCACCTACATGGCAAAGCTGATGGAGCCTACAAACTGGGAACATCATAAGTACTAACCATACTGAAGTATATTCTCTCTTACAAGACGTTGGAAAAACAAACAATGGGTATCTAGAATGACAATAACTTCCTATTCCTCCTGCAATTGTATCTTTTTTTAAAGAAAGACAAATGCTGAGAACCATTGGAAAGGCACACAAAATTGTATGCAAAGGTCACATTCAGCCAGAAGAGGTGCTCCCAATTATGTTTACTTAAAGGCAGAGGTCCAGACACATTTTTGGTATCCTCCTTTAAAAAAAAGTTGCAGTCCTTAAAATTTGGTAAGCTTCCCTGACTAAAAGTCTCTTTACCGCTACCCAAAATACGTACATATGTGCATGTTTAAAATCCCTTCTTTTCATCATTTTCAGAGACACTATTTCAATTTCCTGCCCTGAAACATGTGGAATTTCATTTTAAACAAAAATCTCCTTTCAGGGACTTGCAGGCTCGGTGTGGCTGATTGGTGCTGGAGGCCACTCAGGACCCAGTTTCTCACCTTGCCACACGTGAGCTCAGACGTAGCAAGTGCCATGCAGAGTGAGCTCTTAATCTTCAACTCAGATGATAGCCAGAAGCCTGGGCCATGTCTTCCACATTCTCGATAGCTGCCACATGGCGCCTGTATTATCTTTTTTTTTTTTTTAAGGCAGGGTCTCACTCTGTTGCCCAGGCCAGAGTGTGGTGGCGTCAATCACAGCTCTCTGCAGCCTCAACCTCCTAATCTCAAGCTATCCTCTTGCCTTGGCCTCCCAAAGTCCTGGAATTACAGGCGTGAGCCACCACACCCAGCCCATATCATCGTTAAAATACACACAGGGATTAATATACACACAGGGATCCCAGGAACGAACAAGAGCTAGTAGATGTAGAGCATATTCTATGTGTCAGGAATGTATTAGTACATGGAATCTCTCACAGCTCTCTGGAAGTAGGGACTGAAATTGTCTCCATTTTCCACCTGAGTACACTGAGGCTTATAGATGACAGTTACTGGGTCCAAGGTAAATGAGCCCCGGGGTCCAACTCGGCACCATTATGCTTAGCATTATATTGTTTTCTTTTTATAACCGCCTTTAATTAACTAATCAGGCACATTATTCTTCCCTTAGACCTGTATGTAGTCAACAGTCAGTAAATGTGAAATAAGGATGATGGTTGCAAAGCTAAATAACACCAATGTGCTCAGATAAAAGAGTTTTTAAAATTTAGTTCATACTGAAGACCTTTCTACAGTGAGTTATTTCCAGAGTTTTACAATTAACTTATAAATTTAGACTACAGGCCAGGCGCGGTGGCTCATGCCTGTAATCCCAGCACTTTGGGAGGCCGAGGTGGGCAGATCACTTGGGGTCAGGAGTTCGAGACCAGCCTGGCCAACATGGGAAACGCTATATCTACTAAAAATACAAAAATTAGCCAGGCATGATGGTGGGTGCCTATAATCCCAGCTACCCAGGAGGCTGAGGCAGGAGAATCACTGGAACCCAGGAGGCAGAGGTTGCAGTGAGCCGAGATCACACCACTGCACTCCAGCCTGGGCGACAGAGCAAGACTCTGTCTCAAAAACAACAACAACAACAACAACAACAACAAAATTAAAATAAATAAATAAATATAAAAAATAAATTTCGACTATATTTCAACTTAACTCATAATCAAACATTTCAGCATTTATTTAACCATGTCAGGTTAAATTAAGTCTAAATGGATCATGAAGTCTTTGTGCTTCCCCTGAAAATGAAAAGCGAGGGCTACATAATTTTCACACGTGAAAGATTTAGGCTTTACAATGCCGTACAACAAAAAGATTTCCCATTCCAAGACAGTGCTCCCAAGGAAATTAAGCTTTCTTTTCTCCACCATGATAGTTTACTAAAACAAGCAAACAAACAAATAAACTAAACTTTGAAAAGAATAATAAGTTTAAAAGAGTAGGAGAATGCATGAGTTCACGCTTTTATGTAATTGACATACCACAAAGGGGGTTCAGGCAGTGGCAAGACAGTTAGACCAGATAGTCTTTGTTGCCTCTGTTTGGGTGGTTTCGATCTGTGTTCCCCCCCAAATCTCATGTTGAAATGTAATCCTCATTGTTGGAGCTGGGGCCTGAATCATGGGAGAGGATATCTCATGAATGGTTTAGCACCATCCCTTTGGTGCTATTCTCGTGATGGTGAGTGAGTTCTCTTGAGATCTGGTAGTTAAAAGTGTATGTGGCACCTCCCCGCCCCCTTGCTCCTGCTCCCACCATGTGAGACATCTACTCCCTCTTTACCTTCCACAATGATTGGAAGCTTCCTGAGGCCTTCCCAGAAGTAGATACCTGTGTATCTTCCTCTACAGCCTGCAGAACCATGAGCCAATTAAACCTATTTTCTTTATTTATAGCAGTGCAAGAACAGCCTGATATACCTCTCCATTTTTCTAGCTTTTTATTGAAATATATATATTTGAGATAGAGTCTTGCTTTGTTGCATAGGCTGAAGTGCAGTGATATGATCTCGGCTCACCACAACCTCCACCTCCCAGGTTCAAGCAGTTCTCCTGCCTCTGCCTCCCTAGTAACTGGAATTACAGGTGCATGCCACCACACCCAGCTAATTTTTGTATTTTTAGTAGAGACGGGGTTTCGCCATGTTGCCCAGGCTGGTTTCAAACTCCTGACCTCAGGTGATCCACCCATCTGGGCCTCCCAAAGTGCTGGGATTACAGGTGTGAGCCACCATGCCCAGCCGAAAAATATATAAAAAGTAGAGAGAATGTTGTAATAATTCCTCCCATAGCCTTCACACAATTCAACAGTTATCAATACATTGTCATGTATTATTTATATATATAGCTTTATCTAACTCTTCTCTCCCTCAATTACCTTGAAGTAAAACAAGATATATCATTTCATACAAAATATTTCAGCAGGTATTTCTAAAATATAATGACTCTTTTAAAAAAAGCACAACTATAATTATCACACCTAAAACAAATAACAGCAATTTTTTAACATCATAAAATTTCCTGTCAGTGTTTAAATCAATCATTTCATCATTTCTTTTTATGTTCTGTTCAAATCAGGCCAAAAGTCCATGCATTATAGTTGATTGATATGTTTCTTAGCACATTTTAAATCTATAGTTTCTCTCTCTTTCTTTTTCCTTGTAATGCATTTGTTGAAGAAGTCAGGTCATTTGTACTATAGTGTTTTCTATGATCTGAATTTGCTGATTGTATGCTGGTGATGTCATTTAAAAGTCCCCTGTACTTCATGTAAGCTGATAATTATATATAGGTCCTTGATAAGGTTCACTGTAACCTCTTCTGAGGTTGTTCAGCTTTATGATTTGCCCTTCCCCTTGAAAAGGTGCCATTTCCAACTACTATGAATAAGGATGTCTTTTTTCTATGAAATTCCTTAGTAGGGAAGATACACAAAGTCTTGCATGGTCTAATGGAAAGAGCACAAAATTTACAGCCTAACAAATTTCTGTGGAAGACCCACTGCCTATAAACTATGTGATCTTGGGCAAGCTATTTACACCATAACTATTTCATTTATAAACTAGGAACAATAATGATTGACTTTTGAAGTTGTTGTAAGGAGTGGCAAGAGAAGCACATATAAAGCATCAATCACATCATAATTTTTTATATGAAGTGCAGAAATCTATTTCTTGCAATTCTGGAAGCTGGAAAGTCCTGTCAAGAGGCCGGCATCTGGCAAGGGCCTTCTTGCTGTGTTGTCCCATGGTGTGGAAGATGGAAGGGAAAGAGAGTGTGTGTGTGCATGAGAAATATAGGGAAGAAAGAAATGAAAATATGAAACTTTTCATTCATTTAACCATGAAATAGTGATGGGCATAGAACTAAAACATCACTAGGACCCAATTATTAAAGCTATTACTCACATGATATCAACATTCATGAGTGCAGAACCCTCATGACTCAATCACCTCTTAAAAGTCCCGCTGTTGCATTGAAGATTTAGTTTCCAACACATGAACTTTGGGGAACACATTCAAACCATAGTACCTACCATATCTTGCTGTAACTTAACCTAAGTTCTAGTTTGCATGTTCATGTGCATACATCATCTTTTTATCCACACAGTCATGCTCTTCCTGCACCTGTATTGCTACTTTCCTTTCCTACACACGATTTGATAACTATATTTTTAAATCACCACAGATGGGAAGATTGTTTCCTGAAAACAGTCTTTTTTCAAATGACATCCCCAGAATTGGGACCATTTTGACCCTAACAAGCCTGCCCCTGACTTGAAAGGCATGCCTTCTGAGTGCAGTGCTTGTCCTGGAAGCTGGTCTTGTCCTGGGAGAGGCATGTCAGTAGGCAGAGCCTCAGGTGGGCAGGATGGCAAGTTGTAAGACAGAAGGCAGGAGAGGGCTTGGGGCAGGCATGGGATGGGATTCAGGCATGAGCAGCTCAAGAGCTGGGACAGATGGAGTCAAGGCACGAAGGGCTTGCTGGAAATTGGGAGCCAGGCATTGAATGAAGTCAGGGCTGAGGGTTTTGGTAGCTGGGTTGAATCCAGAAGGTGAGGGCCTGGAACCAAGACAGCTAAGCTCAATGCTGTATTGAGAGCCCAGGCAATGTAATATCTCAGGACCCAGGAGAGAGACCTTCTGGGGACCTTGCATGAGTCTGTAAAGCCAGACTGTCTGGGTTTAAATCTTGGTTCTGCCCCTTATAGCTGAGTATCTGGGAGCAAATTATTTCACTGCTCTGTGCCTCAGTTTCCCCATCTGTAAATTGGATGACTATAATAACGTTCCCCATGGGGCTGTTTAAGTGGGTGAAAACAGGTGAAGTTCTTAGAAGTGGTAGTTGGACCATAGTGCTATCAGATTCAGCTGTTTTCTTTTAGAAGTTAACCATTAGACCACTTTGCACATGGAGGATTCTTCTCCAAGGGTATGTCACAGGCCCTGAGCAGCCTCTGATGCTGCTGGAAGGGAAGCTTATCTTATCTCCAGTCCAGGGGAGTCTTGGCCTTGGGTAGCAAGATACATTTTTAATAATGGGTGTTATTACCCTAACACTATGGAGATATCAACAATGGCTCTATTCTCTTCCCGGGGTATTCCTCTCCAACCTGTCCTCCTAACTCCATGCGGTTTTCAACATTTCAGTCAACCATTACCTCTTCCAGGAGGTCCTCCCAAGCCCCCAGGCTGAGCTGCCAGCTGCTGCCCTGTATTTTGTGTTATCAGCATTTATCTAACCACTCTTAGTTTGCCTGTTTCTCTTCCTCACTAAAATGTGAGTTATTATACTCACAGATAACGCCTCTGTGTTTTTTTATTTAAATGCTGTTTTCATGTCAAAATATCTCATGCAGAAAAAATTATATAACTGATGCTTAAGTACCCACCACCAAAATTAAGCAAAATTCGATAGTCTATTTGGCTTCATCTTTCTTCTAAATAAAAAAATAATAATGTTACCAACCAGATAAAGTCTCACCTCCACACTTCCCTCATGTTTTCCTTTTCAGAGGAAATGCCCATCTTACAGCATGATTTTGTAATTTATTTCACACATACAAATTCCTGATCAAGATGTACCATTGCATGTATCGGATCTTTAAGGTCTACGTAAATGGCATCAGGCTGTGTGGATACTTTTGCTACTTGCTTTTACTTGCTTTTTTTTTTTTAAACTGATGTTTTTGAGATTTACTCATGGTGTAACATGTACCTTTTCTTCATGATTTTAATAGCTGTATTATATTCTTTTCTATGAATAAATTACCATTTATTTAGCCATTTTCCTACTCAGGGAAAGTTGAATTGATTCCTTTTGCTGCTTCAAACAGTGCTCCAATGGACAACTGTGAGGATCCATCTTTGTGCACACAAGTCTGTGAGCTAACACTTGTCAGTGTTTCTCTGAGGGAAGAGATGACTCCACATTCCTTATTCCCAACACAGTGCCTGAAATAGTAAATGACCAATCAATGTTTGTTGAAGGAAGAAATGAAAATATGAAACTTTTCATTCATTTAAGCATGAAAGACTGATGGGCATAAAACGAAAACATCGCTAGGGCCCAGTTATTAAAGATATAATTATAGCTATGCAGGAGCATTTACAAATGTGAATGGGCTGCTATTTCTTGGCTTAAGCCACAGAAATTCCTGTTCAAATGAATTATGGGGGAAATGAAGATATAATGCCAGAGAAAAGCGGTCACTCCCTGGGTTGACTTCAGCTAAGTATCCAGTTCAGTTCTGAAGACAGAGCTTCAATTGTTATTGCAGATGAAACTGAAGGGTCAAGTCAGCCACAGGGCTCTGATTTATGGCACTGTGAGTTGCAAAGGGATCTAATACCTTGCATTACAATGAGGCCTTATTCCCTTTCATGTGAATGATCAGGAGCTGGATCAGGCATAAACAGATACGCTTTGCCTTAAGAGGCTACTTGGGGCATATGATGCCACATGTTGGAACAACATTGAGATCACTGAACTGCTTAAACGAAACATTATTCAGCTTCTGATGCTGCTTTAGAAACTAAATTATAAAACCTCATAACTTTGTTGTTTTCCAACTTTCCCAGGTGAGAATCTCCCACATGCAAAGATAATGTCAAAAATCCATCCATCTCAAATCATGGAAATACCTGTGCTTTCCTTAACTAAATCATTAGCAATAGAGATGAGATTATACTTATACCAATTAGATCCACACCATAAAGCTAAGCAGAGAATTAGCTTTCCCATAAGTCATATGAAGGTGAATAGCACATGGGAAGGTAGATGCCTGAACTTTCCTCTTAAAAGGAAAGAAGCAAGGGATAACTCCTGAGAAGACAATCAACTGTGTCAACTACAGTCCACCCCTTTAAATTCCTGATATCCATACTCCTCTCACTCATGCCTACATGAAATGTACTCAATGTAACTCCAATTCTCTGTGTAATGTACAGTCTTCTTCATCAAGTAGTTTCTCATGTTCAAACAACACACAGAAAACCCAAGAGAGTTGTAATTAAAAGCCAAAAAATTTGAGTATAATATAGGAGGTCAGGAAAGAGCAGCATTTTTGTTGCAGTTTGAAAAGCTAAATTGTAATGATCACGTTTTTAAAGGCACTGGAGAGATGCAAAAGCAACAAGAATTAGATGAACTAAATTTCAAATAATAAAGAAGCCCTTTCAAGGTAATCCAAGGATCACTGGCCATTTTTTTTTTCCCGGGAGCATTTCCCAACTCTAGCCCCCAAAAGGCTGGGGTAAAGAGATGCCATCAGAGCTTTTGGCAGTTGCATCAAACCAGCCCAAAGAACTGGAAGTGAGAGAGGGCCAAATGCAAGGCTGGCTTTCCTCATTTGTCATTGCCTGAATGCAGGGGTGGTGTAGAAGACTGGGGAGTTTGGCCAGAAAGATAGAATAAAATCTTCCACAGTCTCGCAGTGCTGTGAAGATAACGTCCTGCTAGAGAGAAGGAGTCTGGAACAGGAAACAACAGGTCTTCATTACAACATGTTTATCAGATTTTGAAGCTACATCTAGCAGCAGGGGTAAAGAAAAACTAAGCTAAAACCTCGGAATGGCAAAACTTCTAAGGCTGTAGAGAGAAAGAATAGCTAGCTAGGCTCAATTCAAAGCCTAAAAGGACCACACCCAAGGAACGGGAATTAATCAGAGCTGAACCAAGTTTTACTAAAACTGCAAACTAGTCCCAACCCAGCTCAGATCCCCTTTTCATTTAAATAATTATAGGATGCTACACAGAAGAAAATGAAGATCATTTCTGATGAAAAAAAAAATCATATGGAGCCAGTGTAGTTCTTTTACGTGTGCGCATACAGCAACAAAGAGACAGGAAGGGATGATCAAACATCAAGACAGAAACGAACAACAGAGGCAAACTGACCAAAAATCCAGGGTTTGGAATTAGAAGTGAAGGATGTTCAAATAGGTAACATTATATGAAAGAAAGTAGAGGAAAAGATGAACAGAAATCAATAGAAAGTAGAGGGAAAGATGAATGGAAATCAACAGAGGGTTAGAATCTATACAAAACAATCAAGTCAACATGCTAAAATTGAAAAACAAACTATCTGAAATTAAGAATCTTAATTTCTTAATTTCAGGTGGGTATCATAAAAGGCTGGGAACAAAAGAAGTTAGAGATAAATAGAAAATATATACACTAAAGCAGAGAGAGGAAAAAGAAGGTTATGTAGAGGACATAATTTGAAAACACAATATATATGTAACCAAAGTCCCAGAAGAGGAAGAGCAAAAGATCAGAGAAGAAGCAATACATGGGGCAGAAGAAATAACGGCCAAGAATATTCCAAAATTTATGAGAAGACATCAACGCACAGATTTTAAAATTTCAAAAACCCAAAGCAAGATAAATTACAGAAACCACATCTACCATTCTATAACCAAACTACAGAAAAACCTGAGAAAAAATGACAGTCACAGGAAGAAAAGATACATTACCTTCAAAGGAGCAGCAATAAAACTGATGGCCGACTTTTCAACAGAAACTGGAAACAAAAAGACAATAGAATGACATCTTTACAGCACTGAAGGAAACTGCCAACCTTGAATTTTATACCCAGTAAAAATGTTATTTGCAAATTAAGGTGAAATATGGTTGGACAAGATGGCTCATGCCCTGGAATCTCAGCACTTTGGGAGGCTGAGACAGGAGGATCGCTTGAGGCCAGGAGTTTGAGACCAGCCTGGGCAATACACCATCTCTCCAAAAATAGTCCCAACTACTCAAGAGGCTGAGGTGGAAGATCATTTGAGTCCAGGCATTCAAGGCTACAGCGAGCTATGATCCCACTACTGCACTGCAGCCTGGGTGACATGAGCAAGACCCTGACTCAAGAAAAATTAATTAATGAATTAATTAAAAGTGAAATAAAGACACTTTGCTGACAAACAAAAGCTGAGAGAATTGATCATCAGCACACTGGCACTACAAAAAAATGCTAAAGGAAGTTCTTGGGTTGAAGAAAAATTGTCATAGACAGAAACATAAAACTGCAGCAGAGAACTGAAGAGCACTGGAAAGGATAAGAACTATCTGCTCAAGGCCAGCTTTGAAGGAATGGATCCTGGTGCATCAGGCATAAGCTTTATAATAAGTTTTGAATTCAGGAAGTGTGGGTCCTTCAATTTTGATCTTCTTTTTAAGAATGCTTTGGTTATCCTGGATCCTTTGAATTTTCACATGAATTTGAGAACCAGTTTGGCAATTTCTACAAACAAATCAGCTGGGATTAGAATACAAATTGCTTTGAGTTGGGAGGTCAGTTTGGGAGGAGGTATTACCATTTTAAAATATTAAATCTTCTGATCCATAAACACAGGATGTCATTCCATTTATTCAGGTCTTTTTCAACAATATTTTGTAATTTCAATATATATATATATTTTTTTTTATTTTGTAAGTTTATTCCTAAGCATTTCATTCTTTTGTAGCTATTTAGATTTCAGAAAGTATGAGTCCTGGCCTGAAACGGTGGCTCACACCTGTAATCCCAGCACTTTGGGAGGCCGAGGCAAGTGCATCACCTGAGGTCAGGAGTTTGAGACCAGCCTGGCCAACATTTCTACTAAAAATACAAAAAATTTCTACTAAAAATACAAAAAAATTAGCTGGGCATGGTGGCTTATGCCTGTAATCCCAGCACTTTAAGAAGCCGAGGCGGGCAGATCACCTGAGGTCGGGAGTTCAAGACCAGCCTGACCAACATGAAGAAACCCCATCTCTACTAAAAATACAAAATTAGCCTGGAGGGGTGGCACATGCCTGTAATCCCAGCTACTCAGAAGGCTGACGCAGGAGAATCACTTGAACCCAGGAGGTGGAGGTTGCAGTGAGCCAAAGTTGTGCCATTATACTCCAGCCTGGGCGAGAAGAGCAAGATTCCATCTCAAAAAAAAAAAAAGAAAAGAAAGAAAGAAAAGAAAGTGTGAGTCCTTCTAGTTTGTTCTTCTTTGTAACTGGGATTGTTTCTTTTCTTTTCTTGCTCCTTATTTTTAAGTATCAGTTGTATGTTTTTAGATTTGAGGTTACCATAAGGCTTGCAAATAATATCTTATAATCCATTATTTTAAACTGATGACAACACTGATTGCATAAACCAACAAGTAAAAAGAAAACTAATAAAAACTCTATACTCCAACTTTGTCTCCCTACTTTTTACCTTTTTCTTTTTCTGAGACAGTATCTCACTCTGTTGCCCTGGCTGGAGTGCAGACAGTCACAGCTCACTGCAGCTTTGACTTCCTGGGCTTAAGTGATTCTCCCACCTCAGCCTTCCGAGTAGCTGAGACTACAGGCACACATCACCACACCCAGCTAAATTTTTTTGTAATTTTTTGTAGAAACAGGGTTTCACCATGTTGCCCAGGCTGGTCTTGAACTCCTGGGCTCAAGTGATTTGCCTGCTTTGGCCTCCTAAAGTGCTGGGATTACAGACATAAGCCACCACACCCAGTCTTTTTAACTTTTTGTTGTTTTTACTTATATCTTACTGTATTATGTCTTGAAAAGTTGATGTAGTTATTTTTTCTGATCAATTTATATTATCATCTTTCTACTTAAAATATGAGTAATTTACACACTACAATTACAGTTTTATAAGATTCTGTGTTTTCTGTGTGCTCACTATTACTAGTGAGTTCTGTACCTTCAGACGATATCTTACTGCTCATCAATGTTATTTTCTTTCATATCGAAGAACTCCCTTTGGCATGATTTATAGGACAGATCTGGTATTGAGATCCCTCAGCTTTTGTTTGCCTGGGAAAGCCTTTACTTCCCCTTCATGTCTAAAAGATATTTTCACCGGATATACTATTCTAGGGTAAAAGTTTTTTCCTTAGGCACTTTAAATACGTCACGCCACTCTCTCCTGGCCCGTAAGATTTCCACTGAAAAGTCTGCTGCCAGGCATATTGGAGCTTCATTGTGTGCTGTTCGTTTCTTTTCTCTTGCTGCTTTTTGGAAACTTTCTTTATCCTTTACCCTCAGGAGTTGAATTATTAGATGCCTTGAGGTCATCTTCTTCAGGTTAAATCTGCTAGGTGGTCTAGAACTTTCTTGTACTTGGATATTAATATCTTTCTCTAGGCTTGGAAAGTTCTCTATTGTTATCACTTTGAATAAACTTTCTGCTCCTCTCTCTCTCTCTGCCACCTCTTTAAGGCCAACAACACTCAGATTTGCCCTTTTAAGGCTATTTTCTATTTTTTTTTTTTTTTTCCTTTCTTTTATGACGTCTTTGGTGGTTTTGATGTTTTTGATGGTTTTGGTATCTGGGTAATACTGACCTCAAAGAATAACTTGGTAACTGTTCCCTTCTATTCTTTTCCTGTTTTAAAAAATAATTTGTATTAACTCTATTTTAAATGTTTGGAGAATTAAAAAGTGAAGCCTTTTGGGCCTAGGCCATTTTTGTGGGAAGTTTTCAAATTTCTAATTTAGCGTCTTCATTTTCACAGATCTATTCAGGTTATCTGTTTCTTCTTGATTCAGTTTTAGTAGTTTGAGTTTCCTAGAAATATGTTCATTTCATCTAAGATTTTTTGAATTTATTAGCATATAAATGTTTATAGTATTCCCTTCTAATCCTTCTTATTTCTGTAAGGTCGATAGAATTGTCATCTTTTTTATTCCTGATTTTAGTAATTTGAGTTTTCTCTCTTTTTCTTGGTCAGTCTAGCTAATTGTCGATTTTGATGATCTTTTCACAGAAACAACTTTTGGTTTTGTTCATTTTCTCTTATGTTTTTCTTCTGCTTCACTAATAGCCGCCCTAATCTCTATTACTTTCTTCCTTTTGCTGATTTTAGATTGAATTTGCTCTCCTTTTTTCAGTGTCTGAAGATGGAAAACCAGGCTAGTGATGTAAAATCTGTCTTCTTTTTAACAGAGGTATTACCTGCTATTAAATATCCTCTAGACACTGCCTTAGCTGCTTCCCATAGGTTTCAACATCCTATGTCTTCGTTTTCACTCACCTGTAAGTGTTTTGTAATTTCCCCTGCGATTTCTTTATTGATGTATTGGTTATATAGGGATGTGTTAATTTCCGCATATTTGTAAATTTCCCAAATTTTTCTGTTATTGAGTTCTAGTTTCATTCTATTGTAGTCAGAGAACATACTTTATAGGATTTTTTTGTTGAGGCTTGTTTTATGAACTGGCATATTGGTCTCTTATGGCAAATGTTCCATGTGCATTCGAGAAGAATGTGTATCCTGCTGTTCGGTGAAATGTGTATTTCATAGACCTAGTTGATTTACGGGGTTGCTCAAGTCTTCTACTTCCTTGCTTCTTCTACTTCCTTCTGCTTTGTTGTTCTAGCCATTATTGAAAGTGGGATACTGAAGTCTCCAACTGCTATTGTTGAATTGTCTATTTTTCCTTTCACTTCTGTTTTCGCTTCATGTTTTTAGGAGGCCCTATTTTTAGGTACATATGTGTTTATAATTATTACATTTTTCTGATAAATTTTATCAATTTAAATGCTTGTCTTTGCCTGTAGTAATTTTTTTTGTTTCACAGTCTTTCTGATATTAGCAGAGCTGCCACTTCATTCTTATGGTTACGTTCGCATGATAAATGTTTTTTCATCTTTTTACTTTTTACCTATTTATATTGTTGGTTCTAAAGTGTGTCTCCTACACACAGCATATAGTTAGATCTTATTATTTTATTCAGTCTGAAAATATCAGCCTTTTAGTTGGATTGTTTAATCGATTCACATTTAATGTTTTTCTTAAAGTTGGACTTATGTCTGTCATTTCGCTTTTTGTTTTCTACATATCTCATGTCTTTCTTGTTCATCTCTTCCTCCTTTACTGCTTCTTTTGCATTAAGTAAATATTTTCTTGTGTAATATTTTAATTGCTTTAATAATTTTTCACTGTATTTTTGAGTCATTTTCTTAGTGGCTTTTATATGGTTTATCATATACACCTCAACTTAGAATCTACTTCAGATTTATATTAACTTAATTTCAATAAGATATAGAAGTGTTGCTTCTACATAGCTCTATACCTTTTTATCCTTTTTATGTTATGTTATTATATATATATATAACAATAATTGCACATATACATATATATAACAAACCCAATGGTACAGTTATACTTATTGCATTACATAATTTTATGTCTTTTAAAGAAGAGAAGAAAGGAGAACAAGTTTATAATTATGAAGTTTGTTATATTTACCATGTATAGCTCTCTTCATTTGTTCTTGTACATTCCAGTTGCCATCTGGTGTCATTGTCTTACACAAATACAGCTTTGTTCACGTTCACTTCATTAGTACTGTTCTTGTCAAATATATTATATTTCTATATGTTTTGGCTCAACAATACAATTAAATATATATTGTTTTATACTACTGCTTTTGAAATAGGTTAAGAGAAGAAAGAATAAATATTCATTTATTTTATAATTACATCCATGTCTTTTATAGAAATATCCATGTCTTTTATAACTACATACTTACATTTACTGATGCCCTTTTTTATGTAAACTCAAAATTCCATCTGGGGTCACTTGTCAACCTGAAAATTTTCCCTAGAGTATTCTTGTGAGGTAGGTCTTCCAGCAATAAACTTTCTTAGTTTTTGTTTATCTGATAATATTTTTATTATACCCTGTTTTTTGAAAGATTTTTTTCTGGATATAAGATTCTTGGTTGAATTTTTTCTTTTAGCACTTTTGAATATGGAATCCCATTGCCTTCTGGATGCCACTGTTTCTGATGAGAAGTCAACTGTTAATGTTTTGGGGGTTTAACATTTTTAATATGGTGCGTCTGGGCATGGATATGTTTGCATTAATCCTACTTGGAGTTCGTTGGGGTTCTTGGATATGTATATTAATTTTTTATCAAATTTGATACATTTCAGCCATTATTTCTTCAAATATTGTTTCTGCTCTTTCCTTTCCATCTTCTTGTATAATCGTCATGTATATCTGTACACGTTATGGTGTCCGACATTTCTTTGAGGTTTTGTTCCTTTTTCTTCATTTTGTTGTCTCTGTTTTTTATTTCACAATCTTTATTAATATATCTTCATGTTTGCTGATTCTTTTTTTCTGGCAGTTCAAACCTACTGTTGAACTCCTCTTGTGAATTTTCTACTTTGGTTATTATACTTTTCAACTCCAGAATTTCCATTTGAATCTTTTTAATCATTTCTATCTCTTTATTGATATTCTCTATTCAATGAGACAGCAGCATCATCTCCTACTTCCTTAAGCCTGATTTCCTTTAGTTTTTTGGATATATTTGTGATGGTTATCTTTGTTTAGTCTTGTGTTTGGGCCCTCTGACAGTTTGTGTTATCTGCTTCTACCTCACCTGTATGAGTCTCCCTGTCATGTTTATTTGTATACCTCATATTTTTTTGTTGAAAATTGGACGTTTTAGATAATATACTATAGCCACTCAGAATACTGATTTTCCCTGAAGCCCCGGTGTCTGAAGATTGTTGTTCTTTGTTGTTTATCTGTTTAGTAATTTGGCTGGTCCATTTGAGTGAAGTCTACTTTTCCTGCAGTGTAAAGGCACTGATGTTGCTCCTTAGAAAGCACAGCCTTGAGCATGTGCATAGTCACCATGGGACGACAGTGGTTTTAGCGGGGTTCTCTTTCACTGTTTGTTTACTTGATCTCTCTGTAAGCTGTCTATGTCTCTTGATATCTTACTCAGCTGGTAGATTCTACTAATTGCCTGCTGGTTGCTCTGTTGTTTGTGATAGTGCCCTGGTGCATCAATTGCTCCACTGTCTCAGTCAATCAAGTTCAAGCCCCTTTGCAAGGATAGTTTTTGAGCTAACTTTGAGATTTTGCTTTTGTTTTTGAGCCTCAAGAAGGCCCTTCTTAGATGTCTCCTTCCATGGTTCTTTTTTTATAAGCTAGCTGATCCACAGTTTCACTTGTTGCTCTCATAGAGCTTCCAGCCTCTTCTTCACTGCTTACCACCAGAATGTCTGTTGTTTTTGAGAGCTCCCTTAGGCGTGAACTTCCCCCACATTCTGTCCTAAATAAAGTCAGTTCATTTACAGAGAGCTTCAGAGTTCTCTGTTCTTAAGGCCCACTTCCTGCCAGGCAAAAATCTCTCCCCACTGCTTATTTCTCTCTGAGCAACACCCCATCTTTATGAGCAGCATACTGGGCAGGGAAAGTAGCCTCTCTGATCTTTTTGCCTTGCCTCTCCCAGCGTGGAACTTCTACCCAATGAGTGAGCTGGGCAAAAGCAACTGGGGCCACAGTATTCTTAGCCTGCCACATCTGGGGTAGAGCTTCCACTCTATAAATAAGAGCTGTATGGAGGAAGGGAGCCCAGACCTCAGTCACACTCATATAGAATTTAACCTATTCAACACAGAACTTGGAAAGATGTAAAATGCTGGTGGCCTGCCCCTCCTGGATAGGTACTGTAGCCCCTGACTGAGAGCTGGTGGGAGAGGAAGTCCCATGTCTTGGGCACACACACTTGCTATCATGATGAGCTGGTGGGGAGAGCAGGTTGTGGCTTAAGTTCCACAGACCCTTGCTCTTCTTACAGAGATTTAGTAGAGTAAGACAATATCCAGAAGTTTTAAATGGTTGAACTTTTACACCATAATTTTAATTAGCTATGGTTGTTCTGCTAGGGAACATGTCCACGGAGTGCCTCACCCCACCATTCCAGAAGTGAGTTCATCATATGTGCTTATTTAAGCATAATCATGCTTAGGGGAGAATATTCAAGAAATTGTGTACAGAAGGATGGAGGAGGAGATAAAATTACTTTCATTTAATACCAATCTGTATTGGAATATGTTTTTTCCTTTTAAAAATAATAAAATAAGCAATTTCAAAGCAGATCATAAAATATCATGCAGATTCTGCCTTGTCTGGTGAAGACTTGCTGTAGGAATCCTCAGCTATCTGGTGAGATGTCTCACTATCCTGAGCCCACCATGCTATAAGGAAGCCCAAGCCACATGGAGAAGCCCAGCTAAGCCAAGCCATCAAGTCATCTCAGCCCACATGCCAGCCCCAGACATTTAAATCATCCCCAGGTGTTCAGCTAAGGACCAGACGTTGTGCAACAGATACAAGCTGTCCTTGCCATGTCCCAGCCAAAATCTGACCCACATAACCTGTCAGACAAAGAGAACGGCTGTTTCAGGCCCTGCAGTTTGGGGTGGTTTATTACACAGCAAAAGATAACTGGAACTGAGGGTAACATTCAGAATGTGTTCCAGTGATAGTTCTGTTCTCAGATTTGCTTCCTTCTCTTAGACCTCCTGATCAGCAGGTGGAAATTAAAAGAGCATTGTGAGATGCTGGAGAGATCCAGAACCACTTGCCATCAACGCTGGGGAATCCTAGCCAGTAAGCTCACAGGAGTTAGAGCAGTTTTTTCAGTTACAGCAGTTACAGCCTCTGGCCAGGCCCCTCAATTCTGTACAGATGTCAGTTACTATAGTTGTAAATGCTAAAAAAGGAAGGGATACAGTGAGGTAGGGGGCTGAAGTGATGCATAAGGTAGCATTTACTTGGTTGCATTCACCACAGTCCAGAGATCTGGTGCCTTCTCTTATTCAGGGTGGTCAGTATTGAGGCCAAATTACAATAGGGAAGTTGTTTCGTGAGCAAAGAATCAAAGCAAGGGGTATTCATAAAAATGCAAATGTTTAACGGGGATTAGATTCAAATAGGCTGTGGCAGATCCAGCTGCACAAAGAGGCACAGGTGAGCAGAGCAGAAGCAGGCATCCGTGGGCTGCCCTTTCTCATGGTCTGCTTTCTGATTGAGGATCATCTGCAGATGTGTTCATAGCTTTCCCTGGGTTCACAGGGACTTCCCATCACCGACTGTCATGTGGAATGCAGGTACAGTACTGCCAGATCCTCTGACTTTTGGAACAGAGCTAGAAATCCAGACTTTGATTTAAATATTCCTGATTTTTAAAATAATGATTCAGAATGTTTGGAAACACTATGTGGATCCAATAAAACACATTTGCAGAATGAATCCAACCTGTGAGCTGCCAGGTTGCAACCTCTGGGTGAAAAGTTGGGTCTCCTTATCGTGTGTGGGCATGGCCAGGCCTGCTCACAGAAAGCCCCTAGCAGGCAGGCATCAGAGGGAAACTCCTAGGCCCAGAGAAAGGGAGGCCACCCAGCAATCACTCCGCATAAACCTCAGCGCCCCTCGCGCTAGGCTTGGGGGACATGGCTCACCGAGGAGAAGCGTTGCCTTCTATGGTTGTCTCTGCTGTTTCTGGGGCTGATGTGGCTGGAAATATAAAAGGCAGTGAGCACACAGTTCAGCATTCCTCCACACTGGCAGTCGACCCACGCCGTGCAGGCTGCCAAGAGCAGGGAGCTTGGGCACAGAGCTGAGAAACTCACAGGGACAAAAGGAGCCACAGCTGCCATCCACACCCCATCTCTTTGCACTGCTGTTTCCTACTTCAAGGGCAAACAACTTAAAGCAAGATTGCACCAACGAGGCCCAGTTCTTGCCCATCTGCAATCCTGGGCCAGACTTTACGGCCTGGAACAGGAACAGGCGACTTTGAATAATCCTCACTCAGCGATTTCTCTCCCACCCCAGGTTTCCCAGCGTGCACGATTGCCCCCAAGGCGTCCACTCTCAGCTGAATGAGCTCCAGGCCTTGCACCCACAACGGGCCCCATCTGGACCAGTAGCCTTGGCAAACGACCTCGGCTGTATCCTTTCCCCATATAACGACCTGATGGCCACAGCTCTGAGTTTCCAGAACAGTTTGAATTATGAATGAGGAGTTCCTTTATCAGATCATGATCAGATTTTCTGGCTCTGAAAATTTCTTTGATGGCCCTAGAAGGGAAGTTCCCAAGGGGAAAAGGCAAGGTCCCTGACCCAACCTTTGTCAACTCTGTGTCCCTGAGCTCCACGCTAACCCTCCAGGAGTCTCAGCTTTCTCACCCGTGAAAAAAAACACAGCAGAGCCTTCCCAGCCTTTCTCTGAATGTCTTCTGAGTGTCTGGAGAACGCAGGGAGGCCTGCCTTGTGTTTGCTCACTAGGTCTCTCCTTCCTGCACCTTGAAGTGTTAATCACTGTCCCAGCTAGCAACTCAATAAACCTGAGCTCCCTTCCTCCTAATCCCCTGCCCAGACTTTATCTCCACACAACCCCCCTCCACCCCCCAACAAGGGCAGAGCTCTGTTAAGGCCCTGGGCTTGCCCTGTGGTGTCAGGGCCATGACCACCCACCCACACAGGAGCCTGGAGCCTTCCCCCAGCGCCTGCCCTGGCTGGGCCTCCTCTGTAGGTGTGGGTAGGCCTGGGAACCCTGGCCCTGAACAGCCTCAGAGGGCTTCGGTGCTGGAGTGAGCTGGGACCATAAAACTCACAAGCTCCAAGTTCCCAGGCTCTTTGTCAGCCCACGGAGCCCTGTCACCTCACAGCTAATGCAGGCAGTGGCCAGTGATCCCCTGGGAGCAGTTTAAAAGCACAAGTCTGGTTTTTAGAAAAAGCAGCTGAGGTTTTCGTAAGCAGCTGACAGTTCCACCACAGCTTCAAGCTGTAAGCAGCAAAGTGAGAGAGGGGAAGGAGCGTCCTGAGTGGCGTTCTCATAGGAGAGATCATGTCCACCTGGGAAGCAGGGAGAATTGGGCAATTATCCTGCTCTACCAGGAAGAGAGCCAAAACCCCCACTGCCCCACAGCCTCCCCACGCCGGAGGCCAGCCCCACTGCGGCCTCAGCCCAGGCATAACACTGACTCCCCCACGGGCCACAGAGGCTGTGGTCTCAGGGCTTCAGACTGCATTTGCTCCTGTTCACAAAGAAAAGGATTCCAGTAACACCAGAAGTTCTCTCTCCAAACCGGCAGACCCGGAAGCCCTATTTTGAAATGTTTCTTCACACCCAGACCTCAGCCAAAGCAGGAAAGGCGGCACTCAGTGGGGATGAAAGGCCGGCCTTGTTCTGATGGGAAAGCAGCACTGTGGCTCCCCACAATCCGAAAATGCAGTTTTGATGATTAAAGTGCACATTTCAACAGGCTTTGTGACAGACACTCCTGGCGGCAAGGTCTGGGAAAAGGAGGCTGCCAGTAAACCGCCTGCCAGCCTTGTTTTCTCTGAACTTCTGGCCCCAGTGGGAAAGGAAATTAAAATTTCATTTTTAATTTTTAGTTATGACCCATTGTGCTGCAGGGTCACGGCCAGGGGTTTAGAAAACCCAGCCTCGAAAGGGGTCTGAAACACTGTCTTTGAGGTCAGTTTACAAGGCCAGAAGCACCCGAGGCACAGCCTGGGGGGCAGAATGTTTGCATAGGACAGAGACCTCTACAGAGATCCCCTAAACATCCCTGAGAACGGGAATTCACTTACATTTGCAATTGACCTAATGGTGCCTACAGGACTTTCTCACTTGTACCCACACCCCACCTTGATGGAGTTCGGCTCTCAAATTCTGCCATGCTCTTTACGTATTTCTTAGAGGTCAGTTTATGAAATAACGTGCAGAACAACTAGTCCTGGCAATAAATGAAAGAGGAGGAGTTGGAAAAAAACACAGCTAGGCCCCAGACTCCACCACTGCTCAATGGAGAACCTAACTTAACGGGTACGTTAACTCCCAGTAATTTAAGACAAAGCTCTTTAGGAAAGACCAGCTAGTGTCTCTTCTTGACATCAGGGAGGGAGTCTAGAAAATACTAGTGACCACGGGAAAGCAAACAGGCCCAAAATGGTCGTGCTTTTCCTTCAGGGTATTTTGTTTGTTCTTTTGGAAGAGGTGAGTTAGTTCCCACCCTTGCAGAGACACCACACCGACACGTCTCGGTTTCCTGCTCCTCTCTGTGGATTGGAAAATGAGGCTTTGTGAGGCCCGCCGTCCCGTGTGGCATCAGCTGTGGGTCTGAGAGCGTCTGCCCCAGGTCAGCTGTCCCACTCCCACTCAGTACAGCCGCCACTGCCAGCCTGCTGGGACCATCTGAGCTTCAGAACCCTGTTCTGGAGTGAATGGAACATACTCAACAGCCTTGGAGCCAAGCAACTGAGATGCACCATCTTCAACAGACTTCAGGGCCCTATCAGAAAATGCTGTCAAATGATTCTTAGTTACGTGTAACAAATACACAGAGAGCGAACGGAAAAGGGACCAGCCAGGGGGCCCCCAGCCCAGACAGCCTCCACACCCCACCTCAGATATACCACCTCCCACCACCGCTTTGACCTGAATGCCCCCTCACGCGGCCATTCCTTCTGGCTGCAGCCCCTCCGGCTTCTGCTAGCAAACATCCCCTAGCGGGTTGAGGGACGCTCATCCTCCTCCCGGGACACTGGCTGCCAGGATCTCCCCCTGCCTGCAGCCGGGAACCTGAGTTGGGAGAGGTGAGATATTAGCATCCCCTGGTCCATTTCAGGCTTCAGGAGCCCCGCCAGCCGCAGGCCAACTTCGGAAGACATGTGTGGTGTGGAGACAAAGCCGAGCCCCGGCTGGTCATCCCCAACCATTGGGGCAGCTGTGCCCGCCAGCCCTGCCTGCCCCTGCCATGCCTGCCACACTCCTACCTGGCCC
The DNA here is from genome assembly GCF_007565055.1 of Rhinopithecus roxellana. Lineage (NCBI taxonomy): Eukaryota > Metazoa > Chordata > Mammalia > Primates > Cercopithecidae > Rhinopithecus > Rhinopithecus roxellana. Next base: position 20,036,646 of record NC_044552.1, on the reverse strand, counting down.
AGGCTGGAAAGCATCCAGGACAGATCAGAAGTCCCAAATGAGGATGAATATCTGAAAACGGGCACTGAAAGGGAGCGGAATACGTGGGCACAAAACTGCATGTAGCTGTCAGAGCATTTGGAAACAACAACGGCCTCAAAGCTCAGTGTTACATTTTCACATTGTGATCATGAAAGGGTAAGAAACAACTGTACCAGAAGGACGAGGAGAACCTTGGATGCCATCTGTGTCAAGCTGTCCCTGGAAAGAAGGAACAGTGAGTCCTGAGGGCAAAGGCAAGAATAAACACCGCGCACCACCGTCATCCGGAGCCCGGCCTTCCTCCCTGATGTTCCACTTTTGGAAAGGAAGCTGGTACTTGGGTACAGAACAACCTGCCTTCAAATGCCAGTGGCGGGATTTATTTTTACATTTACATTTTATTATTTTGTGTAGAAAATCCTGCTCTTGAACACCTCAAAAATGAAACTGCAAGGAAAAGCCAGTGAGGCTCAGGGAGGGGTGAGAGGGACTGCGCGGCACCCGGCGCTCTCGGGAAGAAGGCCTGCTGCTCTGCTTTCTGCATTTCTTTGCTGGAATTTATTGCTTATCCAAGCACAACTGATAATTGAGTGGGCTACTCCACCAGCTCTCCAAAAACAATAATGCCACATGTCCAAAATTCCACGGTTGCAAGAACCTTGTAGCCAACAAATTATAAAGAGTCCCTCTATGGTAACCATCTCATACCAAATAAATCCTCCCGCTGTCTCAGACTGGCCACGGTTCTTTCCATTTTTTACGTGGGCTTTGAACAGACCATAAATTCATTGATGAATTAGTCAGATTTTGACCACAGTCCTTTCCACAAAGGCTAGGCTAGGTATGATGAATTTAAGCCTAGTGGCCATGCACAGGAAAAATCGTACAAATTCCCTCCTCATAAATTGAGGATGAGGCATTGTGGGGAAATGCCCAGTGAGTTCTCGCTTACCTCCAGATTTATTGATCATTTATTAGCTGTTTGAACAAATGGTCCGGAAACCATCCTGCACGCGTTCTGGTCCAGTGCACCGGCAGCTAACCACAACTGTGCTCAGGTCACATCTGTCACCTCTGATGCTCAGATGACCTGGCTCTAAAATTAGTCTAAAATAGGCTTCTGGCCTGAGACTCCATGATCTTACCTTATAATTTACAAGAGGCAGGAAAAAAAATCGGGTAATATCTTGTAAGAAATGAGCAAGACTGAAGAGGAAATGATGATGGGAATAGCAGACGGCCCTGTCTCCCCTAATGGGAGGGAAAAGGGATCCCTCTGGATTCTGAGATGAGAGTTCATCCTTTCGGATTTCTAGAGAGATTCTGCAGCCTGAGTTTAGCACCCCAGTAAGCAAAGAGGTCTGGGCTGAGACGCACATCATTCCCCAGGCTGAAAAGAGACCACGGATGGGACCTTTCTTTACCTGGGAAGAACACACTTGTCACCACATCAAAACTCTCCAAAAGCAGAGAGGCCACATTTTTATTAGTTCATGTCTGCTCCCGTGGCAGATATAGAGAAACAGTGGGAAGATGCCAGGGGAAAGCGAGGTTCCAGGAACGGTCTGGGTGTATCAGTGAACAGCAGAGTCATTACAAATACATAATGTAATGTAGTCACAAAAAGGAACTTTTTAAAAAAGACATGATACACACTGGCTGCATACAAAGAGGCAAACACTGCAGGCTGGGGTGAGAACAAGACGTTCTTTATTCTGCAGATCCCAACCTTAGTTCAGCCCCGAAAGAAGACCGCAGACAGTTTGGAGCACCCCAAGTTCAGAGGAACATCGAGACACTGGAAACCTTCCAGAAAGGAGCCACAAAGCTGAGTTGCAGGCTGCGAGGGCTGAGCAGTGGAGAGAGGGTCAACAGCGTTAAACGCGGAGTAAGTGCTGTGGCTGTAAGTCAGCCGGGGCAAGGACAACCTAAAAATAATCCCAGGGCCTCCCCGATGAAGAAGGTTTCCATTCTGCCCAGGATGGAGACCTGGGCAGCTGCAGACCACACCCAGGCTCATGGCCAAGGAGCCCACGATGTATTTATAAACTTGCAGCTTCCAGGGCCCGTGGTTGCTGGCTTGTCTGTGCTAGGAATAGCAAGGTCAACTGTCAGGGACATTGTCCCACAGGGGGTGACAAGCTCCAAAAGCAGCAGCCCCCAGGGACAGGGGAATGACCCCAGGTTAGTGTCAGGTGTGTTCAGCCCTCATTTCACCCCTCCTCACATCCAGCCCTTCCCCCTCTTTCCTGTACGCCCCTTCCTCCCCACTCCTCCTTGCGAGGACCTTTCTGTCACACCAGCTTCCCCAGTCCAGGAGGACAATGAGACGATGAACTGGATTCCCTGAAGGTGCGAGTAGCTCTGAAAATTCACCTCTGAGGCAGAAGCACCTGTGCAGATGGAGGCGCCAGTGGACCAGGTGGTTGGGGACGGTCCTGGGCCACTGTTCTCCCCTGTGTGAGCTCCTCGCTCAGCCTGGAGCCACTGCAGCATCAGGGACAGAGACCAAGTTCTGCTCTCTGCTGGAACGAGCTGTTTATCCTCCCCTTCCCACAACCATCCCAAGCCTATCCTTCCCTGAAACACACAACTGCTTTAAATTAAATTAAAAAAAAAAAAAGATGTGAGAGAGTTACCTGCTGTTTTCTAGCTTTGAAATCAATGGTCTGAGAACAAGCGGCTTTCTGGTCCACTAACAGGATTGTTACTTGGAGCAGCTTAGGGATGCGTTACTTCTGACCCAGCTGGGAAACGCTCTCGTGAGTCTATTTTTATAATAATAATAATAATAATACTGCATTGGCTAAAAACAACCAAGGTCCAAGTTTATATGAAGTGATAAAATCAACACAGAGAAAACTCCATGAGCCAGCACACCTGGAGGAGAGGTGTGCACTGACGTCGTGGATGACTTACCTGGGAGCCCAGCTTGCAGGGTGGCCGGGAAGCACCCCGTGCTTTGCTAGTGCAACTGAGGGCCTCAAAGGGAGCCTCGTGCCTGGGAAAGTCAGAACTCTGAGATCAGAATTTTCAGAACCTGTGTCTACTTTTCTGCCTTAGAAGCCTTTAGAAGCACAAGAATTCTCATATAATTCAGGCTTGGTCAGGAGCACAGGTCCATCCCGCAGTGGTCTCCCACCATGGAAGAGCACAGGAAGGGACGTCAGCTGACCCGAGCCATGAGTGGGCTGAGGAGGGAAAGCAGTGCAGCCGGCTGCGCGGCAAGCTGGGGCATGCGAGTGTGGGTTTCAGCAACACTTCCAGCTACCTCGGTTAACCCCGCATCCTCCTGCCTTCCTGCAGCCCCTTGCCCTCCTTCTTCCACCTGAGCCTTTGTCTTGCAGGGTCTGGGATGGTGGGGATCCTCTACACCAGGGTCTCCTGCTCGCCCTTGTACTAAAGCAGCAGCTGGGCATTGTCAGAAAGGCTGCAGGAGGGAGTTAGGCCTGGGGTGGGTGAGGGCTACTGTCCTATGAGACCAGGAGACCACATGAAGGACCCCTGAGCCCAGAGAGGACTTGGCCTGCCTAGAGGTACCCAGGATGCCTGGGGAGGTGAGGCTTGGAGAGCTCATGGAGTGAGTCCCAAAGACGCCAGCAGAGACAATGGGCAGAAAGCCTCCTGGGCCATCTCTGTGGGGCTGGTTCACCCATGCAACAGCCACAGGATGGGGAGGGGCTGGCCACAGTGAGGGGGTTCACTGACCTGAGAGACCAATGCTGGGAGGCTGGCTCCGGGCACGTCACTGCCCCCTCACGTGCTCTCCTTGTGCCGCCGTCCCAGCAGCGCCCCATCTCACCAACTCCCACCTTCATGTGTGGCCGCCCACCTAGAGCCGTGCCTGAAGCCACTATCCTTGACCACAAAGCTTTTGGCTGATGGGAAGAATGACAGCACTTGGGGCCCCACACTGGAAGCGGGACCGTCCAGAGAGGGAGACTGGGCACAGGGAATGGGAGCTGGGACACACTTCAGTCAAGGTGTGCAAGGGAGGAATCATCACCATGTGGAGTCACTACTCGGGGAGGACGTGGGCCACCCGGAGTTTAGTGACACTACTCCCGGGAGTGCCCATCATTGCTAATGTCCACGACAGTGTCCCTGCCTGTGACCCAATAATTTCACATCCAGGGACACACTTCATAGAAACGCATGCACAGGCACAACAGCGTCGAACGTGAGAGCTGCACAAACCCTGTTCACAGCGTCACCAAACTGCAAGCAACCCAGACATTTAGTGGATACAAATGAGTAGAAAATGAACAAAGGAGCATTATAAGCAATGAAAACAGTGAACCACAGAGATGCACACAAGGCAGGCTCCATCTCACAAGCCTGAAGTTTAGAAGAGAAATCAATCAAGACCCTAAGTTGGCCAGGCGCGGCAGCTCACGCCTGTAATCCCAATACTTCGGGAGGCCTAGGCAGGTGGATCACCTGAGGTCAGGAGTTTGAGACCAATCTCCCCAACGTGGTGAAACCCCATCTCTACTAAATACAAACAAATTAGCCTGATGTGGTGGCACATGTCTGTAATTTCAGCTACTTGGGAGGCTGAGGCAGGAGAATCGCTTGAATCCAGGAGGCAGAGGTTTTAGTGAGCTGAGATTGCACCATCGCACTCCAGCCTGGGCAATAAGAGCAAAACTCCGTCTCAAAAAAAAAAAAGACCCAGGCAATATGACGCCACTTCCAGAAAACTCTAAGACAGGCACAATAAAGACCACTACCCTGTACAGTTTAGGGGTTACCCTTAGGCAGCAAAGCAAACATCTACAGAGAAGGGAGACAAAGATGCGATTGGGAATGGCCCGTGGCAGCCGCCTTCCTGGGGTGGGACACAGTTCTAGGGGATTCGTAAGGTCCCAGTTCTCGTATCTTGGGTGGTTTCACCCAGCCGTTTGTACACAGGAAAAACAAACATAACAAGAAATGTGTAGAGCTTTAGGATGAAACTTCAAAATGCTCCTGAAGGACACAGGGTAGAGCTGTGTGGATGGAAGGACAGACCTTACTCACCTCTTGTTAGGAAGACTCAGCATTAAAGGCCATCAATGGCCAGGCGCGGTGGCTCACACCTGTAAGCCCAGCACTCTGGGAGGCCAAGTCAGGTGAATCACCTGAGATCAGGAGTTTGAGACTAGTCTGGCCAACATGGCAAAACCCCGTCTCTACTAAAAAATACAAAATTAACCAGGTGTAATAGGCACCTGTAATCCCAGCTGAGGGAGGGAGGCAGGAAATCCCAGCTGAGGCTGATTTCCCAGCTGAGGGAGGGAGGCAGGAAATCCCAGCTGAGGGAGGGAGGCAGGTAATCCCAGCTGAGGGAGGGAGGCACCTGTAATCCCAGCTGAGGCTGAGGCAGGAAAATCGCTTGAACCCAGGAGGCAGAGGTTGCAGTGAGCCGAGATCGCAACACTGCACTCCAGCCTGGGGGACAGAGTGAGACTCCATCTCAAAAAAAAAAAAAAAAAAAAAGGCATCAATTATCTCTAAGGTCACTTATATATAAACATCATCTCCATTTTTAAAAACAGGATTTTTCTGGAACTAGACATGTAGTTTTAAAGTTAATACAGAGAAAAAAAGGAAGGAGCAAGAAAATTCTGAAAAGAAAGAAAAAGGAAGAAGGACCAGCCCTCAGAGGTATGAAAACATATTCTAAAGGTGTTAATTAAATAATTACAACTGAAATGCAGACCTGTGGCAAAGAAGCAGGTCAAATGAATATGTGGAACCAATATATGATCAAGACTACATCTTAGCTTGGTGGCAGTAAAGACGGACTTTTAAATAAAGGAGGCCGGTGCCATCAGGCAGCCATCTGGAAAAAAGTAAATAGACCCACACTTCCTAGAACGTGCCAGAGTAACTTCAAATGTATCCCAGGTCTAAACATAAGAAAATGGAAGCACAGAAAGCAGCAGAAAAATTCAAGGGCAGATATCTACCTTTAAAGCCCTGAAGAGGGAGATCTTTTTAACTGTAATACAAAACTTCAGTAGCCATTTAAAAAAAAATTGAGAGATATTGGCTAATCTAAACATATAAAAATCAAAAACTTCTATGTGGAAAACACCGTAGATAGTATGGATGTGAGATGATATTAAGGAATTATTGTAAATTCTCTTGGATGTGATAATGGTATGATGAGTGTATAATAAAATGTCTTTATTTTTAGAAGGTACACACAGAAGTCCTTGGTGTCCAGATGCACACACACACATGCACACACATGAGCACACACACGTGCGCACACACAGAGATAAGGCAGAAGTGGTACCCGATGTCAATTCAAATTGCTGAATTTAGGAGGTGGACATACAGCTGATCATTGTACTATTCTTTCCATTATTTATTTATGCATAAGAGAAAGCTGGAAAATACACCATCAACAAAGTCAAAAGACAAATGACAAACTGGGGAAGAAATGTTTGTAACTCATATTGTAGACAAGGGTTAACCCTCCTAATACATAAAGAACTTCTATAAATCAGGAAGAAAAAGTCTCATAACCCAATAGAAAGGTGGACAAAGGAAGAAATAGTTCACAGGAAAAGAAATAGAATGTATGAAAAGAACTCAAAGGAAATTCTAATTCAACTACACTGAGATAACATTTCTCACTTATCAGACTGGTAAAATCCAAAACTTAGTTGGCACATTAGGCTGGTAAGGCTGTGAGGAAACAATCCATCTCCTCGTGGCTGGTAGGAGGGCAGGGAGGTAAGATGCTGATGAAGAGGGATTTTCTGTCTATCAGAACTATCAGTGCCTGGCCCCATGACCTAGCAATCTGACTTTGGAGATTTACCCTGTGGATGCTCCCACTTCCGTACTTAATGACACATGGCCAAGGCGCTCTGTTGAATCGGTGTTTGTTATGGTCAAGACTGGCAACAGCACAAGTATCCATCTATAGTGGCCGTGTTTAATCAACTGAGGCCTCTCACTGCATAGAATACCTGGCAATTCTAAAAGGGGAGGCCCTATGTACAAAGGGGAGACCAACAGGATGCCACGTTAAGTGACAAAAGCAAGGTTTTATTGGTCATGAAAGAATGAAAAATAAGAATTTTCAAAATTATGAATATTGTTCCATAAGGGATGCACGTACTCCCACCTCCCCTCCCACAAAAGTAATGTAAGTTATCTTTGCTTATAACTACTGTTATCTTTGCTTATAACTACTGTTATATTTGGCGGTGGGATCTGGACCTGAATGGGAAAAAGGTTTCTCAATGTCTATCTTCATATGCCTTTTTTCTATTTAAATTGTGCTCATGGTTTGCTATTCAAACAATAAAATTTGATTTAAAATAAAAACAGAGAACTGTCAGAAAAACTCAAGGCTTTCTTTTATTTTTGAATAAAGTTTCTTAAATGCTGGTAATACTTATTTTGAAGATTATTCTATGAGTTGTCAGGTCAAAACCTTTATTCTCAACATGTTACATAACCTTGGTCATCTCTTATTGCGCAAAATAACGAGCCAATGTTTTACCGGGTGAGTTTAGTGCTTATGAGGAGCTCACTGTACCAGTTCAGAGCATGAAAACGCTCTCTTCGGTGGCAAGGAACAGGGGCTTTCCTCTGCGTGTCCCACCGGCCCTCCCACACTGCTTTGCTTGTGGAGACATTGCCCAGCTTCCCCCAGGGGCTCCTGGAGCTCTGTCTCGGTAAGTTCATACAATCGCCTTTCCAGATAATTCATAAACAAATACGGAGGTAAGAAGATCAACAGCGCAGAGTGTTGGCTGTGGTTCAACAGAGAGGGAATAAGCATTGCTCCACTGGGTCTTGTCCAAAAAACCAACTCAAAGCACCTCTCCTCCCCTCTGAGCCACCCCAGTGCCGGAAGGCCACATGTACAGACTCCATTCGTTCTAGTTCTTTTCATAAGAGAGAAGAACCGAGGTGTTTCACGTGCCTGTAACATGGGCAAGAAATGCTAGGATCCACATGAAACCCACCGCCCTCCCCCAGAAGCTCCTGGCTTTAGCACGGAATACTCTGCAGAACGTAGCTGCTGTGAAGATGATGGTCCTGAACTGCCACACTCCTCAGCAAGGTGATGGGGTAGGGACCAAGGCTCGGGCAATCCGGCCAAGTATCCCTCCACCTTCCCCACATTCTGACACCCTACTGGGGGCTTTCGTGCAGGTGCAGGTGAAATTTGGTTAAAAGAAACAGTTGGGAAGAGACTAAAACACTCACTGAAAAGCTCCGGCAGCCAGGAGGAAAGTGTCTGTAGAAGGAGGTGGTGCATTTCCTCGGCCACCGTGGGTTCCCTGGCTAGCTCGAGGAGAAAGGGTCTTTCACAGATGCAGCGGCAAAGGTAACTCTGCCAACCCGGCAGGGGACCACGGCCACTGCTCAGTGCCCACGGAGCAGGGCCTCTTGCGCAGCCGATTGGGCCATTCTCTGCATCCTCAGTCTCCACCCGGAGGACAGGTTGGGCACCAGCTCCCTGGAGGGTCAGCGCAGCCTCTGAATTCCCCATGAGCACCCTGTTGTTCCAGCCAGGTGCTCCCCAGAACAAGCCAAGCCAACCTCAACATTTTATTTTCTTCTTCAATTCATCCTCTTAAATTCTTTGCCCTTTTCCATTCTGTGACTTTTGGCTTTTTCTGTTTTCCTTTCGTGCAATGAAAGAACAGGGCAATAAAATATTTCAAAACGGAAAATTAGTGACTTCAGTTTTTCCCAGATCAGGGAATGTTAGGGCCCAGTCATGTTTCAGGGCCCTTGTGGAGAGAGTTTCAGGTTGCAAAAAGGTCTATTAAATAAGAAAACCATTAGTTATGATTGTTGCTCTCCCAGGACCAGATGTCTGACTGACTAGAAGTCACTTCATTCATCAAGCCAGCACTTTTTCCTCCAGAAAACTGGAGATTGTAATTGCTACTGACTCTAGCTATTGACAAGTGGCATCCCCTGAACTGATTATGGAAGGCATGGAGGAAACGGAGGATGGCACGGAGGCAGGCTGGTGCTCACCTCCATGGCGGGGCTCTGACCACAGTGTCTTCTTCCTTCCTCCTGTTTTCAAGGGTGACTATTTCCTACCAATATGAAAACGCAGGTCCGGGGGCTGCCCCTCTTCCCCTCTTTGAGTGAATGTGCCCAGGACTCAGCCTTCACTGCTGTTCCCATTCAGGTTCACACTCCTGCTTTTCTTTTTTCTTTTTTTTTAGAGACAGGGTCTTACTGTGTGGTCCAGGCTGGAGTGAAGTGGTGTGATCTCTGCTCACTGCAGCCTCCAATTCCCAGGCTCAAGCCATCCTCCCACCTCAGCCTCCCAAGTAGCTGGGACTACAGGTGTGCACCATCGCACCTGGCTAATTTTTTTTCTAATTTTTTGTAGAGACAGGTCTCCATTTGTTGCCCAGGCTGGTCTCTAACACCTGTCCTCAAATGATCTTCTTGCCTTGGCCCTGCAAAGTGCTGGGATTGCAGGCGTGAGCCACCGTACCCAGGCCACACTCCTGCTTTTGAAACAGCAGGCAAATGAGTGCATCTGTTTGTTGCTGAGAAAGAGCAGAGGGATGATCTGAGGAGTCCGTCTACTCCTCCAGCCTCCCTTTCCCACAGGACCAGGTGCAAGAGCCTGCAGTACCCCCAAGGGAAAAATGATCTCGCGGTTCAGGTTCGCATGGGCTAGACCAAGAGTGTAGGCCCTGTGTGTGTGTGCGTGTGTCCACGTGTGGTGTGTGCATCTGTGTGTGGTATATTGAATGTATTGGGTGTATGAATGTATTGTGCGTGAGGGTGTGTTGGGTGTGTGTGCATATGAGTATGTGGTGTGTGAGAGTATGGTTGTATGTGAGTGTGCAAGTGTGTAAGTTGTGTGCATGTGTATTGGGTGTGTGTGTCTGCATATGTGTGTGGGTTGGGGGTGTGTGTGTGTATTCAAGTATTGGGGGGTGTGTGTATGTGTGTGAGAGAGAGAAGATCTTTCAGGTGACTGAGCTAAGTTCTGAATTACTAGAGAACCGATGCCAACGAATTCAAATGAAGAATTTCTTTTTTCATTGATTCAAGAAAGGCTTAATAGCTCTGGCAGAAACTCTCCAGAAAAATTTACCTTTGGGCAGACATGGACCAGCACCAGACAAGAAAGCTTTCAGCCTCAAAGAATTTGGCAGAAAGTTATGAGCAAGTGAATAAAGAAGCTGGAAATGAGACTCCATAGATCACTGCAGCGAACTTGTTTGCTCCTGTTAACACCAGGCTAACACCAGGCAGCGCCGGTTCTAGTCTGGACTTAGGCACAGTTCCCCAGGCAGTGAGACTTGGCTCACCTGGCTTGGCAGCTGCAGGATTCCATCCCATGAAGGCTTTTGTGCGCTTAAGTGACCTTTATGGAAATATCATATCCTGTCGACATCACAGGGAAACCCGTAGACTTATCCTAAAGCTGTCTCCGTGCAGAACCTTGCCTGCTCCGAATCAATCCCATGGTAACCCTTCCTGCGAAATACAGACCCGCATCGAAGAGTAAGTTTGTCCTAAGTTCATGGTAAGAGTTTGTAATGTTCCTGAACTTCTGCCAATCCAAAATGTGGAAATTCACGTGAAAGTAAGGACATTTTCCAAAGAATATGTGGTCCCAAACTATTTGTGCCTGAATTATCAAGATAATGCATGCTAATACCCGGACTTCCTTGATTTATCTAATGACTCAACTCCAGGCTCCACTTCAGTCACGTGTCCTTAATTCTCCAAACGAGCAAAATAAACAAGTCTAAAAATTAAAAGTACGAAAGTGACTGTCTATCTATTCTGTTTTGCTGAGTAGTTAATTGTTATTTCTTACTTGAGTCATCATCATCATTAATTTTTTGTTTGTATTTGTTTTTTGCAACAAGGTCTTGCTCTGTTGCCCAGGCTGCAATGCAGTGGTGCAATCCCGGCTCACTGAGACCTCCGCCTCCCAGGTTCAAGCAATTCTCCTGCCTCAGCCTCCTGAGTAGCTGGGATTACAGGCATACACCACCATGCCTGGTTAATTTTTGTATTTTCAGTACAGACGGGGTTTCACCATGTTGGCCAGGCTGGTCTGGAACTCCTGATCTCAAGTGATCCGCCTGCCTGGGCCTCCCAAAGTGCTGGAATCGTAGGCATGAGCCACAACACCCAGCTCATCATTGTTAACAAACACTTATCAAGCGTGTGTTCTGGGCCAGGTACTGAGAAGACAAAGATGAATAAGAAACAGATGTTGCCTAGCATTATAATTACAATGGGCAGTGAAGGCTATTTTCGTTCACTCCTACCACAAGGCCAACACTGGACAAGGTGCTTTGCAATTTCATTTATTCCCAACAATTACTGTCAATTCCATTCAAAAAAATCTTTGTACAAAACATTGCCAGCAATATGGGAGTTAGTGTTCAGAGCAAACCTGCAGCCTTCAAGCAGTGTTTGGTACAGAGTGGGTGTTTGAGAAATGGTAGCTGTCATTGTTACTGTTTACTTCTTGCAATTGGGACAGAAATTACATCTCACTGACTGTCTCCTAGTACTTAGCATGGTGCCTGGCACATAAAAGGCCCTTAACTACAATGCCACCATGTTTTTCTCACGGACAGAGCTGACTGATGTGAAGTCTCAAATTGCACAAAGTAAAAGAGGAACATCGAGAATCCGCGACCCTCTTGATTGATTGACTGACTCCCCTTCCAAAAGCCCATGTTAGGGCAATCTTTTAAACACACTATTATGAGCTGGTGGCTGGGTGTGTGACACTGTCCACGCGAGAAATGTGAACAGGGAAGGAAAAGCCACAGCATTTCAACAATAGTCATTACAAGACTGGGATTGGCCGGCAGTGAACTTCTGCCGAGGCACTCCTGAAATCTTTGTATTTGGTAACTGAGGTGGAGATGACTATCAACGCACCCAGAAAACCAAGATCAAAGGGAAGTCACTTTGAGTTTCTTTCTTCTCTTGGCAACTCCACGTCTCATTCACCTTTGCACTGCCCACACCAGGCAGTATCTGCTCCTCATCAGTGGTTAATAAATGCTTCTTACACAATCAGGCATGAGAGAGGAGCGTGTCCATTTCAGTGCCTGAAAACCAGGCAATGATCCCCTAATATCTACTCAAAGAGAAAAGAGAGCAACCATCATTTCACTTACGCAAGACAACGGGAGGGAGTCTTTAATTTTATTGTGGCCACCACCCCGCCTGCCCTCCATCCATGGGGGAAGCAACACCCAAAACCAAGTACTGGGGCAGCACCTCAGCCTCAGACACTCCCTGTGTATTCTGTGCACCATCCATCCAGTCCTTATCAGACTGCTTCCCAAAATGAGCCTAGAGAACACGAATCCAGGAGATCATTCCATGGTCAACTCTGTGAGACACATTCCATACCCTGTGATTTCAAAAGGTACATTAGCTGCTGAAGGCTCTGAAAAGGTCTGCAGCGGGAAACAATTCAACATTGCTCATAATTCCCAAGTTTATACAATTGCATAACCCATGTTGCTGGTTCTCCATGGCACTCAGCTTAGGGAAGGGTGCCCTGTGGGGGCGGCTTCATAATCTAACTTCAGAAAAAGCTGATAAACCTCCCTTTTCATGAAAAATGTGAAAAGGCCACATGAAAGAGATCCTTTACATGAAGTATTTTTCCCTAATATAGCCCACAAGGGCAAAAACACCATCCCTAAGTGAAATTATTCTCTCCTCCAACATGTTGAACACGCTCATATTCCTACTTCAGTGATGATGAAATGCTGGTCTTTAGGACATCCCAGAACTCTATTATTGCTGACAGGTAAATGAGGCTTAACAGCAGGTCCTTCTGCACACCCAGAGATGCAGACGGTGTCTGGCGGGTGATTTCCTTGGTGGATGTAGAAAGACAAGCTGGAGGGACAAGCTTGAAAGACTTCAAGGGGCAAGAAAAGTAAAGAGTTATTTCCCAAGTCACATCTTCACCAACAAAACACTGTATAAATGGAATTAATTTTGTTAATGGTTTGACATTGGATAAGACCCAAAACTCACTTCCTAGGAGTTAACCATTATCCACAATCAACAGATCTTAAAAATGCACATGGGCTGCATCAGTATATGGTCAGCCCTCATGACTCACAGATTCCATATATGTAAATTCTTCTCCCAACTAAAATGTATTGTAACCCCCAAATCAACCCTGGCACTGCTTTCCCAGTTATTCGTGGACATGTGCTGAGCGGCAAAACGTTGGAGTTTCCTGACGTGCACGATCCTGGCTGTTATTCGTGGACATGTGCTGAGCGGCAAAACGTTGGAGTTTCCTGACGTGCACGATCCTGGCTGACCACGCCACGCTCCAGCTCATGCGGTAAACACGTGTCCTTTCCATAGCCAATTGACTGCCCCATTTTCACACTTGTGTTGGTGGTTGCAAGTCCAGGACGGCCCCAATCACGTGCTGAGTTATGCAGTGTTTCTGAGCACAGAAGGCAAGAAGCCAGACGTGTCAGTGAAACTCCATTCAGGCACAAGTGCTGGTGGCGTTACTCTGAGTTTGATGTTAATGAATCAAAAACATATATTAAATACAGTGACTTTAAACAGGAACACACGTAAAACAAAGTGTAGGTCAGACATGGTGGCTCACGCCTATAATCTCAGCATTTTGGGAGGCCGAGGCAGGAGGATTGCTTGAGCCCAGGAGTTTGAGACCAGCCTGGGCAATATAGTGAACCATCATCTCTATGAAAAAAAAAAATTTATTAGCCAGGCATGTGGTGTGCACCTGTAGTCCCAGCTACTCAGGAGTCTGAGGTGGGAGGATCACCTGAGCTTGGGAGGCGGAGGCTGTAGTGAGCCATGACAGTGCCACTGCACTACAATCTGGGCAACATAGCGAGCCCCTATCTCAAGAAAAAACAAACAAAAAACTAAAAAACAAAAACAAAGTGCAGTGATCAGTTGACAAAAATGTGACCAGAGGCTTGCAGGAACCCAGCCCTGTACTTCTTCTAAGAGCAACGGCTCATTATGTGCTAATTCCGTGTTCGTGGTGACTTTGTATAACGTAACTACCGAGATCATGAGAATTAGGTGTTGTAATCTGGACAGCAATGAAAAAAGTTTCTGTCAAGAAAACGTCTTATGGAAGTTGAACAGGATGATTTCAAGAAGGTGAACAGACTATGGATGAGTCTGGGTGATGCGAGATGCCAAACCTTGGGAAGAAAACAGAAGCCGTCATCCAGCTGCCAGGCATTCTTCCTCTGCCCTTTCTGTTTTTTTTTTTTTTTTTTTTTTTTTTTTGAGGCAGAGTCTCACTCTGTCGCCGGGGCTGGAGTGCAGTGGCCGGATCTCAGCTCACTGCAAGCTCCGCCTCCCGGGTTTACGCCATTCTCCTGCCTCAGCCTCCCGAGTAGCTGGGACTACAGGCGCCCGCCACTTCGCCCGGCTAGTTTTTTTGTATTTTTAGTAGAGACGGGGTTTCACCGTGTTAGCCAGGATGATCTCGATCTCCTGACCTCGTGATCCGCCCGTCTCGGCCTCCCAAAGTGCTGGGATTACAGGCTTGAGCCACCGCGCCCAGCCTTCCTCTGCCCTTTCTGATGGGGCATGCAGGTAAATGTGCTATTTGCACTCAATCTACAGCCAGTCTGTCAACCCTGTGTGTGACACTGTCTTCTTTCTAATTCTTTCTAATTCTACCCTCAGCAGTTTTTTTTTCTCAATTCCTAATAGAAACAACCAAATGATGCCCCAGCTGCAAAACCGTGTTCCCAGCAGGGCGTCTGCCACGCTAAAATGTTGTTCTTTTCTTAGCTCATTTGCAGTCAAGATCTACTACATTCGAAACATCATGACAATAAAGTACAGCTGTAATCGCAAGCAGCTTTAGGAAGGTCTGCAGACATCAGCAGACGTTTTTCACACAGCAATCTCACCCTTTTCTCTAAAGAATTTCAGAGATCATTTCTGAATGAGGCCAGGCTCACCCAACAGTGGCCACATCACCCGCAGCCATGCCAGGCCAGGCCATGCAGCTTCCACTGACTTGAAAGAGAACTGGGCAACATGGCAGAGGGTTGGGTCCACACAGAACAGACAAAGCTCCTGGCAACATCAGTTATCACAGCTCAGCCATCCTGGAGCTCCACAAACACCAGCGTGGACCACATTCAATTCTGTATCTGGAGGACAAAAAGTTCAACATCTACAGTCCTACCTCCTTCCAGTATACTCTACCTACCCCTCTTCACACACACATACACACACAGAGACACACAGACAAAACATCCTCAGCAACATGGATCTTGCTTAATCTTTAATAAAATACAAGTTTCTTCCCATGCAGCCACAGAAAAGAATGAAATCAAGTCCTCTGCAGCAACATGGGTGGAGCTGGGGGCCATTACCTTAAGCGAACTAAGAAGTAGAAAATCAGATATCACATGTTCTCACTTATGAACGGGAGCTAAACAATGGGCACACGTGGACATAAAGATGGAAATAATGGACACGGGAGACTCCAGCAGTGAAGTGGATGAGAGGAGGGTGAGGGGCAAAAATACCTGTTGGGTGCAATGTTCAATATTCGGGTGTTGGGTACACTGGAAGCCCAGTCCCCACTATGACGCAATAGACCCATGTAACAAACATGCACGTGTACTCCAGAATTTAAAATAATTTTTAAATGCTTAATCCTAATACAATTGTGAGGAAATAATTTAACAAATCCAGATGGTGGCACATTCTACAAGACAGCTGCTCTGGACTCTTCAAAAATCTCAGTAACATGAAAGACCACAAAAAAGCAGGGGCTCGTTCTAATCAATTTAAACAAAACTTAAATAACATGACAACTGAAAAAATACAAATGCATGCCCCTAAACTCAGCCCATGAGCAGAAGGTTGCAGCCAGGTAAGTCTGATTTTGAGGTATATTCAGTGGGAAAGACACTACAAGAAAAGCACTTTCTGATCATCCCCCGCCCCCAAGTGCGGCATGCACGGTGCGTGATGTGATGATTCTGTCACTGTAAAGGGTTACATTCATGGACTGAAGGAGCACATGTTTCCTCTGAACTAAGGAAAAGATCCTTGGGCGATGTTGAAGGCTGTGAGGAGTGTTTGTGAGGAGTGAGGCAATTTCCAGGGATTTTTCTTCTACAAACACACAACGGGGGTGAGAAAATCAGACACGAAGTCAGGCTTCATGAGGCTGAGGAAGACCTTTTCCTCCTTTAGCGAATTTTCTGGAAGCCCTGCTGAGGCTACTCCCACCCCATGAACGCATCCAATGCTTCTGGGAACCTGTGCTGATCTGTCGGGTTTGTGCATATCTCTTTGCCCGACCCAAGGGATCCCAGACCCTCCCACCTTTGTCCAGAAGAGCTGGCCTCGGAGGAACAGAGACTCCGAGCCCACGTCCCAGGAAGAAAGTCACAGGTAGGAGCTCCGGGCCCCCTTGCCCTCCCCAGCAGCCCCACCCACTGGCAAAGGACCTGGGTCTCTTTCTCCAAGGGACGGGGGGTCGGGACAAAGAAAAGACAAGACTCTCCTGTGGGAAAGAAACACATGTGAGGTTGTTGGAGGGTTTCCTTCCTTCTTCTGGAGTTTTAACAAAACTAGATTCTGGGGTGAGGTTGTAGTACAAGGAAGTGCTCCCTGGCTTGACTGTTCCTCCTGCTCTCACTGGAATC
The DNA here is from genome assembly GCF_007565055.1 of Rhinopithecus roxellana. Lineage (NCBI taxonomy): Eukaryota > Metazoa > Chordata > Mammalia > Primates > Cercopithecidae > Rhinopithecus > Rhinopithecus roxellana. The sequence continues at coordinate 20,019,949 of NC_044552.1, read as the reverse complement.
TGCGTGGTAGCTGAGAGCGGTGATGTTCCTGTGGCTTCCATGGTGAATTCAGGTGTGTGCGTGTGTGGGGGTGTGTGTGCGCGTGTATGTGTGCACATGTGTGTGCATGGGTGTGGGTGTGCGTGTGTGTGTGCACGCACATGAGTGCATGTCCATATGTGCGCGTGTCCGTGTGTGTGTGCATCTGTGTGTGCACACACGTGTCCACATGTGTGCATGTGTGCATGTGTGTACACATGTGTGCGTGTCCGTGTGCGTGTGTACATGTGTACGTGTGTGTGTGCACATGTGTGAGTGTGCGTGTGTGCATGTGTATGTGTTGTGCACTGTGTGCGTGTCCGTGTGCGCATGTGTGCGCGTGTGCACACGTGTGTGCACGTGTGTGTCCGTGTGTGCGCGTGCGTGTGTGCGCGTGTGTGGGTGGGTGTGCGTGTGTGCACGTGTGTGCGCGTGTGTGTGCGTGTGTGTGTGTGCGTGCATGAGTGTGATAAGCTGTTTTCATTTTACCATCCTAGAAAAAGAAAAAGACGAAGGCACAGAAAATGGCTGAGAAAGAAATTCCTGGCCAGGGCAGACTCACCCCGTTGCCAGCTTTCCTCCAGCCGCTTGGCTTGCCACCGGGACACTTAGCTAGTCCGGGAGACAAATCTTTCCGGCCCAGGCTCTCCCGGCTCACAGGTCGGCCGAGTCAGCCGCGATCTTTCCCTGCGGGTTCCCAGTCTATCGAGGCGCAACCCAAAGGGCGAGAAAGGCCCCGCGCTGGGTCCCCCCGAGAGCGGCTGAGCCCCCCTGGCCGGCGGACACGCGCCCGGCGCCTTCTGGAGCCCCCGATCGCAATGGCCCGGGAAACAAGGCAACGTGTCAAGGGTGGGCTTCGGCAGAACACGCGCCTCACAACCGTGGCACGGAGAGAAAGCCCAGATCTCTCCCATTCCTAAAGGGCCAGAATTCTGTTGTCCAAAACCTGCCTCTTGGAAGCCCGTGGCAAGTCTGCCCGGGGAAGAGGCGAGGCTGCGGGCGCTCGTGGCACAGATTGAGCGGAGTGACCCGCAGCTGAGGGAGAACAATGAACTTTATGTTCTTCCAGAACAAATGACACACCCGCCCCAGCTCATAAAGGCTTTTTATATAACTGCAGTCAGGCAACACCTGGGCAGGCAGCGACTGCAGGAGATCCCACATCCCAGGGCGGCCTCGGGCAGCCCCACCACGCCCCTCCCAGCACCCAGCGGGCCTCGGCCCTGCCCGGCGGGGACGCACCCTGCAGGCATTTTTTCCCACCGGGATTCAGGCATTTCATGATGACTTGGGCCCTTCGGGGCCACGGGCAAAGGGAGGAGGGAGGCGCAGGCACCTCGCAATTGAAGCTGGTCTCTCGAAGAGCCCCCAACCTAGCAGGACGCTGGGTGAGACAGGTGGCCGGCCACCAGCGGCGGTGGAACGGGGGGCCGCAGCGCCCTCACCATAACTGGTGGTGACAACTGAGGCAGGCTGAGGACTTAGAAGTTAACATTCAAAATGTACAGCCTAAACACCCTGCACCAAAAGCCCAGCCGTGCTCCTCCTCCCCGTCCATGCTGAAATTTCCTTCAACCTCACCGCCCCCTGCAAGCCCTCCCTGCTCTCACGCTGTCCGCAGGCGGCGACAGTCTCCCCGCACCTGTGTCTTGTGTGGCAACAAAGCAGAGGAGAAAAGGGAGGGTCCAAGCTGGTCACGGGGGGCCTAGTCAGGCAGACCCAATAGCGCGCAGTCCTAGCTGCTTTATTGAGGATACTGTGTTTAATGAACCAATGACTAAGAGAGACGAAGGCGAGCTTTCTGTAATTTCCAGGAATCGTCGGAGACAGTTACAAACATTTTGTTTTATCAGTTAATGTCAACCATCATGCCCCCTCGTGGAACCACAGTTGAGGTATCTCCACAGGCTGTATTTTTAGGTGACACAACCACATCTAAGGCCACCAGGATCGTCAGAAAATGTCTGCCAGCAGACTGGGTATCCCTAGGGGCCCCATCAGCTCAGGGCTGCCCCTCAGGATGGCCGTGGGGCCATGCTGGCCGGGGTGTACCAGGCCAGGGTGGGCAGCTGCTCCTGGGCCCCAGCAGGTGCCTGTCTTCCCCACAGCAGGTCCCGGCACCCCGGGTCTGCTTCCAGTTCAGAAGTGCAGCACTGCACAGGGTGAGGTGGTCATGGCCCCTTCCTCTCTCAGTGAGAATCTGGACCCTGGGGACCACGTGCCTCACACAGACTCTCCAGCAGCTGCCTGGGTGCGGATCACTTTAGGAAACTCAGCTCCTAGCTCCCACACACTCTTCCCTGAAATCACTGGGCCTGAGACTGCTCCTCGGGGCTCTCCTTCCCACCTCCCTTCTCGAGTGCCAGCCTGCACCTTGCAAAGCCTGCACCTTGCCCCTCCCTCTGGCCATCCTCCGCCTTACCAACCTCTTCTCTCCTTGCCCCCACTACCCAAGTTTACCGTGGAGCACCAAAAGAACAGCTTGGTTTAGGGGGTCTTCTTTAAGGAGGGGCAACAAAGCGTTCAAAATTAATTTTGGAGATAATGCGAGCCACGCTGGCCAAGCGAAGCCCTCAGCTCTGTCAGCAGAGCTGTGTGCTGCACACACATTTTCAGCTTTTCTGGGCCTCCGTTGCCTCTGGGTACATTTGGATTTGGGGCTGAAGGGAACCAAAGCACAAAGCAAGGAAAATGAAGTTCATCGAGGGCTTTTTGGCCCGCCGCAGGGGAACAGGCCCACCAAAACGCACCCCAGTTTCCCACCGTGACATTCAGCTGATCTCTCTCCCTCATGAGCTGGAGTCACGCTATGGACCCAGCAGTAAAGCCCATGCGGTGTATTGCCACTCCACATCTGGTGGGAAGGCTCTTGGCTTGCAAATGCTTAGTCCTAAGGCTCAAGGACTTCACCTGGCAAACGCATCTCACCACCTCGCTGGTGTGAAACCGCCTGGGCTTTCCCAGCAGCAGAGGCGAGGCATCTGAGTGCGCTTCTCCAGTGTTGCCACTAGATGGCAACAGAGCTCCATCACAGTCCCCGCACACCGGCGCCTTAACTCACACCGGATTGCTCGGGGGACACGAAAAATACAAGGAGGGGAGGGGGCGGGGGTGGGAAATAATGTCTGTCAATACCTTCCTACGAAGTTGAGGAATAACGAAAGCCACTGGTTCCAGTCTTAAAAACCAAGGCCCATGGGAGTAGGTTATCAGAACGTACTAACTTTAGAGTCACTAAAGTTGGTATACAATGCCCCACTGTTAAATTGGTAAAAAACCCAAACACAAAAACAAGGTCCAATTCTAGTTTGTTTGGAATCATAAGAGAACACAATGCATTAAACCCATAGCAACTAAATTTGCAACAAATAAGTACAAAAGATGGAAGCTCTCTTTAATTCGCAGCCCCCAATAAAATGCCACTGATTGCATCCAGCATGTCTGAAACAGGCTAGGAGATAATGGATATTTAAAAGCAATTTCTTTGCTGTAGATGCTGATGGACAAGAAAGCTCATCCTGGCTGGAGTTGAACACAGGGAATTTCTTGGTTCCTCTCAGTCTTTCCTATTGTCAGAGCCACTCTTCCGTTTAAGACAGACGTCACCTAAGATTCCAGGCTCCTCCTCCCCCTGTTACAGTGTGCAGAGTGAAGGTCCAACAGTCGACTTGCCAAGAGATAAGGCTTCATGAAAATTCTCCCCCGCGAAAGCCAGAGTCATTTGCCCTGGAGGCTCACAGGGACACACACATGCACACACACACACACACACACACACATACCCAGCCCAGAAAAACAAGAACAGCCCTCAGCCTTCCTTGCCAGCCCCCTCCCCCCAGCTACAGTTCTGGCCCCTTCCCTGCCTCTACACCTCCCCATGACAAGCCCCAGAGATAAGATTATGCCAGGTGACAAAAGAAATCCACACTCCTGAAGCCTGTGCCCCCTAACTACCCCCCCATCCTCATGTTAATTCTCAGTGCCTTCATTCTGTGAATCAGCAAATGTTATATAAATGATTTACCATTTTAAAGGTGCGATAACATCAGACCAGAGGGAGATAAGGGGCTTTGTGTGACACTTGAAGCCACGGTGTTAGGAGTGACTGAGGCTTTCCTTCTCTGCCTTCCCAGGGCTTTAGGCCCCTTGTTTATCTCTTCCTCTCACCAAATTACTTCGGGCCATTTACACGTCTCCTTCCCCCACCAGCTCAGCTTCCTTCTCTTCCCACGCCTTCTGTGAGGCTGTCTGCCTGTCCCACTGCTGGTCCCATGCTTACTGGTGGGGATTTCTCAGAGGCTTCTCTGGATGCGTTCTGAGATCTCAAACGGCAAACAGTGTTTTTCCAAATTCTGTTTTCCCACCGTGTAATTTAAAAACCTGCACAATCATACAAGCATCATCCCCTGACCCCAGCCATCATTTTTATTTTGCATTCTCTTTAACATTCTCCATCCAAAGGAGTCCATCTGCAGCTCACCATTCCAGGCTTTGCAAAGTCCTCATTCTTTTTTGTGTGTGTGTGATCCCATTAAGTTGATGTTTTTAGTAGTGAACATCCAGTTGGCTTGAAATATTTCACTACTGAAAGCCTCACTTGTGTTTAACACCTAACTCACACTGGAGTAAACTAGTATGTTATGTATATTAGTCATTTATGTATATTTACAAATCTAAATATCTATTGCAACATATAAAGGACGACTTTTCCTAGACTTCATAGCTCCCTTTGTTTCAAACTATGACACAATTTTTTCTGAAGCTCATTGAGACGGTTTATACACAAACTATGATGGGTGAGGAGGCGCAGGCAGGTGCTCTGAGGGGAGGCTTCCTTGGCCCTGCAGGCATCTGAGCCTCTCCCAGCCATGCTGCCCGCCTCCATCTGCAACTTCTTTCCTGAGCAGAGTCAGACTCTACACACAGCTCCTGGCAGCATGGGGGCCCTTCAACTCCAGCGATGGAACCAGAACTTGACAGCCCTACCACACTCTCTCACTTCCGGTTTATCCTCGTGTTTTAATTTCCTGTATTTACACAGTTTTTCTCAAAGGCATTCCAAACATTCTCCATTGAATCATCTCATTAAAACCCCTCTTAAAAGACAGCTCAAACGTTTAAGTTATAAGAGATAGATATGATTCATTCCTTTGAGAAAAAATAAACTGAGGCACGGCTAAGCCTGTTGTGCCCCTGGGCCTGATTGACCGTCTAACCTATAGCTGCTGGTGAACAGGCTGTGTACCCCGGACCTCCTCAGACTTAAATGGAGGAAGGTCAGATTTCTCAGTCAGATTTTGCTTGGAGAGCCCAACTATTTCGTTCCACTGAAATAATTGGAGAAGTTCTTTTTTCCACAGGCATCCTGCCTGCACTTCATCATGTGTATTATTTTGGATTTGCTTCAAAAAGAAAAATGGCCTTTCATGGCGTATACGGAATGTGGACAGAAATTGGACCGGGCAGAGGTAGAGCTCCGCAGAGAGACGGAAAACATTCAGGGTGAACACCCACACTCGACACCCACGCTCCAGCGGAGAAGTGAGCCCCCGTGCTGGCCCCACACTTGAGTGTCTCCTCCACCAGAGACCCCCGAGCCGGCCCAGTCTTCTCTGTACCCGAGGAAAGGAAGCAGCTGCCCCTAGAACGGAGGAGCTGGCTGAGAAGCTCAAATCCTGGGACCGCCCCCCCCACCTCCTTCCAAGTTCTGGAAGCCAGTGAGTGCGGGTTTCCCCTGCTCTCTTCACCAGAGGCGCCTTCTCTAAGCCACCTCCTCCCTTTGTCCCTTCCCCTCCCCAGGGCCCAGTGTCTCTAATGAAGGAAACGATTACATCAAAGCAATCAGCACTGAAATTTCAGAGAGGTCCTGTATCTTTTAAAACAGAAAAGACAGAAAAAGGAGTCGTCTCACCCTGCAGCCAAAAGGACCGCAATCCAGCCAGCAGATAGATGACAAGGGATGCCCTGTGCACGGCCATTCCCCGGGGATTTCAGAGGCATCACCAACCAGGGGAAGGGGGGCTTCCCTGCAACGTCCCTCCCTTTCACACAGTTTGCACCCTATGGTCATCAATGAGCCCTTCCAAATATGACGGGATTTACACCATAGGCCTCGTGCTTCCTCAGAGAACGTGGTCGCAGTAAAAGGCTCATCACACTCTTTCTTCACAGTTCTGGACCTCTGTTTGATCTCTTTTCTGATGCCACCCCCATTCTGTCTTCTATCCCTGCACATCCAACTAATGTCAAACTTTAAAAATTATGCATATTAAACGGCCAGCAATGGGGGGCACCTGGGAGAGGATGAATTGAGACCATCCAGGGACACACCAGAGTGAACTCCTCAAAATTCCAGAAACTCTTCCTAAGAGAAAAAGATTATGCATCCATCATTTTCTTCTTGCCCCAAATGTAGACACTTACAATATTTGTTTGTCTGGTGGATAAAACTGAAAGTTACACTAATATTGGAAACCCAGATCTGGGCATATCAGAGAAATTTGTTTTTAAAGGGACATTGCCAAGGACTTTGAATCCAGCACTTGACCTGTATTTCATATTACTCTGATCTAGTCGGGGATGCCTTCTGGGTTCTAAATAATTGGAAAATGTCTGGCACAGCCAGAAAATAAAGCCCAACTTTCCTTTTATGAGATTTACAGCAGACTGTCAACACCACCTGATAAATGAATCTCCTTGAAATCGGCAGAGCTCTAGAGATATCATCAGGAAAGCTGATGTACAAACCAGCAAGAAGAAAAAAAGAATAAGAAAAACTGATTTTACTCCATTTAATGCATAATCAAGGGAAATGCAAAATTTGCCCAACTAAGGAGAAAGAGAAATACGAGGTATAGTTTTCTCAAGTTTTGTTTAGAAGCAAAAGGATCCCTCCACTACACTCCAGCCCGGGCCACAGAGTAAGACTCTCTCTATATATATACATATATATATATATACATATATAGATATAGATATTTGCATATATATGGAAAATTATTGTCATGCATTAGCTCTCTCTTTTAAAATATCCAAAGACAACCTGAAATTAACAAAACAGGAGGACCTGGGTGAGTCTGAGCCCATTCCAGAAAAAACAGTTGGCAGCAGTAAGAGTGGTATTTACTAGAAAACTAATCTACTTCCAGCAGACAGTAGACAATGTGACTGATATTAGACAAAATGCGTGGATGTGTTTGCCTTGATGTTGGCAGGGTGGAGCTGCATCTGTTTTCCTATTATGTAAAACCCCTGCCCCACTCCTGCCAAAACATTCTCCCAGTGGCACGTCTGCCCGCCTCTGGATGCGTTCCTTACTAAAACAAATACGCCTAACACATCATCTTTAATAGCAAACGCTCACAAAGGCAAACAATGAAAAATCCTAGGGTGCGTTTCTTAGGATGGCACCGGGCGCCATGCAGAATTGCCACACACAAAAGCAAAACAGTGCTACTGGCTGACTGGGCCAGGCCCCGGATGTCAGCAACTTTTACTAACTTGCTCTGTCTCAGCAAGTAACTAATTTCCCCCGCCTGGGCAGCCCGCAGTCCTTGCCTAAGAAGTCGCCCTGTGTGCAGTTGTTGTCTCTTTGAGGAGAGTAATAACTACTCAAGCAAACTATGCTTATAAGCGCACAATCTCATGAATAAAAGGAGAGTGTCTCATGGACGATACTGGCACCCTATAAAAGTGCAATTCAACCTTATCTAATCTGGTGCGTGTTTCATCACAGGGATATGCAATAATGGAAGCCTTTGTGCTAAAGGAAGAAGGAAAGGCTCTCACACACGGGCGAGGTGGCGGGGGTCTGTGACCTGGTCCGGACTTTCTGCCGAGTTCTCAGTGAGGACTTGGCGGTCCTGGGGCCAGTAGGTGAGAAAATGATGGATGGGCCGGGTGGGCGACGGCAGGAACGGCCTGGAGAAGGCTTCCTCTTACCATCTGCTCAGGAAGGACGTCAGCGCCAGACTAAACACAGGCCGGCGCGGCTGCAGTGTTCGAGCTTGTGGGCAGGGGCTGGCCTTTAAAAGCACCTTCCTGCGCACGACGGGGAGACACTGGGAGACCAGACGCCCCTACCCATCGGCAGGTCTTGAGGAGAAGCAGGGTTGCCCCAGACTGTTGCTGCAGCCGGCAAGGCGGGGCGCTCCCCAGGGAGTCTGGGCCGCGGTGCCCCGTGCCCCACTCCGCCAGGACTGGGCTTCCCCGGCTCTTGCAGGGAAGAGGGCACAGAGATGCCCTGGACACCCCTGTGACGGGCTGGACCCCAGGAGAGTAGAGCCCCTGCTGCCCCGCGCACCCCTTGGTGGCCAAACACCTCCGGAGACTGAGGTCTTGGGCCTCCTCTGGCTCTGCCTCCGGGATTCTCTCTCTCCCCCAAGGCTGGTCTTTGGGTCAATCGTCCAGACCCAAGCCAAGCTTGTGTTGGGCAAGGGAGGAATTCCTGGAAAAGGGAAAAGCCCCTGCCACCCTCTGCCCTTCATTCATCTTCCCTGCCACCCGCTCTCTCCTTTTCCCTGCTTCTACCCCAATCCTGACCCTCAAGGCCCACCTGGCCAAAGACAAAGGCTGCATTAGTCGCTAGGCCTTGGTGGGACTGAAGGCAGAGGTACCTGGGCATTTGCTAGGGGCAGGCCGCACTAGACTACAAGTCCTGGGTAGGAGCCCTCCTGATCTTGGGCCAGCTCTCTCTTCTGAGAGCATCAGTTTCCCTCTCTATGATTCCAAGGGCTTGACTTTGGTGACTTCTGGACAGTCCCCCATGGTGTCCTGGAGGTAAGCTACAACCTGAAACCCACCTCCTGCTGTCTGTCCCTCCTCCAAGCCTCCTCTGGCTGACTTCTGCCATGGGTGGGAGAGGAAGTGTTCCTGCTTCCTCAGTGTCCTGAGGCTCCTGGCCTGCCTGCCCATCTGTCTGGAGCTGTGGGTAAGGGCGGGCCTACCATTGAGGCAGGGGCGGAAAAGAGCTTCTCTGCTTTATTTGCTGTGTTTTCTGGAGAATCTTCCTTGGGGAAACTACATGGAGGGAAAAGCAGGAGAGAAGCCACCAGATAGCATCCAAGAGGAGAGAAAAATGCGTTCACCAGCAGGTCCTTTATTCATGTATACAGAATGTCTGTGTCCAAATATATACCATTTTTTCTGTGCATGCACTTATACCAGTTTCTCCTCATAGCACTGGTGTGAGCATCTCTAGAATAGTATAGAAGTCTGCAGATAAACCAGACCAATGCAAGTCAGTATGTGTACATATATGTAATAGATTCAAGGGTTGCTGTGGGTAGGCATCCTTCCCATGATAGTTAGTATTTAGCTTCATGGATGTCTGCAAAGGGTGTTCTGTTATACACCCAGCTGCTGGAAGAAGGCCAAACACGGAGCGGGCCTCTATGTGTTTGTTGATTACATGGATTAGTAAATGTCTCATTGATCTGAAATGCACATTTTTCTGTTTACATTTTAGCAACTGAAACAGAGATGACATGCACCACCGATGATATTTAATAATTTAGTTTTTTCCTTCTTAGTGGCTGATAAGCACTGTACCTTATCAGAAATGCATCTTAGATCCCGTGAGCCCGTGCAGAGTGCCATTGCGAGGGCTATGTAACCTTGGGCAAGCTCTTTCTTCTCTTTAAGCTCAGTTTCCTCATGTATAAGATGTAGATCATAGTATCCATGTCAGCGTCCTCGTGAGGATTAGGTGAAAGGAGTATTTAAAGCACGCAGCAGGATGACCGCATACTAAGTGTTCTGTACATCTTACCTGTCCTTATAATTGTGGTTATTAGTGTCCAAGATTGGAGAAACATGGAATAAATCTGCCTCTCATTAGTGCGCACACTCTGCCCCAAACCCCTTTTTTTTTTTGTGGGGGGAGGTGCTGCTCCATCTAGTGAGTGGGGAGATTTTCTAATTCCCACTGGGGTCCTTGTGACCCCAAGCCAAAGCTAAACCTTTAGCAAAAGTAAATTCTGCATTTCTCTGCTGCCTTCATTAATAGTCAACCCAGTTGGGCTAAAAAAAACTACCAGGGCAAACCATAACTAAATACTACAGAGCAAGTGCCTCCTTTCCTCGCATACATTTATTTCTGTGGTAATTCGCCTATTTGCCATAGTTCGTCTTTTCTTATTTCTTCACTTCCAAACGAAACAGCGCTAATCCGAATGCTTACCTCTCTGTGTGCCAGCCTTTAGCCTGTGTCTGTGTCTGCTGCGTATGTAAATACGGACAAGCCCCTCTGCGGGCAAAGCCATAGAGATGCATGGTCCTTGTTCCCATAGGTGACTTCGGGGCGCGTAATTGCACGTGGGAGTGTGAGACCTAGTCAGCACCGCCACTCACTGGTCCTGTTCTCGAAACCGGTTCTTTGGAGGCTCAGTTTTTGGTAATTAAGACTAAGGAGTGCTTAAAAAACAGAAGTACGTTTTCCTGGAAACCAGCAGTCTTTATTTGCAACTTTTATTGGCAAACCTGGCTGCCAGTAAATACATTCCTTGGCATCTCCCACAATGTAATTCACTTGATGGAGCGCCCTTGCTTTTCCTGTAGCGTGTACATCAATTAAAAGGGCCGCCTGGAAGGGATGCGTAGTGGTGGCTGAAAGCTCCAGTCTCAGGTCACCTCCCTCCTGGACCTCCAGGAACAAAAGCATCTGTGGTCTGTGCCTGGGAGTCTGAGATGGTCTCCCCGACGGGGCTGCTCCCGCTGGACCCTGAGGGATGAGAGTTGCAGCCTAGGAACACCAGGCGCCAGGCCCTGCGGGGTCCCACGCCGGCGGCGTGGTCTTCCCCGAGCCTCCTTCTCTAGAGACCGGGTGCCCGAGGGACGCTGTGGCCGGGCGGGCTGAGCCGGCCTTGGAGCCCGGCGCGGGCAGAGGCGCCGCGGAGACCACGCCTCCGACGGCAGGGGGCGCTCGCGGCACGCGCAGTGCCCGGTGCGGGCGCCCAGGACGGCGGCCTGGCCCGGGTGCCCCAGGCGCGCGACCTGCGGGGTCTGGTCCCCCAGCCTCAGAGCACCAGTCTGGGCCGACCGAGCGGCCTCCGGGCGTCCACAGCGTCCCTTCTTCTACCTATGCCTGCGGGGAGGCGGCGGGAGGCCTGTGGAGGGCGGCCAGGGAGCAGACCACCGGGTCAGCAGTGCACGCGTCCAGGCGCCCACCCACCCACTCGCGAGGACCAGCAGTCCCCGGCGGCGTCGGCCCTCGGGCCCTCAGGGGAGGCGGCACCGAGCCAGGTATCGGCCTCGTCCCTGCCCTGAGAGGTGCAAACACCGGCCCCGGCCCAGGGCCCTGGGGCCGCCGCCCAGAAGGTTCAGAGTGGGGGGCGGGGGGCGCCGAGCGCGCCTCCCCCGCAGCAGGCCCGGCGGTGCGTCCGCGGGGGCCACGCCCCGACCGGGGTGAGGCACTTCGGAAGGAAGGTCCCAGGGCGCAGGGCTCTGCCAAGGCAGCCCTCGGAAGGAAGGCGGGCGGCAGCCCGGGCGCCTGGGTCCGCTGCGGCGCGGGGCCGGAGACCCGGGCACAGCCAGCCACCTGCAAGGCTGCAGCCCACCTCGCCACGCCGGCGGCTCCGGAGCTGTCTGTGGGTCTGTCTCACGGAGCAAAGCCTTTCTTCCGACACCCATAGCCAAGGCGCGTCCCTGCAGGGGCACACGCCTTCCGCTCCAGCCCCGGGAAGGCGCTTTCGCCCTGCAGTCCTCCGACGGCCGGCGCCCGCTGCACCCTGCGCCTCGCACCCTGCTCTGGCAGATTCTGGGACCTGGGGACTCGCCCGCCCTGCGCGGCGCCCCCCCACCCACAGGAGCCGAGGTTGGGAGGCTGCGGGGCCTCTGCCCTCCCAGGCCGTGGAGTGCGGCGGCCGCTCTGAGTCTGCTGGGGACCTGGATGGGGAGAAACTGGAGCTCGTGCGTGCACTCACGCACCATTTATTCTTTCCGATCATCCATCCCTTTACAAATTTTATTATTCCAGATTGTTAATGCAAGGTGACAGTTTGAATCTCCATTTACCTCTGGCTGAACACAGGAAGCCCTGAGTCTTTTGAAGCCGGGCACCAAAGTTAAAGATTCACTTCCCGCAGTCCCTACGGCCCCTTCTTGCAGCTTAGCTCGGCTCTGAGCCCCCGAAACGCCCTTCGAGGCGGGGGCTTTCCTGCAAAGGGGCGACAGGTGGGCCATCCCGAGGCGGGAACGAGCAGGTGTTGGCTGGCTTTCTCCTGGGTGAGTAATTAGGGGAGCCGCCCATCTAGGGGAGTTAGGAGATGACAGTAAATTATCCCGTCACACGAACTTCCCGTGGAGGTCTGCCCCTAGGAGGACAACTATCGGATTAATCCAATCATGTAGACAGGCAATATGGATCACTTTGTCTTTAAAACAATCGAAAACCAAACGCTCTTTTCGTTTATTGTAGAAATTATTTTTCTACTAAGGAGGGGGCTGAATTGGAGGGACTGTGCTAACAAAACCTCTACTTGAAAATCCCCCAGCTAAGGAGTATCTACCCAAGGTCGCGGCCACACAGATGTTCAGTCCCCACTCCTTCCTCCGCTGAAAAGTCGCACCGAGGACAAACGTTGCCTGCCGGCCTGGTGGTTTGAAAACGAATACCGGGCATTGATACCAGGATATCCTCCCCTCCCCCTGGGCTTCTGGTCTAAGCAAAGGCGGCCAAGTGGAGAACTAAGACAATTATCTAAGTAGTCTAAATAGCTCAAAGACACCCCCAAGCGGACCTTGCTCCAGTGGTCTGTGATGGCAGCCCAGTGGGCAGCTTTCTAGCGGCCTCCTGAGGTTAATTGACTTAATAATCTTCCACTTTGTCTCCCTCAGGAAAGGGAAAGATGTGAGGCAGCTGTGGACTTGCAGCCTCCCTCCTGTGTGTGCAGAGCCCCCGGGAGTCACTGACCCGAGTGGAGCAGGAGAAGCGCTTTCCCTCATGTTCTAAGCCTGCCTTTTCTGTTGTCCCCCAGGTCCTGGGCCAGGCGGAGCCCCCCCTGAAGGTGGTATCCTACCTGCCCTCGCCTCCCCACTCCAGCCCACAGTTCGGCTTTCAGGGCTGAACCCAGAGCCCAGAGGATGGAGAAGCCAGAAAGCGGGAAGGTAAGGGAGAGGGCGTCTAGGCACACCACAGAGGTGACTGGGCTGTGTCGGGGACAATCCGCACTACAAGAGCCGAGCTCACACCCCTAGGGAGTGATTTTTCCGGACTGCCCCCATCCCCATCTCCACTCCCTCTACTTTACTTGAAAAATAAAAAGAAAGAGAGCGCCTTCTGGCTCCTGGTGACCCGTATTTAGGACACCATCCCATCCCCCAGCACACACATTCCTACAGTGTCACCTGGTCCCCAATCCGAGCATTTCCTGGAGTGCTCGCCACATTCCCCTTCCTGGTGCTTTTCTTTGGTGGGGCCAGGGGAGACTTTGTTTTGAACATCGCTGTGACGTCACTCCCCCTCCTCCGAGCTAAGCACCCCTCGGTGGGCCCTGGGAATTGTTGCCCGGCCTGCTGGGGAGGGGCGGAGTGTGGGCCGAGGGAGGGTTTCCACCAAACTTCCATTACCGCTGTCGCCTGCGGGGCCTTCAGGCTGCAAGTACGTGAGGTGTCAGAAAAGAAGCCGAAGGGTTCCTGTGGGGGCTCTTTTGCCAAATGAGTCAAGAGATGTGCGGGAGAGGATGATTGAAGTATCCCGTGGAGTAGCAGAAAGGGGCATCAAAAACTGTAACCTGAAAATAAAAACTTTAACCTGTTCCCCCAAAGACTTCATGTCTGCGTGTTAATGTTCAAACACCACCACTAACAACAAAAATGAAATAAGTGCTTGAAATACAATCAAGTCACTTACGGGAGGCTTGCATCCGAGTAAGTTTATAAAACACAAATGCAAATATCTTTCCTTGGCGAATATCCAGAGCTAAACCAGTGGAAAGTTGATCTTGATAAAACCACATCCCTCCATTTTTTTTCGCGTGCCAGATACTAATTTCACAACGGCAACTTTTATACCCAAAACAGAGAGCTGAGAACACCGCTGCAGTTCGATTTGCAATTTACATAACAAGCTGTTTACACTTCACTGGGCCGATGGAGGGAGGAGGCAGGGAAGAGCAGGAGGCGACAGGCTGGTGGGGGAGGGGGCGGCGGGGCACTATTGCCTGTTGCAAAACTCCGGGCCGAAGGCGTTTCCCGCATTCGGAAAACAAAGCATCCGTAATCGCTGCGTTCATCTCCGCGCACCGCTAGCAGTGCAAAAAGCAGCTTAAAGACCGAATTCACCACTTGTTGAGGTGTTCAGGGAGACCACTTAAATCTCCTCCAGGCTGAAGCCAGAGCACTGCTTAAAGCCTCGACCAAGTGCTCTGATAACACCTTCAGGGTGCCGGGCTGGGGGCTGAACACGAATTAAGTGTTCAAGTCGTGGGGTTTCACCACCATCTTCGCCCCTGTCTAGGGTCCTTGGCAACCAGCAAGTACTGAGCCTCCTGTTGGTGCTTCTCCAACCCACCAGTGACTTGGCCTGCAAACCACCTGGAAAAGGAGTCTCCAGAGACCCCGGCGCACAGCAGGCCAGGAGGCAGCTGCCCCGGGATTCAGAGCAACCTCGGGGCAACCCTCCCTCCTCCAAAGGCTAATTCCAGAAGAGGCAGGTCCTCTTTCCTTCGATGTCAATGTCCATTATGGAACAGTAATTTTTAAATGTTCAGGTGACACGGAGATGCGCCTGCTACACCTCAGAACCCTTCACATGTAACAGCCGAAGCTGCAATTTGAATTTTCCTGCCAACGTGAGGAAGCCGGGATTCGAACAGGGGAGACAAAAGGGACCCCGAACATGTCCTTGGAGTTAATAGATGGTCGGAAATCACGGGGAGCGGAGCTGTTAAATGCGTCACGCACGCTTCTTCGCAGTCTCCTGAACTCGCCACTTCCCCCAGCTTCTAGTGAACAACTTGGGATTCAGCCTCCGGGAGGGTCTCTCCTAAAGTCGCTAACATGCAGAATCGCCGTGCCGGGGTCGCGGGGGAGGCCTGGCTCTTTCCCAGTCCTTCGTTTCTTTCCCTCGTTTCTCTTTTTCCTGTCCCACTCCAAAAACCCAGCGACGGCGAATCTCAGGCCTGTGCACAAGAAGCAGGGGCCCTTCTGTGCGTATCCCCCCAGAATCCCTGAACCGCCCTCCAGGTGCGATCCTGTACCTTCTCCCAGACACACCCGTTATCTCTGCGAGCCGGCAGCCCTGCGCATGTGGAGATGGAGGCTGGCCTGGGGAAGCGTTAAGCTCTTAGACATATTTATTTGTTTCTTGTCATCACACCTGCTAATGTCGCCGAGCCCGCAGCCTGACCCCTCGTCTGAGCCGAAATGCGCCTGACGCAATCAGGGGGGGCGGCGGCGCGGCGAGGCGAGGCGAGGCGGCGGGACCCTCGCGGGGGAGCAGGGGAGCGCGGGGAAGCAGCCGTGCTCCAGCAGCCCTTGCCGCCCGCACCCTCAGGCCGCCCAGGGCCCCCGGGGAGGGGGGAGAGAAGCAGGGCGGCCGGCAGTGGGGCAGGCTCATCCTTCGCGGGTGAACGGCCGTCGGAAACTCCCAGCAGGGCCCCGCACCCCTTGCCTTAATTTCGACTGGGGAGGGGTCATGGAGGGGGCCAGATGGGCAACGAATCTTCTTCCCCACCGCGAACAGGGCCTGGCTGCGACCGAGCCCTCAGAATCATGTCCTTTGTAGCCGAGTTCAGGACAGGAGAACCTCCAAGTGGAGAAAAGCCGGAGACGTCAAAGACCCGAGTGAGACTGACGTTGGAGAAGGGAGGGAAGGGGCTGCGGGAGAGGAGAGGCGGCGGGGAGGAGAGGCCAGGGCGACCCCAGGGCTGGCGTCGGCGGGGCGGGCGAAGGAATGGAGCGAGCCAGCGCGAGGCGGGGCGGAGACGCCAGGGCCATTCGGGACCGGTGGACGGAGGAAGGGTCTGCACGGGGCCCGGGAGGACCCAGGAAGTCTGCGCGAAGAGCGGGCGTGGGTCCGGAGGGCCCGGGGTGGGAGGTCTGCCGGGCGCCGGCGGCGGGCAGGTGGACTGCGGGGGGCGAACCGACGGCGGGCCGGGCGCCGGGGCGGGCGCAGGGCCGGGGCCCGGGCCAGGGCGGCCGGCGCGCGTGTGGTCAGCCCCGCGGTCCTCCGGCCTCCGGGAGCGGGCAGGCAGGGCTCGGCCTCCGGCTCATTCAGAGGCGGTTCTCACCTCCCATTGGCTGCCGCCGCTGGCGGGGCGGGGCCCCGCTGCCCGGAAAAAAGTGTAACTGCGTAAAAAAGTCCTCGCCTGGGTGACGGATGCTCAAAAGTTCAGAAGTTTTCCCAATGCTTCCTTAAGCGGTTGGCGCGCGAGAGACCGAGAAAAGGTGACGCGGGGCCCGGGCAGGCGGCCGGCGCGCGGCCCCCCCGCCCTGGTTATTTGGCCGCCTTCGCCGGCAGCTCGGGGCAGAGTCTCCTGGAAGGCGCAGGCAGTGTGGCGAGAAGGGCGCCTGCTTGTTCTTTCTTTCTGTCTGCTTTTCCCGGTTTGCGCCTGGAAGCTGCGCCGCGAGTTCCTGCAAGGCGGTCTGCCGCGGCCCGGCCCGGCCTTCTCCCCTCGCAGCGACCCCGCCTCGCGGCCGCGCGGGCCCCGAGGTAGCCCGAGGCGCCGGAGGAGCCAGCCCCAGCGAGCGCCGGGAGAGGCGGCAGCGCAGCCGGACGCACAGCGCAGCGGGCCGGCACCAGCTCGGCCGGGCCCAGACTCGGACTCGGCGGCCGGCGCGGCGCGGCCCGGCCCGAGCTAGGGTGGGGGGCGGCGGGCGGCGCGGGGCGGCGGCGAGCGGGGGCCATGCAGGCGCGCTACTCGGTGTCCAGCCCCAACTCCCTGGGAGTGGTGCCCTACCTCGGCGGCGAGCAGAGCTACTACCGCGCGGCGGCCGCGGCGGCCGGGGGCGGCTACACCGCCATGCCGGCCCCCATGAGCGTGTACTCGCACCCTGCGCACGCCGAGCAGTACCCGGGCGGCATGGCCCGCGCCTACGGGCCCTACACGCCACAGCCGCAGCCCAAGGACATGGTGAAGCCGCCCTATAGCTACATCGCGCTCATCACCATGGCCATCCAGAACGCCCCGGACAAGAAGATCACCCTGAACGGCATCTACCAGTTCATCATGGACCGCTTCCCCTTCTACCGGGACAACAAGCAGGGCTGGCAGAACAGCATCCGCCACAACCTCTCGCTCAACGAGTGCTTCGTCAAGGTGCCGCGCGACGACAAGAAGCCGGGCAAGGGCAGCTACTGGACGCTGGATCCGGACTCCTACAACATGTTCGAGAACGGCAGCTTCCTGCGGCGGCGGCGGCGCTTCAAGAAGAAGGACGCGGTGAAGGACAAGGAGGAGAAGGACAGGCTGCATCTCAAGGAGCCGCCCCCGCCCGGCCGCCAGCCCCCGCCCGCGCCGCCCGAGCAGGCCGACGGCAACGCGCCCGGCCCGCAGCCGCCGCCCGTGCGCATCCAGGACATCAAGACCGAGAACGGTACGTGCCCCTCGCCGCCCCAGCCCCTGTCCCCGGCCGCCGCCCTGGGCAGCGGCAGCGCCGCCACGGTGCCCAAGATCGAGAGCCCCGACAGCAGCAGCAGCAGCCTGTCCAGCGGGAGTAGCCCCCCGGGCAGCCTCCCTTCGGCGCGGCCGCTCAGCCTGGACGGTGCGGATTCTGCGCCGCCGCCGCCCGCGCCCTCCGCGCCTCCGCCGCCGCACCACAGCCAGGGCTTCAGCGTGGACAACATCATGACGTCGCTGCGGGGGTCGCCGCAGAGCGCAGCAGCGGAGCTCAGCTCCGGCCTTCTGGCCTCGGCTGCAGCGTCCTCGCGCGCAGGGATCGCACCCCCGCTGGCGCTCGGCGCCTACTCTCCGGGTCAGAGCTCCCTCTACAGCTCCCCCTGCAGCCAGAGCTCCAGCGCGGGCAGCTCGGGCGGCGGCGGTGGCGCGGGGGGCGCGGGGGGTGCGGGCGGCGCCGGGACCTACCACTGCAACCTGCAGGCCATGAGCCTGTACGCGGCCGGCGAGCGCGGGGGCCACTTGCAGGGCGCGCCCGGGGGCGCGGGCGGCTCGGCCGTGGACGACCCCCTGCCCGACTACTCTCTGCCTCCGGTCACCAGCAGCAGCTCGTCGTCCCTGAGTCACGGCGGCGGCGGCGGCGGGGGAGGCCAGGAGGCCGGCCACCACCCTGCGGCCCACCAGGGCCGCCTCACCTCGTGGTACCTGAACCAGGCGGGCGGAGACCTGGGCCACTTGGCGAGCGCGGCGGCGGCGGCGGCGGCCGCAGGCTACCCGGGCCAGCAGCAGAACTTCCACTCGGTGCGGGAGATGTTCGAGTCGCAGAGGATCGGCTTGAACAACTCTCCAGTGAACGGGAATAGTAGCTGTCAAATGGCCTTCCCTTCCAGCCAATCTCTGTACCGCACGTCCGGAGCTTTCGTCTATGACTGTAGCAAGTTTTGACACCCTCTCAAAGCCGAACTGAATCGAACCCCAAAGCAGGAAAAGCCAAAGGAACCCATCAAGGCAAAATCGAAACTAAAAAAAAATCCAATTAAAAAACAAAACAGAACCCTGAGAATATTCACCACACCAGCGAACAGAATATCCCTCCAAAAATTCAGCTCACCAGCACCAGCACGAAGAAAACTCTATTTTCTTAACAGATTAATTCAGAGCCACCTCCACTTTGCCTTATCTAAATAAACAAACCTGTAAACTGTTTTGTACAGAGACAGCAAAATCATGGTTTATTAAAGGACAGTGTTACTCCAGATAACACGTAAGTTTCTTCTTGCTTTTCAGAGACCTGCTTTCCCTTCCTCCCGTCTCCCCTCTCTTGCCTTCTTCCTTGCCTCTCACCTGTAAGATATTATTTTATCCTATGTTGAAGGGAGGGGAAAGTCCCCGTTTATGAAAGTCGCTTTCTTTTTATTCATGGACTTGTTTTAAAATGTAAATTGCAACATAGTAATTTATTTTTAATTTGTAGTTGGATGTCGTGGACCAAACGCCAGAAAGTGTTTCCAAAACCTGACGTTAAATTGCCTGAAACTTTAAATTGTGCTTTTTTTCTCATTATAAAAAGGGAAACTGTATTAATCTTATTCTATCCTCTTTTCTTTCTTTTTGTTGAACATATTCATTGTTTATTAATAAATTACCATTCAGTTTGAATGAGACCTATATGTCTGGATACTTTAATAGAGCTTTAATTATTACGAGAAAAGATTTCAGAGATAAAACACTAGAAGTTACCTATTCTCCACCTAAATCTCTGAAAAATGGAGAAACCCTCTGACTAGTCCGTGTCAAATTTTACTGAAAGTCTTTTTGTTTATAATTATTCTCCTGCAGCATCTTCTGCAAAATGTGCTATATAGTCAGCTTGCTTTGAGGCTAGTAAAAAGATATTTTTCTAAACAGATTGGAGTTGGCATATAAACAAATACGTTTCCTCACTAATGACAGACCAGGATTCGGAAACTTTAGGGCCATGGATCAGCCGCGGTCTTACCACGGTGATACCTGTGTGCCGAGAGCTGCGACTGTGCGGCCAGATATGCACAAATATTTGGCCTGTGTATTCCATATAAAATTGCAATGCAAATTATACATCCCTGTGAGCCAGTTGCTGAATAGATTTTTTCCTGTTAATTTCAGTCCTTTATAAAAGGAAAAATAAACTAGTTTTTAAATGTATGTATATAATTCTCCCCCATTTACAATCCTTCATGTATTACATAGAAGGATTGCTTTTTAAAAAATATACTGCGGGTTGGAAAGGGATATTTAATCTTTGGGAAACTATTTTAGAAAATATGTTTGTAGAACAATTATTTTTGAAAAAGATTTAAAGCAATAACAAGAAGGAAGGCGAGAGGAGCAGAACACTTTGGTCTAGGGTGGTTTCTTTTTAAACCAATTTTTCTTGTTAATTTACAGTTAAACCTAGGGGACAATCCGGATTGGCCCTCCCCCTTTTGTAAATAACCCAGGAAATGTAATAAATTCCTTATCTTAGGGTGATCTGCCCTGCCAATCAGACTTTGGGGAGATGGCGATTTGATTACAGGCGTGGGGGGGCTTGCAGTTTGTTTTGGAGATAATACAGTTTCCTGCTATCTGCCGCTCCTATCTAGAGGCAACACTTAAGCAGTAATTGCTGTTGCTTGTTGTCAAAATTTGATCATTGTTAAAGGATTGCTGCAAATAAATACACTTTAATTTCAGTCAAAAACTGCTCTACGTGGCCTGTGATTCGCTCGGTCCCCTCCCCCAGGGTCGTAACCTAATCGCCGGGAAGATCGCAGTGGCGCTGGCGCGGGTGTCTCTTTGGGGCAGGCCGGCTGGGGGTGGCCTCACGGCCCCGTTTAAATCTCTCTGGGCTGTCGCGGCGCTAGGTCCCGGGGCTGCCTGCAGCTTCCTCGGGTTACAGCCTCTTTCGCGGCAGGAGAAGGGGAGGGGGTGACGGTGAAGACTCCATGGCCAGTCCCCAGGAGTTTGCTGGATTGCTCCACTTTGGGGAGCGAGCGAGGAGCTGGGATTTGCGGACAAAGGGCCCGAAGCCGGAGTGGGGTGTCAGGCCCGGAAGGGGAGCTGCAGCAGGTGACTCCCAGCCCGGTCCCCACGGGCGGGCTGGCCCAGCCCGAGGCCGAGCAGGTCGGCCGCCGGAGACGGTACCGTTCTCGACGTGTCTGGTTGGACTCGGGGGTAGGGCTGGCGGGTGGAGACCCGCGCGGCCCACGCTTGGCTTTCCGGCTGGGGCGTTTCTCGGAGGCCCAGTCCCTTCCGAGTCGCGCCCGCCCCGACGCCGGCCTCCTGGACGCCGCTCGCGACGGGAACGCTCTCCAGCTAATGAGCTGTAATTACCCGCGGCGGCCCGGGCCGGCTTCTGTTTGCGTTTGCAGCTCCTTCCTCTCCCCACCCCGCCCCGCTGCCTCTCCCCAGATCAGCCCCGGTCTCCGCGGCCGCCCCCTGAAATTAGTCGCTGGAGAAAACAGATTCAAAGGAGACTCCCGTTCGTTTAGCTGGGTTCGTCGCAGGCTGGGTCGGGGCGCGGGGAAGACCGCGCTGAGGGAGGGCGGCCGGCGCGGAGGCCGGGGATGGGGACCGGGCGGGGGGCGCCGAGCGGGGAGAAGCGCCCTCGGGGCTCTGGCCGCGGCGCTCGGAGGAGCCCGCTCCCCCGCCCGGTCACCGCGCGTCTCTGCCTGGCGCTGCAGGGCCCCGCCGAGCTCTCATTTCCTCCTCGCTGGCCTTTGTTGTGAAGACACACGTGTGTTGAGGAGCGCAGCTGGGGTGGAAAGGTCAGAGGCACTTTCTTGCTC
Organism: Rhinopithecus roxellana; assembly: GCF_007565055.1. NCBI lineage: Eukaryota > Metazoa > Chordata > Mammalia > Primates > Cercopithecidae > Rhinopithecus > Rhinopithecus roxellana. The sequence goes on along the minus strand of NC_044552.1, from coordinate 19,998,567 downwards.
ACGGGTGACAGCTCGCCCCGCGCCGGCCCGCAGCCTCCAGGCGCGGGGCCCGGAGCTGCGCGTTTGCAGGACCATCCCCGGCCCACCCGCCTAGGCCTGGCCGCGCCAGACCTGCCAGTGCCAGCGCTGCGGCCCCAGGCGGCCTCCCCGGCAGGGCTGCGTCCTCGTGCAGTGTGTGAGGTTTGCAGAGGCCACCAATCACTTGGCAGTGGCCGTGCGGAGAGTCGCTCGGCCTCAAGGACGCCAGAAGGCCTTGGGCGAGCGGCGGGCTCAGCGTGTTCGGAGCCCACACGTGCCTGCGACTCTCCACTCTCCTTGGGACTCGGCTTTGCAGCCCGGAGGAGGTGGCGGTCGCAGTCAGCCCCGGCCTAGGCCCAGGTCGGCCCTGCAGAGCTCGGCGGGCTTTCCGTACCGTTCCCAGCGGCGGGAGCGAGCTGCTGGGGTGACCTGGGAGAAGGAAAGAGTCGGCGTGCTCCTGCCTGGGGGCCCTTCCATGTCTGGCCTGCCTAGGAATGGGCCGCGGGCAGCCCCTGTCCTTCCTTGCGGGTCTCCAGTCCCAGCTGCAGGAGAGGAAGCGGGTATGGGGTGAAGCGCGGTGCTTCGGTTTCTGCGGTCGGCGAGGAGCCCCTGGCCCACAGGTCGAGAATGTGTACAGGCGTGCTCCAGGAAAGCTGCTTAGCAACTTGCTTTACCCTCTTCTATTCGAATGTTTGAAAATTAGGCATGAAACATACATGTGTCTAAGAAGGTGTTTGTGTTAAACATACATGACGTAGTCATTTCTGCACTCGTTGCCTGTTTAAGTTTGGAAGCTATGCTGAGTGGAAGGAGAGTAGTTCTGCTCATTATTCGGATTTTAAAAGCCACATCTATGGAATGTCTCCTACTATCAGTACATTACCTTTTCGATTCTCACATCCGATTTAAGAAAACCAACTTCTGCCAACCTTATTTAACGTGGAATGACTTATTCCTTAGAGGTTTGAAAGTTTGGTTTGTACTGTTTTAGGAATAAGGATAATTTTCCTGTGAAATATTCTAAGAAAAACTCCTTGATACTTTAACTAATAGCCAGTACATTTTGAAATTAGCCTGTGATGGCAATCCAGATCCATGGCGGGGGATCGGCTAATTTTTAAAATAGGCTCTGTAAAAAGCTTTAGGAGAATAAGTATTTTGTCCTTTATGTAGAAATTGGCACATTTATTTAAATAGCAATTTATGCCATGAGTACATAAATGCCAGCATGCCACATGCCATATGCAGTCTTGCATTTGGCATGTTGCATGTGTGGGAGGAACTGGTGCTGACTTTTCCGGGGTTATGTAGTTAGCAGACCTTTTTCACCAGACTGAGTGCAAACAAGCATGCGTTTTACAATTTATTATTCCACAAAATTTGTGTCATTAATAATCGATGCTTGCAAAGGAATAAGGCTCGATTGTGCTGGTGGCCTGCAAGCTCCTGGCTGTTTCCTGCGGGGTCAGAAACAAGGGTCAGGAAACAAGAGTGCCTTATAGTCCTATTGGGCTCTCCCTAACTTTGATAGGCCAGTAAAGGACATAGGGCAGGAAGGGTCTCCATTTTTAAGGTGGAATGTCATTAGTTTTATTCTTAATGGTGCAAAACCCAAGAGATTTTGAACCCTCTGCAGGTTGAGGCTGCTGGGACAGATTGCCCGGGAGGGACAAGAGGTGTCCATACTTGATCAGGCCTCAGGCACCCACACCAGTGTTCTCTGAGGCTGTTAGCAGCACCCAAAGCAAGGCAAGTTGGAGTGACAGTTTACCTCTACCCCTGCCCCGCCTCTAAGGGCTCTGTGAGAGGGGCTCTCATTTGTGAGGGCCCCCAGGGCCGTTTGCTTCAGAGCTTAGCTCCGAGTCCCCTGCTCCTTGGGCCTGCCTGGCATTGCAGGGCCTTCTCCACTAGAGGCATTTCACGGACAGTTCATGAAGCCATTAGCCCTTCCCACCCGTCATAAACAAATGTCGTGTTAGGGACAAGATTGATGGTGGCCAAGTCATAAAGCTGGCTAGGCAGGACAGAATATGATTGTGTGCGGGCAGCCATTCTTCAGCCAAGCAGAGAGATTGGGGTGTGGGACCAAGAGGCTGTGTCAGAGGCTTTCCCCCACCAATCTGAGAGGGGAGCTCAGGAGAGTTCCCGACAGGGAAGTTTCATTTATTCCGACAATGTCCACTTAGGCAGGAAATGAAACCCACTGAGATTTGCCATGGGGTCCTAAATGCCAGCTTCAGAAAACCTACTTTCTGAAATCTCCTATTTCCATTTATAACAAAGTCAAAATGTTCCCTTTTATTATTGACGATTTCCCTCCCACCTTAACCGAATGTCTTCCTTTGCAACTGGGGCTCTATCTTCTTGTCTGGAACTTCTGTGGCCTTGATTTCCCACCCCTTTTTAACCCATCTCCCCCTTTTTGGTGGGAATCCACTATAACCATTAGGCTCTGTGCGTCTTTGTGTCTCTGTTTCTTTGTCTCTGTCACTGTTCCCCATCCTTCTCCCTTCCTGCCCCCACAGAAGGCTGTGGGGCCCCAAAGTTTCTCCCAGATGTCCCCACTCCCAGCCCAGCTCCCAGGCCTGCATGCCTACCCTCCACTGCACCATCTGGGGGATGGGCCGGAGGCAGCCCTGGGGCCGAGCTTGCACCCAGGCCTGGACAGACTTGGGGCCACACAGCAGCCTGACTGGCAGGTTCCAGGTCCTAGTCGGCTGGGAAAGAAACAATACTTAAGTAAATGAATTCCAGCTCCAAAACCCATTCAGGAAAATGAAAGCAGCTTCTCCACGAACATTCTCAACGTGATTACGAGTGGAAAATTGAGCAAAATGTACCATATCCACCTTCTTGGAAACCAAAGTAGCGCGGAGAGCGTAAGGTTCAATTTAAGACCTTTGTTGTGCTCCTTTCCCATCTTACCCTGGCCCCAAAGAAACCCTCTGGTTTATATTATTTTTTTGGTTGTTTACTTGATTTTTTCCCTCACTGATTTCAAATTTGCAGCATATTGAGTGTATTATGGGAGATGCAGTAGGATCTGGAATTTCCTTGCACATAGACCTGGCCCTGTCCTGGAGAAGGCTGGAGCTCACACTGGGAGACACAGCCAGAGAGAAGAGGCTGGGCCTGTGTGGTCCTTGGGGAGGGCCTGGAATTGCTCCCAGCTCAGAATCTCCCTGCCTGGGGTTGGGAGGGTGACAGGCAAGCCTCGGTGGGGCTTTTCCCCGGCCCCTTCCCAGTCTAGAGGATGCCTCCTTTTCTCCCAAAGAGCATCTTCTTTCTCTGGGCTGTCCATGGGCCCCTCCAAGCCCACTGGTCCCCATGGGTGTCATTAGGACTCGACTGCCCACCCTCTCCTGTAGCTGCCACTGCAGGCCGCTCCTACTGAGGGGACTCAGTGGGCTGCTCCTTGACCCCCTAAGTCAACACAGCTTGGTGCTACTTGGGTGGGCATGGGAGAGCAATTTGTGAGCCCAGCAAGTGAGCATCAGAGCATCAGAGCGGGATCCAGGACCAGGCAGTGAGGCCTCTGGCTTGACCTAAGTGGTGGGACCCCAGGCAGGGCCTAGAGAGGCGGAGGAGGCTCCAGGGAGGGTCTCCAGCGGGGTGGGGATGTGGTTCCATGTACTCAAGGTTGGGAAAGGAAGGAGATTTTTGGAGAGCTTTGAGGACGACTTAGATCCTGAGATGAGGGAGAGGGAGATGGAAAGAGAGGGGAGGGAAGAGGTGGAGAGAGGGACATCCCCCCTCCCATTACCTACCCCGGGGAAAAAGCAGGAAAACCAACACATTTAGCGCCATTAACTCTTAAGGCCTCCGCATTTCCTTCAGTATAAAAGCAGGTCATTGGTCCCGGAGGCTGTGCCGGGGCTCGTTAATGGCTACAGACGTACAAACCGGACGGGGGGCGGGGGTGGGGGAGAAGCACGTTTCAGCGGCCATTGGATTTTTAAAAATCTGTTGGTAGAGTGAAAACAAAAATTGTCCTCCAAGTCGGCAAAATCGGCGTCCCAGACGGTGCGCAGGAGGGCCCTGCGAGGCCTGTCCCCGGAGCCCCGCGCCAGTCCGGTAGGCCCGGCTCGGTCTGCAGCCGGGTGTTCACTCGTGGATCGGGCCAGGCCGCGGCATTCAGGACAGCAGCGGCTGCGGAGCCGGGGCCAGGGGCTTCCTTGCGGTTCCAACGATTTTTACTATTATCACTCGCAAAGGACACATGCGGCCAAGGCGGGGCCTCACAGTGGCTGTGCTGGCCATCGCGTGGGGGAGTGTGCGCTAACCCACGGGCGAGGGGGGCGCGCCCGGTGTCCCAGGGAGAGCTTAGGAGGGAGACGCCCCGCCGTGGTTCCCACAGCCAGGGACAGCCCGGGTGCTAGAAATTCCCAGAGAGAACTCGAGGGGCTGATGTCCTGGTGTCTGTGGGGCTTCCTGCGCGCCCACCCCATCCCCCTCCCCCCTCTCAGGTTCGACGGATTCTCCTGGAGGCGCAGGACAGTGATTTCTAGTAAGTGTTTGGTGACAGCGGCATAACGTGACAGTCCGCTGCAATTGCCAGCTGGCTCCTGGGCGGGCCTACCCACGGGCCCGACCCCATAGTGGAGTCCTCGGAGCCGCCGGGCAAAGCCCCCTCCCCCGCCCCTGTGCAGCCCGCGTTCCTCGCGCCCGGCGCTGCCGGGGACAAGTGGCACAACAGGAAAGCCTCGCCAGAAGGCCCTTCCCAGTCGGCTTCCTCGCCATAAAAAGCCAGACTCCAGCCGAGGTCCTGACCCCTTCCAAATATACATTCCCTTGTCCGCGGCCCGCCACTCCCGCCCGGGCCTCGGGCTGTGCAGCTTCCTCCTAGGCCTGCCCGGGCCCATGCCTCCCCCGAAGCGGCGAGAGTCGGTGCAGCCCCAACTTCTAGTGCGTGTCCCAGTTTGCCAACCAGCTTTGCTCGCGTGCCGTTGGCCCGGAGGCTGCAGCGCCAGTCTCTGCGTGCGCCGGAGCGCACGGAGCATCTGCGAGGCCAGGGCTGCTGCCGGCGAGGGGATACTTGGATGAACACGGTGCTTCAGTCCCGCCCCAGCTCTCCACCGGAGCTGGAGGTTGGGGCGCGCTAAGCCGCGGCGCCCGGACAAGTGCGCGGGCCGGAGCCGCCCAGTCCTGCACCCGGGGGCTCGCGGCCGGCGCATGCGCACGCGCGGCGGCGGGTCTGCGCGCCCCAAGGCCCGGCCCCTCCCTCGGAACCCGAGCGGGGAAGCCCAGGGCTGAGAGCCTCGCCCCGGGTCGCCTGAGCTGGGGGGCGGGGGACGCAGGCAAGCCAGGTCTTCCCACCTGCCGTCGGGGCTCCGCCCCGCAGCAGCAAAGGGGTCCCCGTGCCCGTGGCAGTGCACGCTCAAGCGGACACACCGGCTCCCAAATTCGGAGATCAAAGGGGCAGCTGAGAACTGGGCGTCCGCTGTGTGTGACCCCTGACCGTGGAGGAAGGGCGGGGGCCGGAGTGGGCGGTGGGGCCTGGGGTCAGGCCGCGGTCGTCGGCTCCCGGCAGAGGCGCTCTGGCCGAGGAAGGGGTGAGGGCGGGTGGCCTGCCCCTGCCGTCGTAGTCACACCTGGGGCGTTGAAATGGGCTTTGGGGATCGAGCCCACTCCCAGCGCGCCCCCCAGGAGAAGCCCGCAGCTCAGACCTGGGCCGTGCGGACCCCTGGGCGGGCTCGGGGGCTGAGGATGGCAACACGGCCCAAGGTCCAGTCGCGAGTAACAACCCCGACATCACGGCCCCTCGAAGACGTGCTCCGGGCACCGGGGGTGTGAGCGGGGAGGCCTCGGGCCTCGGGCCCGCTTGGCACGGGGCGGGGGCGCCGCCTCCAATTCCTGGAGATCAGGCCTAGACCCCGAGTGTTTTCAGGGACACTGTGGACGGCGGGCCAGTTCCCAGCACCGTGTTGTCCCCCATTGCCGCTGCCGCTTGTTAAAAGTATTAGCGACCCCCGTGATGAAAATCCACAATTTCTGGAGGGTGCGGGTGGCATGTACGGACGTGAAGATCTCTTTGTGAGGCACGTCCACGCACACACAGGGACACTCATTTTGTAAAACCTAGATGGGCGTTGCCCCCACCCCTCCATGCCACCCGCGTACCAATCAAAGCTGCAAGTTGTAGAAAATACCTGGACGTGTGTGGGCTGCCCCTTGAAACAAAATTCACCCGGTAGGCATTCCCAAAGACAAATCAAGTGCGTAGGGTGCTTTGAGACTTGGGGCGGGGGGGTGTTAAAAAGTTACTTGTAAACAATACGTTTCAGGTAGTTTTCAAGTCAATGTTTAAAGTGTTGCCTGCTCCAAGCTCTAATAACACATTAGTGTTATAATAACACTCCTTGCCTCTGCCAGGAGCCCTCCAACTGGCTGCCAGAAGTTCCACGAGGTTCGTGGTGTTGGTGTAGGCGAAGGCGGCTAAAAGGGGCGAAAAAGAGCCCAAAGCCATCCCTGTAGGGTTTGCCAGCGCCGACCCGCCCCTCGCCAGCGCCCGAGGCCAAGCGGACCCGGCCTTCCTAAGGAGCCATCTTGCGCGCAGCACCAGCGGCCCACGCCCTTTAGCACTCCCTTAAGGTCGCGCAGCCTGCACGGCTGAGCCTGCGCCCCTAAACAGCTGCAGAGGTGCGACAGGTTTATTATGCTGGGCCTAGCGCGCTCGAAATTCCTTGAAGACAAAGGGCAGCGCAGAGAGCCCGCGAAGGGGCCTGGCCTGCGGGTCAGACGGCTGCTGCGAGGGCCGGGTTCCACGCACCTCCTGCACAAACTCGGGCAAAACTGCTTTGCCATAGTATGTGAGTGTACTGAAGGTTTAACTTTCTCCGTTTTTCCTTCAAAAAAATCAAGGTGGAAGATGTTTTATAACATTTGAAACGAATAGCCAAAATTTGGCAGAGCAGGAAACAATAGGTTCACTGAAATTTAATTGAGATTTAAGATAGAAGAAACCCTGTAATAAGAATTGTCTTGAAGGATGTCCAAATGAAATTTTCTCATAACACAGAAATAGATAAAAAATGTTGAAGTAAATCTATTCTCCTTTTTTCCTTTTAAACACATACACCAGGAAGCCAAATGAACTCCCGCTCCTTCCATTACTCAGGGTGCAGGAGCAGTGAGAAGGTTGCAACCAAAAATACTTTAGTTTCCTTCAAACACGGATGCTGCCATCTATTTGGAGAAGTAGAATTCAACATCATGGCTCAACTGGAGTTTTATAAACCCCTGCCTGGAATCTCTTCTGATTCTAAGTGTCCAAACAAGCAACAATGAATTAAACAGGGCCAAGGCAAGCCTGAGGGCCCCTGGAATGGTCTCTCTTGGGTGTGGGAAGGGAGGTTCCAGTGGTCAGAGGAGAGGGGGTGCCTGCCCATCAGGGTCAAGGCTAAAGGGAACGTGACTCTTTGTGAGATTTGTTGGAGGATGTGTGACAGTGGGTTTGGGAGTTGGGTTTGCAAGTGTTTGTGAGAATGTGTGACCGTGAGATGGCATGTTTGTGGAGTGTATGTGCACTTGTGAATGGATGTGCATGGATGTTTGTGTTCGACCCGATGTGTGACACCATGTGAGTATGTAGCTGTGTGTGTGCCCACCATCTCGCCCAGGCTCGGAGGCCCGGCCTCCCAGCAACCATGTGTTTCCAATTAGCAGCATCCCGCCTGGGAGTGCAGAGAAGGCGAGTCCTGGGGCAGCTTCTGAGGAGCGGGTGGGCTAGCTCAGGCCCCCCAGTTCTGCTCCATCGAGGGCGAGGCCGCCCGGCCAGCATGCTTTCGCAGCGACTGGGCAGCCACACAAAGAGCCCTCTCTCCTGCGCCAGCCGTTGGAGACTGGGTCCTCCCCCAGATCATAAACCTGCCTGTGAAGACGTTCAGAAATAGTTTACCCGCATTCACACACACATGTGCAAAGGCTGGAATTCCATTTGCTGTAAAGTTTTATTTTATTTTGCTTGGAAGGGGAGTGAGGGGGAGAAGTGTCCTGACCTAATTTGTTCTAGGGCAAAATACTGTTAATTTCATGCAGAGGTATACACCTGTACACGAATCCCTGCTTGCTGCCTGTGGGTGTCCTGCACATTTGTGCATCAGCCTACCTGTAGCTGTACACCACACACAGCTCAGGAGCACACACCTGTGGTCTCACCCAGGCCACCTAAATGATGCACTCAACGAAACCAGATCCAGAGATCTGAGGCTGAGCCTTAAACCTTTTTATTATAACTTCAAATTAACGCTGATGTCGTTCAAGTGCATAAGCACAATGTCTGGCATGTATTAGGCACTTAACATAAATGGCAGAATGAATACATTAAGCTTAGATTTAAAAAGTGACCTAGTACTAATAAGAAGAGGGTGGAAATACGCACTGTGTGAAAGATTCTAGACCACAAGGAAAGGCACAGGCTCAGAGACCTCTAGGTAACCGGGGGCTTTGCCATGGAATGTTCCAACAGTATTTGCTTACCTTCAAGTTTCTTCTTCTGACCCCCCTCTATTTCTCAAGACTTCTTTTCAGATGGTGAGAACCTTGGGTTCTAATTATAGTCAGCAGAGACCAGCCAGGGTGTGAATTCCTCCCTTCTGCAGGAACTAGGTTTCCAGAGTGACTTGTCACCAGGAGGGGAAAGGAATGTCCCAGGCAAAGACTAAGGAGGAGGCTCCGCAGAGCACCCCCGCCCCCTTAGCCTTGCAGGAGTCCTCCCACCAAGGGCTTCTCAAAACAGGGCAAGGCCTGACCACAGCGATCTCATTCAAAGGCCTGGATTGTGGGGTTTTTGTTTGGGGACCCTTATAGCCATGTTCATAACTTGGAGAAAACATCCACACCGACCCTGTAAATGCTAGTTCACAGAAAGACCATTTTTAATATGAAAAGAGAAAAACAATTTGAAGGCCCCACAATTTGTTGTCTAACAACATAATTTCAAGTAAATTGAATATGATTAAAACATCTTGATTTCAGAAAGCCATTCAGAGGAGGCTTCGACAAAAGCGAAGCGACCCAAACCCTGGAGGGTCATATCCCGGCTGCTACAAAACTCGGCGGGGCGGCTCGCTCCTGCGGCCGGGACAGCGCGGTGGCAGCAGGGGCCACAGGGGACCCGCAGATTGGCACGCCCCTCCCCATCCCCACAGTGCGTCTGCACCGGCGACTGTGCGGGGATTGTAGCCGGAGGGCGGGCTGGCGGGCCGGGCTCCGCGGCTGTGCTCAGGCATTGGGGTTTGTCCTCATGAGCTCCACGTCGGCGTGCACCATCTCCCTCACCAGCTCCTGCAGCACAGGGGTGGGCGTGAGGGAGGAGCTTCTGCCACTCTCTCCTGGTGCCACCCCACCCCGGGTGTCCGCCCCAGAGAGGCCTCCGCGTCCCTCATTCCAGTTCCCCTCACTTCTCCCGCACCCCGCCCTCCGGGCTTTGGGCATCGCAGGCGCCTCAGGCGCCCGACCCTGAGAGCTGCCACCCTGCAGCCCGGGGCCCCGCAGCGGGCGGCATGCGCCCTAAGAGATACTCACATCGAAAGCGACCCGGGGCTTCCAGTTCAGCTTCTGTTTCGCTTTGGTGCAGTCGCCCTGCAGAAAGTCCTAGGGAAGAAGAGGGGGAGACGAAGCAGGTGTGGGTCGGGGGGCAGCAGGTCCCGAGCCCCGGGGACCCCCACCGTTCCGCTCCCTCTGAGCGCACAAGGCTCCGGGTTTCCCTGCTGTCGGTCCCTGCTGCGCGTGTTCAGTTGCGGCTCTCGGCGCCGTAAATCACTAGGTCGCGGTTAAGAAGGTGCTGTGCGGGCCCGTGAGGACGGTGACAGCGATCCATCCCCAGCTCGCCCCAGCCACCTCCACCCCTCTTCTCCCCAACGAGTCCCTTGGACTCTTAATGCTTTTTTCTCTTTTTCTTTTTCTTTTTTTTTTTTTACGTTAAGTTGTCAGGGACACTACTGTGAGAACTGTTTCGAATTACTGCACTTCTCCGGCTAGGAGGGAAGTGAGTAAATCACCAGGCGCCCCTCCCAGTTGCCCGTGCCCCGCGCGCTCAGCTCCTGCTGCAGGGCTGGCCGCGCCAAGCGCCCATCCTACCCAAAGCCAGCAGCCCCGCGGGGAAGGGACTTGGGGTGTGGGGCGCGAGGTCCCAGGACTCGTGGACCCCTCTGTCTTGGTGGGAGCGTGCGACCCTCTTTCTAATGCGCCATGGATGTTTCTTCCTGGGCGGTGGCTTTGGGCTTTTCGTCCCCACAGTAAAGTCAGTTCACATGGCCTCCTGCACACACACGCGTTCATGAAACGAAACTGGAGTTTCACGAAGCAATACTTGCCTTAGCGTCCAGGAACTCTATAGACGGTCTATTCTATTCTACCCCTATGCTACTCGGTTCGATTCTGTTCCTAAGAAAATGCTGATCTCGACCCACTTGTCCTTCCACGATCCAGCACGGAGCTGCAGCCAGCAGCTCTGCAGGACCCCGCACTGCCCACCAGTGTCCCCTCCGGGAGTGCGTTCCTTCTCCCGCTTTCCCCAACTGCTCCACCCGAGGAAACAAGGGCATTTCATTTCCATCTACTGAAGAGGCGTCCTTGGAAGGAAGGCTGGCGAAAACAAAACCAGTGGAGAAGAAATGAATCCTGCTCTCAGCCCCTGCTCACCAATGCCTTTGTTACAGCTCTGTGAAGACTGATTTACCTGAAGATTGAGATGAGTTCAAGATCAATTACAAAATAGGAAAGAAGGAAGAAAGGAAAGGAGGGAAGGAGAAAGAGGGGAAGGAAAGGAGGGAAGAAAGAAAAAAGACTTTGAGATACATAACTGTTAGAAGTGAGATAAATATTTAGCTTTTCCATACACAATGTACTCATCAAATAACACATAAGATGTGATTCCTCGAAATAGAATGCGAAGGCAGTACAAAAATAGCCGATCTTCGAAGGAGAGAAATACTCGATTATTCTATTTCAGCTACATACAAATTAAAGAACAGCCTAAAAGGAGTTTCATCGTGTGGAAGTAACAGACAGTCAAGCTGCCACTGAAAGCCTTTCCTGCTTATTTTCTTCAGACTTCCCTGAAACTTGGCAGGCGGGGGAATTTGTTCTAGATTCATGACGGGAAAGGTCGGGAGGGCAGGGGCGGGACCTGCTTTGCCCTGGGTTTGGAGCTCGCCTTCTCTGCTAAGCCTTCTAGAGTAGAGGCTGTCTGGATCCTACTGAATGTCTGCACCCCCAGGCTTGAAACAGGGCTGCAGAAGAGTACATCGTTCTCATCATCCATCACTACTTTTTCAAACGCTTTGCGCTTCGCAATACACTAAAGTACCAGTTTCCTCCCCAGAGTGTTAATCATACTAAAACAAGTTATTTCTGCTGGCCCTAAAAGTCCATATACAGATTCTTCAGGAAAAGTAGAATACAAAAATTAGTAATTAGCAATTTAACATAGCGCTACAAGGAAACAGCAATATAAGCAGAAAAACAAAGTAATTTATTTTTCTTTCCCCTCCCTAAATAAACTTGTATATATTTCTACAGGCTTCTATTTTGCTATAAGCGTCACACAAAGATACTCTTTCTTTTTCCCCAGAGGAAGCTGAGCAATGTGGAGTCATGCAGCCCATCCCTCCCCTCTCTCAATCCTATAGCAGCTAGATGGTGTGGAGAACCATGGTTATTGTTTAATCACATCACACTGGCTGTAAATCAACCAGCACGGCATAGGATGCAATTCATGGCCGTGAACTTACAGTTAGCAAAACCCTAAAACCCGGTTTGGCTTCAAATCATCTTGGTGGGCTTGGGAAATGGAGCTTTGTATTGTAATTATGTTTCCTGTAGTTTTCTACAAGGAGCTCATGATACAAAAACAACCAGGAAACTACCATTAAGGACAAAGAAAAATGGTTTCAAAGGCTTAGAAACAGACATTGCTGCCATACACTGTAAAAGTATCTCACTGAGACCAGAGACGAACCCAGTTACACTTCTCAGCTTAGTTCTGAGCCTAGCTCCAATACTGCAGTCTAGCTGCTTCCTTTAACCTCCTGCCAAGGCTCTGTCTCCCTGAAACTTAATTAGAGCAAGAGACCTTGGGAAGAAAGAGGATGAGGTCCCCTTAGAACAAAACACCGGCTCTCTATGCCAGCTGCTCCTAGACTGACATCTGGACTGGGCAGTAAGCTTATGTTCCAATCAACTTTTAAGGAAAGATGACGAGCATCCCAGCTTGTTTTACACTTAACTGTTCCTGAAGGAATTTCTTATTTCTTCCCATTGTGTCGTTTATAGAAAAGATACAGTCAGTGGTTCATTCCTCATGGTTCTAGGCACAGGACACACCTAAAGCATGGCATGGGGAGGGCCTGTGTGGAGAGTGCACATAGCTCTAGAAGGAGAGCAATGACATGGATTCCCTTCTTTAAATAAGGCTTCCTGTGGGCTGAGAAGAAATCAGGTGGTGGATGCTGTGCTCATACAACGGGTCCAAACTGCCATGCTCAGGTACAGAGCTGTGAGGAGTGAGAGGGGAGTGTGGGCCCTGATACACGTGCCTTTAATCTTTACCTCCCTCTTAAAGATTTTTGAACTTCCACAAATCTCCTCCACTAGGGTATAATCAGCTCCTAAGGACAAGAGAGAAGCATGAGCTTATCTGCTGCGCTCTTTTCTTCTTTTTTGACAGTTCAGTTCCTTCATTATACATATGCTTACAGCCTTAGTATGACAAACGCCGAATTAAAGTGATGATTTTACCTACAGCTTCCAAAAAGGACTTCGTGCACTGGGTGGTCTGGAGCTTTTCTTTAAAAAAGAGAAAATAAAGCTTTGAGAAAAATTTACAGGATTTCTATGTGAATATGACATTTCCTGAACTCCGGCTTCTGGTGTCTTCACTGTTTTCATTGCTATTCCTTAGGTGAACTATACGGTTTCAATATGTCATTTATAATTGTCAAATTCAATTAGGTTTAACTGAGCATTTTACAGCAGCAAAACAGCAGGAGCAATGTCTCGGTCCACATGGCCCTTCAGATTTCTGACTCACGGACTGTGTGTATTCATTTGACCTTCGGGAGCTGTCCTTTAGCTGTACCATCCACACATACTTTTACGGAGTTGCAAACAGCAGCATGGAGGAGGGCATGTTTGGCTGCAGCCATTTTTTAGGCTTTCCTGGCTTATGCTCTTGTTAAAGTGAACTGATAAAAAGCCAGACCAAATGCTGGAAAAGTCATTAAGCCAGTTTCTGAGCCCACAGTAGTTAACGCAAACTCCAGAAAAGGAGAGACCATAATGTGCCGTTATCTTCTACCCTAACTACAGGTCCCTTTCCTCAGATCTCCTCCATCTAGATAACAAGGCAGCTTTAAAATCACACTGGTTAGTTTTCATTCCTTCCCCGGATGTTATTTTGATCATTCTTTAACACATTCATTCCCTTTGATACTCCCAGCTCCATACCACTTTCTCTAAAACCATCGTGGGGAATGCTATTATTAAACAGATTGTATCACATAGGATGATTTTTTGAAGTTCACAGTCTCATTTCATTTTCTCCCCTTTTCACTGAGTTTGCTTTGGGAAAACGTTAATATTGAGTTCAAACTAGATGTCGGATGCCACATTTCCTCAACAGGTCTGCTTATAAGACTTGCAAAGAACATGTTTAGGTGGAGAAATATTTTAAGAGTATGAGATCTTTTGGCAGACTATTGTTAAATTTCTAATGTGCCTCTTGGAAGAAATTGACTCTTGAGTGCTATAAATAGGAGAAGATGTATGGACGGGGATGTTAATAAGGAAAGCCGAGACCGATGAAAGCCTTGGCGAAATGTCTTCAGGAATTTAAGATACAGAGCTGTGAGTGGCACTTAATATTCTTTTTTCCCCCCTTCTACTTTTCTTAGAAAAACAAAATTGAGGAATAGCTCAGGTTCCAAGGGAATAAAAGAATGCCAATGAATTTGGTTCTTGATCCAACTTTCTGCCAGTATAGAGTGAACAGGAAAGCTTGACTCTGGGGTAATGTTTCTTTTTCAGAAAGACAGAACTGCTAAACAACAACAAAAAGCCTCAGGAAAAAGCTCGCAAGTCGCACAGAGTATCCTAGTCAAGATTCCAGATAGTTGAGAATAAGACTGGGAAATAACAAAAAATGAATTCTGAAAGATCCCCGAGAAAACTTGCAATATACAATATCTCTTCCTGGATGTAGCTTGAAGCCTTACATGCTCATGAATTTATCCTTTGGTTTAATCCTTCCCAAAGAGGGAGCGAAGGTCCGGGCAGTAAGAAATGCTGTGGTGTTCACAGCGGTAATGAACATTCCCCCTCTGTTCCCTTACTGCTGTCTATCCACACAAACTGAAGTGGAAGGCAGACCTCTCCTTTAATGACAGGGGCGATAAGAGGAGAAGAAAACAGCAGGCGGTCCTGTCTGCTCAGGAAGCGAACTCGGTGGGACTGTCCATCAACAGAGGCTAACAGAATGCCCAGAATGCCGGCAGAGCTCAAACAATGCTCAGGCAGCCTCAGGGAAATGGAGTCAGTCAGCACTGGCCCGAGGAGGGTGCAGGCAGTGGAGAGGAAGTGGCAGAGGGAGCAGAACAGCTCGAGCAGGCCCTGCACCACGGCCTTGTCCGTGGCCACCCTTATGGAGGCTGCTGTGTGGCAATCAGCAATGGTGTAGACTTGGAATAAAACCACCACGGGGCACTCCCACCGTCGCCACTGTCACCTCTGCTGGGAGCCTCCTTAGATGACTCAGGATGTGCGCGGTCCAGTCCTCCTGGATGGTGCCTAATGGGCACTTTAAAATCCTCTGAGCACCCCTCTTGCTGATCCCACTTTTCTGATAGGATCTCAGTTGGTAGATTTTGTCATTTGGGATCAGCAGCTGTTAAGCACTACTAAACAAATGGAAAGAAATGCATCCATCCACATGCATGCCCCAGATACCAGCGGAAAATCCAGCCAGCACAGTAGAGCTTTCGTGGAAAGTAAATGAGAACACGGCCTTCATTATGTGCCTACTTGTCAATAAAGCATAGGGTGGTAAAAAAAATTACAGGTGCTCACTTCATGGAAGGAGAACTTAATGGCATGTATAGTGCAACCTATATATAAATGGATCATTTTCATTTATATTTTAAAAATATGGTTGACATAGTTGACATAAAACAAGAACTATAGCTAGGCAAAAAAGGGCTCTATAAGCTACACAGACAACATAATTATTTAGGAGAAATACAGGATTTAAGCAAGTTAACTTTCTTTTAAACAAAGTTTTAAAAAATATTCTGGAGAAAGACCTTTCTAGCAGACATGCTGGAGATGCGTAGAGGTGAGTGCATCAGTCCTCTTTCCTCCATGGGATGAACTGCACGTGGTCTATGCAGTTTATGCCACCCCAAAGCTTGTTCCTTTCCCCAGACCAGGTGGTTGCCCTGGCCGCGTCCCCCTGCCCATTGGCTGCCTGGCCTTTGACTGGGACAGAGGAACACGTCCCCACCTCCTGAGTGGGGCCCAGCCCAGGAACATGCCCACTCTCTGCCCTGTCCAGCCCTGTGCAACTTTGAGGCCTTCCCCGTTCAGCCAGGCAGCAGTCTGAGCCAGCTGAGCAGAGGAAAGCACTTCTCAGAAGCTGCGCTGGGAAGCTTTTGGGGAGCTGCCTACTCACAGGTAGGTGTCTAACAGGTTTCTTTAAATGCAATAACCATATAAGACTTTGGGGATGTCATCTTGCATCATACATATTTACAAGGTGCTGTGTCTGTCTGTACCTGTTCTACATCTATAATTGCAATCGTGGAATTAATTTTTTGTTAGCTTTATTTCTTGATCCCTGGTGCTTACAGTAGCATCAACCTGGGGAAAGCTAGATTAATTACTGTAACTAGAGTCCTCTTAGTTCCGGTTACTTCACTGATCTCCACTCTGACTAGCTGAGATGGGGAGTGGCTGACTCACAGCTGCAATGCAGGGGCCATTTAATGAAAAGGAGATAAGATTGTTAGTGACCTCAGCATTCCAGGCTTCAAAGCCAGCACCATCTTGGTTGGAAATTACTGGTTGCTGTTAATAACTGGATCTAGGGTGTAAAGATTTATCCATGCTGGAACGAGGTGGCAAAACCCTGAGGACAGGAGATAAAGCACCTTTGAGTGGACCGATTAGGGACTCTTGTGACATTGCTGGCAAGTGGCACCCTGGATACAAGAGGCAGGCTGCTGTGCACTTGCCACCTAGGACTTTCTACCCTCAAAGTGCTTTATAGACATCAGCTAATTAAGCCACAAAACAATCACATCCAAAATGCAACTTAAGAGATTTTGTATCTGTGGCAGGTGGCCTCTTTCCTAGAGATGAAAGTTCTGTGCAAAGCAAAGTATCTCAGAGGTAAAAGCTAAAGTAATTGTCATCTGGCTTATCTTTACCCTGCACCTTCTCATCTAGGAATGCCTACCTAGGCCACAGGGTATCCTGAGTTGCATAAGAGGAAGGTAATTTTCCTTAAGCTTGTTTCCTTCTAGTTTGTTAGGAAATCTACCCACCTCTTAGAAATGCCCCAATAGCACCACCACCACTGCTTTGGACATTAGTACTACACAGCACAATATAGATGGATTTTTTCCTTTGTGGCTTTTCTCAATGTATACAGTATATTAAGTCCTCCAATTCAACACACCTCACTTCAATAATCCATCTCCTTCCCTCCCTCCCTCCCTCCCTCCCTCCCTTCCTTCCTCCCCTTCCTCCTTCTCCCCAATCCAAATATAAATAACATAACAGGGTCATTCAAACAGGGTCTTAAAAACATATACCCATAGGTTCCTCCAAACATTCATTCCCTCAGCCACTTCTTAAGAAACTCAAGGCCTAGTCAAACACCCGACCACATCCAGATTCTTGCTTTCTGGCCATTCCTCTGGGGACTTTTATATTGGAGAGAAGATTAAGACAATTACTATGATATTTGTTAGCAAGTTTTTGGAGAGGTATGGAGAGGAGATGAGCATGATGACGACTCTTTAGGTTTACTGTAATTCTGTTATCACCCATTTGGCCACCTATCACCACAGGAAGGCTAACGGGGTTTTGTCAGGTGTCTACACTACATGGTCACCTAGCACTTCTTCTTTATATCTTCATGAGAGGAACACAGTCCTATACCAAATGCATCTGCAGAGGTATTTCAGCCAAGTACTTGAGAATGTCACAAAGTCATCTAGTGGTCAGGTTCTGCTGATTCCTAGTCCAGCAGTCACAACACTCAATAGGACAAAGCCCTCCACAGTATGTGTTGTAAGCAATACACTTCACACACATTAATTTGAGTGGCAAAGAGGTCTCTAAGTAATAGATGGTACCAACACACAGAAATATCAACTTAATGCTGGATGGAAACTGACATAGAGGAGTCCATATTGTATGATTTGCTGTATGTGAGGTCCTAGAACAGGCATCCATGGTTATAGAAACGAGATTGGAGGACAGGGGAGGAGTACTGACTGGGAAGGTTCACCAAGGAACTTTCTGGAGTGATGAAATGCTCCTTATATGAATAGGAGCGTCGGTTACATGAGTACGTGCATTTGTCAGAACTGATCAAACTGCAGTTCAACATTTTTGCATTTCACAGTGTATAGATTTTATCTCAAAACTAAAATTTGATCAGATGTGATAGCTCATGCCTGTAATCCCAGTGCTTTGAAAGGCTGGGGCAGGAGGATTGCTTGAGGCCAGAAGTTTGAGACCAGCCTGGGCAACATGGCAGGACCCTGTCTCTACAAAACAATTTTAAAAATTAGGTGGGTGTGGTGGCACTTGCTTGTGGTTCCAGCTACTTGGGAGGCTGAGGTGGGAGGACTGCTTGAGCCAAGGAGTTTGAAGCTGCACTGAGCTATGATTAAACCACTGTGCTCTAGCCTGGGTGACAGAATGAGACCTTGCCTCTAAAAGAAAAAAAATTCTTAGACACAACCAACATGGAGACATTGCTGGGGAGACCTGGAATCATAAAGTGGCTCAACCACTTAACTCTTTCTTAATACCTCTGAGATTCAGGTTTTAAATCTGTAAAATGGGGACAGCAATGCTTGCAAAGTTGTGTGAGAATTCAAAATTGCACAGGAAAAGCAGCTAGAACTATTTCTAATTCATCCTATGCAGGCTTTCTATCAAGGCTATTATTTATCACTAAAATGCAGGAAAAATGATTCTTTTAATTTCTTGTAGTAACATCATGGATGAAGATACAATATTTTGGGTGGGCTGTTTTAGTTTTTCTTTGATGCTTACATGCAACTTTTACCCTGCACCCCAACCCTTCCTCTAGTTTTAGATCATCATTTTCTGAATAGCTGTAACAGAGTGTAGAAGATTTTGTACTCTGCTGTCCCTCAATTTCTGCAGACATTTCACAGGCTCTTGCTTGCTTGTTGCCACATGTTTACTGCTTTAGGCCTTGGGGAAGCAAACATGGACAAGAGAAGGCTGTGGCTGTCATGAAGTCCATGTTCTAGGGGTTGACAGCACAAGAGTATGCGGAGACGTGAGTTTCGGCTGATGGGAGCGTGAGGGAGCGACTGCAGAGGGGCTGGCTTGCTGGAGGGTGGGAGGGCACTCTGTTGGCTGGGCGGGGAGGCCTTCCTCAGAGGTGACTGGATCAGAGATCTGCACAATGTGCAGGGGCTGGTCACAGAAAGATCTGGGGTGTAAGGATCTCTTGGGGACACTGCAGGTAAAAAGGCCTTAAGGGAACCTGGAGAGAAGGCTGCTGTGACTGGGCATGGAGAGCGAGGGGGAGGGGAACCCATGACCACGAGGCTGGGAGGGACACAGAGGCAGGCACTGTTGGCCTCCCTGGTGGTTTCTGCCATGGAGCCCGGGCCTTTCCCAGCAAAGCCACATGGCTGCGAGGCTCTGCTGTGCCGTCACAGTGACTGTGCCTTGGAGCACCTACAGCCTGCAGGCTTTGGCTGGAGGTTGGAAAGCTGGCTACCTCAACTTGATGAAGTTTACAAGTCTGACTTTCTGGTGCCAACTTTTGAAAGTATGGAACTGTAAACTGACATTTAGCTGTAAGTGTTTTTAAAAAGGTGGATGAGTCGTTCTTGCCCTGCATGGCCCAACTCCCTCCTCCCCTGGAAAATCTGCCACTCTTTGATGTGCTTGGGCCACCTAACCTAAAAGCACCTGGCGACTCAGGTGCAGGCCACTGCAGCGGAGAGTCAGGACTGCACCCAGCTGGCCCTGACATGGAGACTAGGGATCACCAGAGGCCAGAGGCAGTAACCTGGCAATGCTACTCCAGCACCTGCTAGGGTGTGCTGTGACAGGGCTGCCCCTCTTCTGGCCAAATGATGACACACTCAGCCTCTGAGGCCGACTGAGATGCTGCTGCACCCTTCATTTCTTCCTGCCTGCAGTGAAGCTGTGACCCTGAACTCCTCTTGCTGGTTAAGGGTCTTCTCCTTTCCCAGTAGCTCTCAAGAGGATGAGGCACAGCACTGAAACTTGCCTGAGTTTTGAAAACATTTTTACGTTACTCTTGCGTGTATGTGTCTTTCTCTCTGTCTCTCTCTGGGTGTGTGTCTCTCTGTATCCGTGTGCACGGTGTAAAAGTTCACCCATTTACAGTGAGAACCCACTCACTTTGAACTCCATCCTTTACTGGCCCAGCACATCGAATATGGAGTTTGGGCTTTGCTCAGAGCCACAGGGGGTTTTAAGTACCGGGGCATATGCTGTGATGGATGAGTTCAAAGATGCCTGCAGATGCTGCCCTGAGGGTGAGAGAGAGGGGCAAGAGCAGGGGGAGAGACCGGCTAAGAGACTCCAGCCACAGATGTGGTGAGAGAAGATGGCGGCCTGGACACGAGGGGTCGGGTGGGGACATAGGGACGGAAAGGCGTGGGTGCACTTGAGATGATCTTGGAGAAAGAGCAGAAAAGGCCTCCCTGGGGTTGGAGGTGGGGGTGAGGGAAAGAGGACTGACAGAGAACTCCCAGGATTTTTGTCTGAATGAGAACCTTTTCATTGCTTTCAAAGACATTCCATGAATCAGCAATGCCAGGAAAGAAGTTCTCCTAGTGGAGTCTGCATGTGCCTCTCGCCACAGCCCTGCCAGCATTGCATATCATCTCCTTTTTCAGGAAACCCCTCATTTCATGATGAGAGAACAGGGACTCTCAAAAGATTGCTTCTAGAGAATCACCTGTGATCTCTCATATCATTCCATGGAGCACGCCTTCTTGTTTTGATCCTGATTTGAAGCCAAGGCCTCTCTGCTGAGAAAGTCTGCTTAGCTCTAAGAAAGGAGCTCCATTTCACATGTCCTGGCTATGCTTCTGTGAAAGGGAGGCTGAGGGGAAATAGCTTGTCTTCTTCTGTGACCCTGGTCTACGGGACAGGCAAGGAAAGGGTTAAGGCAAGCTGTGTCCACTGCACAACCAACATGGCCCACTTTCATCCTCCGGCTGCGGCAGGAGGAAGTCCGAGAGGGGGCCTTTCACATGACATCATAAAAGCCTGATTTATCGCCAGCCACCAAACATCGAGAAAATCATAACATCCTTTCAGGAAAATGCAGTGGAAAATAATCAGGCTGACTTTGATGGGAGCTTTGGTGGGGACTCTGAGTGCGACACTGTGTGGCGACCCTTGGCAGGTGCTCTGTTTGCCATCAGGGCCAGCCTCACAGACAAGGCTGAGGGTCTGTGCCGTGCAGAGCCCACGGGGAGTGTGGCCCTCACGTCTGCAGAGCTTGGTTCATACTCTGCCAACTTGCCTAAAATGATACTTTGGTGGATGTGAAAGCGCTTTGGAAAAGATAGCTCTATCCAAATGTGAGAAATTACCGAATACAGCCTTGTACATAACCCATAGCCCCTCCAGGGAAGCAGGGCTGGCCTCGGCACCTCCAACACTGCGTGTGTGACTTGCTCTTCTCTGCTCTCAGCTGGGGCTATCTTTAGGACACTACTGTTTGGTTAGAGCCCTTTCCTCACAAGGCACTTTTCCTACATTGCATTTCCAGAGTAACCTGCCACCGTGGCAGCCCTCCTCATCACAAAGAGGACTAGGAGATGACAGAAAAGAGACACTCGAAATGTCAGCAGAAATAGAAATAAAGGGATGAGACCCGCGTGCCACAAGTAATCTGTTCCAGGAATGTCTGCATCTCTTCGGTGCTTCTCTTGCTCAGTAATTTGATAAAACCACCAGCAGGAACCTCTTCTCCACCAGCAGGAACCTCTTCTTTGATGTGCACAACATGCTCTCCAAATAAACACAGGAAAGAGGGACGAGGGTGGCCTAGAGTGTGGGATAGTTCTAGAATTCTGGCCACATCAATTCTAAAAAGCCTGTTGGTGTAGAAAGTAGGCCTATCTTTGCAAAGTAATGCCTACTCTGAAGGTCTTGGGATTCCTGAGTTTGGAGAAGACAGACATTATAAAGATTGAGCCAGGGCTGACCAAGGGCTAGCCTGAGGTTGAAGGTTGGCAAAAATCAACACCTGGAGTCAGTTCAAAGTTACTTTCACTTCATTTAACTGTTATACCAGCAAGTGTGCAGCATGAAGATTACTCACAAGATGATCAAAGACTCATGTGAGAACACAGCCACCAACACCTCTCTGGCCATCCTGAAGGTGCCTGGAAGGTCGGTGCTGATGCGGCCCCCATGGAGGAACAGGCTCCCATGGAGGGATAAGGCCCCAGGCTGGAGAGCTCAGGGCCTAGACTGACACTATGAGCCTAGGACTGGGGGCACTGGCTGCCACACAGGCAGCCCTTATCATGCTGCGCTTATGTCCTTGCAAGTCTGATGCTTATGCACACCAGCGGGCCCTGGAAGGTCTGCCCATGCCTCACCTGCCCAAGATTCTGTGCGGGAATGGGAATGGCATGGAGGGCAGCAGGAAGGAGAGGTGAGGCCTAGGCCTGGCCCTGCAGCACAAGCTCTGAAGCTGGGCTTGCCTCACCTGCACGTGGGGGAATGCTGGGACTGGAAGAACTCTAATGGCCTCTCTCCAAGCTACTGCTTGCCATTCTGCCAGGCCAGCTGGTGCTCGCATAACACCTTGAGACTGCCTCTGTGCCTTGGGGACCCCGCGCTGTGCCTCCTAGCCTAGCGCCAGGCATGGCTCCATGGCAGCTGTGGCAGCAGAGCAGTAGGACTTAAGCTGTCCCAGCTGGGCTCCATCTGGCTTGTGGTCTCCACTGAGTCTGAGTCAAGCCAGGTGTCTGGGGGAGCCGGGTGACTCAGCACATTGTCAGGTGGCAGAGGGTGGTGGAGAGGCCTCCCTTGGCCCTGGTCGCCCTGCACCTCTGCCCAGTAAGGCCTTTCCAGGCATCTTTCCAGGCCCAGGAGCCCCGCAGCTGGGCATGTGCTTCCCGGTCGGCCCTGCAAACAGCACTTGTGAGGAGGCAGGTGGCCTGGAGGGTGGAGGTCTGACTGGGTTCTGGTGTGCTGAACAAGACCCCGAGGAAACTACTGATTCGAACTCTCCCCCGTGAAAGCATGGCTGGACTTTCGGAGGCTGTCACTGATGGCAAGTCAGGCTCTCTGGGTGCTTATGCTATCTCGTGGCTATAAAGTGGACACTTGTGGCACCTTATTGCCCTGGGTGGAGCACGTCACTGAGGCACTTGCATAAAACATCAATAATGGCACAAGGGGGAAGCAAGTTCCCCACCAACACAAATCATAATCAAGTGGCCTGACCTACTGCAGACTGTTGTGGGGACGAGGCCTCTATGCAGAAGGCTCACAAGTGGAGCTCCCTCTGCAGTGGGCCAGTGAGTCCCTGCACTTGCTGTTCAGGATGGGTTTTTTACCAGTTTAGGCAAGGGTTCTCTGAGGGCCCTTAGACCAGCAGCAACACGCCCCTGTCCTTCAGCTTTCTAACAGTCCTACGAGGGAGGCAAGGAAACGGCGGTGCTGGTAAGTAGGTAACTTGCCCTGGGCCACTCGAGGTGCATCTTGGATTCAAACCCAGGCTTCTCTGACTCCAAAGACTAGGTTACTAGCCCATTAACCTAGACCACCTCCCCTGGGAGTCTTCTCTCTTCAGTTATGTGGTAACAATAAACACAAAGCCACGTGTTCACCACCAGGTAGAGGCTGAGATGTGTAAAGAAAGAATCTGCCAACAACATGGACAGAAGAGAGAGAATATGTTTCTGAGCTCCAGAGGTCCAGATTAGATTACAGCAGAGACAGGAATGGAACCTAAGAGTTAGAAACAAAGGTGGGGGCATGAGAGACACCAGGCAGAAATGAGCATGGGTCTGTCTCTTCATGTCAAAGTCCCACATTAAAAAAGCCCGATGCAGCCTTGGGTTTAGAGCAAAACAAAAATTCCACTGTGTTTCTCCAGCTGGAGATGAAAGGTTTCACAGACGGAACTCTGGCTGAAGAAAAAGCATCTTTGATTCGGTTAATTAATGTAGCTTTCTCGAAAACACAGATCAACTCCTCGAGTGCCATCAGGATGGTCGTGATCCTGAACTTTATACTTGTAAGTAGCTTAAACACAGGCCAGCGGCTCTGTACTCATGGATGGATTCTATGCCCCAGCCCCCAGCCCCCGACACGATGAGGCCGCAAGACTCCCAGAAGACTTTCTCAGGCAGGACTGGGCTTTGGGGGGCATTATTCAAGGAAGTATTGCTTCTGAGGATGGCAGGGAACACTCAGCGCCACCTGACATGGGATCTGGGGTTTGGGACACTTCCAAGGGACCTGTGCTTGGTATCTGTCCTCTTTAGAGTGTTCTTTTCTATGAGAGGAACCCACCTCACAGAGTTAGAAAGAACTCTCTGGGTCTTATTCATGCCGCCACCATGACTACTAACAAATATTCCTTAGGGTGTGGAGAGTGAGGGGGACCATGTCAATGGGACCTGCATGAGTAGAGTGAGTCTGGAGCTACACAAAGACTTTATCTACAACTACTTAGCTCATGAGTCTGGACAGTGAGAGTTCAGAAAGAGACACCCTGAACTCTTCTTATTCCACCCTGGTCAACATTATTCATTCATGCAGTCAGCCCAGAAGCTCAAGGTCAGTGATGGAGACTGACACAGATGGCAATCTCCGACAGGTACCTGTGCCTAGGGTAGGCAATAAGGGCAGGCTAGCAGAGAAGGAGGTGGGTACCTGTGGATATGGGGAGAGGGCCCAGGCTTGAAGAGGAGCAGGAGCGGAGGAGAGAGGGCTTGGTGGCGGCCTCGACAACATGCCATGTTAAGGACGCCACTGAGACACTTGCAGAAACAGACACTGGGTGATGTGCCTAGCATTCTTCCACTGGGGGATGTGCTAGGATTAAGCTACCTTCATAGTGGGACACAGGAGGGGCTCACAGGCCAGTGAAGTGAGGGCTCTTGGGAAATACTTGCCAGAGAAGATTTTTCCTGAGCTGGCTTGTGAGGAATGAGCAGAAGGTAGGCAGGCGAAGTGCAAGGCTAACAGTCCAGATGCAGACGGCTGTTCAAGGAGCCAGTGGTGTTAGAGAACCTCCCAGGAACCGCCGTGTTTGGTATGGCTGGGGGCCAAGTGGAACTCTCTCGTTTGCTGAATGTGGACCCCCAGGTGCAATGCAGTCATCAGCAGCTGAGCCTGAGCTTTGCAGTCAGATCCCAGCGAGGCCAGGCACGGTGGCTCATGCCTGTAATCTCAGCACTTGGGAGGCCAAGGCAGGTGGATCGCTTGAGCTCACAAGTTCGAGATTAGCCTGGGCAATATGGCGAAACCCCATTTCCACAAAAACTAGCTGGGTGTGGTGGTGCATGTCTTTAGTCTCAGCTACTTGGGAAGCTGAGGTAGGAGGATGGCTTGAGTCCGGGAGATGGAGGTTGCAGTGAGCCAAGATCATACCACTGCACTCCAGACTGGGTTATCACAAGCCAGACCTTGTCTCAAAACAAAACAAAACAGAACAAAACAAAATGAAAACACAGATCCAAGCTGAATTCCAGTTCTGCCACTTACTTCCTGGATGCCCCGAACCTCACTGGGCTTAGGTTCCACTATGTATAAGCCTGTTGAATGGTATCTACCAATGCTACAGATCAGAGATAAAATCAGGCCTGATGTTGGATAAGTGCCCGACAGACAGCAGCTTCTGCCAGTGCAGTCAGTGACGGCTCTACTGGGGCCCAGGGAATGCAGTTAGACCCTTGAAGGATGTACCAGTCCATGGCGCCAGTTCTGCAGCACTGTTGCCCAAGGCTCCCCACATCACTCTCCAGTTCTAGCAATCTGCAGCCCTCCTCATGCAGTTGGTTCCCAACAGCCTGGAACATGCTTCCTCCTCTTCATTTATTGAAACTGTGCCCATGGAGAAGCACATGGGATTTAGGGTCACAGAGACTTAGGTTGACACTAGATTCACCACTTTTGAGGTGGCTTGGTGTCCTCATCCTCATGCCACCCCTGCAGGTGTGTTAAGCACCTGTCCCAGGGTAAGGCCTTCCATGTATGCCGGCTCTCCTCTTGCCTCAGGTCTCTCTTTAAGTGTTGGCCACTCCCCAGCCTTGCGCCTCCCTGACCTCCCTCTCTGCTGAGCGGCTCTCTGAGGCCATCCCACGCCCATGGAACGTGTTGGATGTGGCTCTGCCTTCTAGGTGCCCGTTTTGGAGACAATACATTTCTTATAAATGGCAGGGCAGGCTGCCTCAGGTGTGGTTCCAGAGCACGTGGAATGTGCCCCTGCATCCCCGCAGTGCTGCCCAGGGCTGCCGACACAGCAGCCACCAGACGCATGGGGAGCTCAGTTCTACTGTGGGGGCACTGCCAGTAAACAGGCAAGCAAGAAAACAACCAGGTGGTTACCGGGCCTCTGATAAAAATAAAATTGGGTAATGGGGGGTCACGAATGCCAACAAGGCGCTCTTTAGGCAGAGTTATGATTGACAGTGGGGGCTGCCCCAGGAAAATCTCGAGGTGGAGGGAGCAGGCTGGGCTAGGGCTCCAAAGGGCCAGCTGGTCAGACACCCTGAAGTCCAGAGTGGCCCCCTGGGGCTGGGGCCAGGGAAGCTGTTACAGGTAGCGGTGGCTCCACAGCCACGATACTTATTTCTGGTGTCCTCAGGAAAGATCCTTGAATGTATTTCTTCCTCTGGGTGCTCATCAGACCCTCTGCCTGCAGGTGGTCTTAGGAGCCCCCTTGGGGAAAGTTGGGTGGCCACCCAAATGCTGGAGATTGGATTGGACTCATTTTGGGACATCCTGAGACACGCTGTCCCTGTCATTCAGGGGCTGCTGGGGCTCGCTGAGGTCCTCATCCATTCCTGTGCAGTCTGGGGTTCCTGGATGTAATTCAGGGGCTAGTCTCATGTTCCTCAGGGACAATCTATGTCACTGTCATCATGTTAGTGAAGATAAATGGACAGAAATATGCCCTGCCAGCTGGTGGCACTCAGAAAGTGCCACGGAGCAACACAGCCTGCGTCTCCGAATGGACAGGAGGAAAGCTTTATCTGCCTCCTGTCACAGGAGGGAAATACCTTGTGGAAGGTCAGGGTGCTGTGTGCCTGGCAAGTGCCTGCCTGACCCCAGCCTGTGGCAGAACCTGAAGGGCCACTGTGATCTTTATCAGGTGACTCAGTGCTTAGCACTGGGGAAGGGCGGAGCATGGAGCAGGCACAGAAGGTCCCGTGGAGAGGCCCTGAGCAGCCCAGGCAGGAGTGCTCCGTTCTGCTGCTCAGGCCATTACCTCCAGCAGTCAGGCGCGTACAGCTCATGTCTCTCGGATGATTTCTCTCTCTCTCTCTTCTATCCCTCTTCTCTCTCCCTTTCCTTCTGCAGGATTTAATTAATTGAAAGTCAGGTTTTTAAATACTGGTCAGCCTCCTGCTGGATATTTGCCGTCTGCCCTGGTGCTCCCCCACACATCTCTCTGACTTACCTTCATGAAAGGTGAAACGGAAATACCCCAACAATTCGGCACACTTCTTTTTTCCCAAACAGTGGAAGCACACTAGAAAGTTCCTCAGAAGCCCGAAGGCCCTCATTTCACCTGCTCCTTCAGGATGTCCCTGTCCTTTCCTACTGGCTCTGGCTCAGAAAGTTCACCCTGCATAGCACTCTCCTTTTCATCCTGTTCTCGCTCACTTGGAACCCTGCTCTTCAGAAACTGAGGGGACAGCAGCAAGCTTCAATTACCTTGAAATTTGGGCAGTTTCCATTTATGTAATTTATTTATTTTTTTTTTTTTTTGACAGAGTCTCATTCTATCGCCCAGGTTGGAGTGCAGTGGAGTAATCTCGGCTCACTGCAACCTCCACCTCCCAGGTTCAAGCGATTTTCCTGCCTCAGCTTCCTGAGTAGCTGGGACTACAGGCACGCACTACCACGCCTGTCTAATTATTTTGTGTTTTCAGTAGAGATGGGGTTTCACCATGCTGGTCAGGCTGGTCTCGAACTCCTGACCTCAAATGATCTGCCCACCTTGGCCTCCCAAAATGCTGGGATTACAGGCATGAGTCACCACACCCGGCCAGTTTCCATCTTTAAACCTACCCCAAAGGCATCAGTTCTATAACTGTTGCTCAGATTTGTCTGAAAATTTTGGTTTTGTCAGGCAGAAAATAAATTTCTCCTTCAGAATCCCCACCTTCCCCCTAAGGGGAAGGTCAACCTGGTCTTTGTCCTCTAGGTTGGAGAACAGGGTTCCATGGTGACCATCGTCCTGAGTCCTTATGCATAACAGACGTGGGGTAATATTTTGACTTTATAAATCCTGCCTTCATGATGGCTTCTTGTGTCTTTGTGAACAGCAGAGGTGGGCAGCTGTGCTGGTCCCATGTGGGCGACAGGCAGGCTGGGCCTGGAAGGTCTGTCTCTCCAAGTCCAACAGGAGGATCAGGATGGACCTTGGATCTCTGCTCCTAAAGCTGGGCCCCACGAAGCCCCTTACCTTTGCTCCTTACGGAGTCCCCTTCCTCACTGAGGTTTCCCCCTATTTTAAAATAGCTGTTCACAGAGATCTTTGGGGGCTTTAAAGCAGCCCTGGCCATAGCCGAGTAACAACCACATCATGAGGCATCTGCTGATGAAGGAGGCACCCTGCAGAGCCAGTCCATACTTCCTTTTATTTTCTTATCCAGCTGCTTTTCTTCCCCTGAGTCTCCCCAGATAAACTGGTGATTCTCAACATATCCTGTGGAGTTTGTGCAAAGTGGAGCTTGGTGAGGTCCTCAGCCAGGTGAGATGCGCCGGAACCTCCAAGGGCACCCTCATAGAAGGTGTCTGAGGATTGAGTCACCAGGCCAGACAAGTGTGGAGGGCAGGGACAGCATCTCACTCAGCTTGGTGTCCCTGGGACCCAGCCCATTTGGCAGGACACACAGGCACTGTAAGGAAATGCAATTTCCTTACGCCTTCCTAAAAATGAACCCTGACTGCCCATGGTCCAGCTGAGACCCCGGGGCTCTCTTGCTGCAACTGTGCTTATCTCCAGGTGGCTCTCAAGGCGCTCATCCCTCCCTCAGCTCCCATGGCATAAATGAGGCAGAGAGCCTTCAAAAGTCCTTTTAGCAGAGCAGGATGTGGTTACCAGTAGGATGTCGTTGTGGGGGTGCTGGTCAAAGGATACATACCTATAGCTAGGTGGGGACAGGGGAAGTTCAGAATAGGCAGATGCGTAGAGACAGGGGTAGAGAGGTGACCACCTGGGCCAGGGTCGGGGGGACACTGGGGACTGCTAATGGTTACGGAGTTTTTGCCTCCGGTGGTGAAAATGCCCTAGAGTTGATTGTGGTGATGGCTGCACACTGAGCAGACTAAAACCCATTGATCAAATACTTTCAGTGGGTGAACTGTATGATGTGGGAATTACACCTCAATAAAATTGTTTAAATATTTTAAAAAGTTGAAAGTCTCTTCCCAGCTCCCCTCCCCTCTAAAAAAAAGTCCTTTTAAAAACCCTGAGAGGAAACAAAGGAGAAAAGCACCCTGCAGGTGGATCCTCTCTAGAGGCCAAGCCTGACCCCTCAGTTGACAAGGCTCCCAGGATGGGCGGCCCTCAACCAGCCCCCGCTGTCCCCAGATACCTCCCCTCTGAGCTCCAGGGCCCAGCCCTGTGACCGACATTGCCCCAGGTCCTCGGCCTGCTCTTCTGGCAAGGAACCTCCAGCCTACAGGTGGGTCGGCACAGCACCTCAGCCTGCAGCCACTAGTAGCCTGCAGTCACCGGTATGAGGATCTACTCTTCCTCCAGGGACCCACCCCAGGAGGGCCCTCCACCGCCAGGGGAGACCCCGATTCCACCTGAGGGAATGTGTGAGTGATCGCAGATGGCACTGCAGCTGTGACTACGGCCTGTCAGGTGGACTGCAGTTTGCCACCTGGAAGCCCTCTGCCGGGCATCCAAACCTGCCCCCAACACGGCCCGAGCCCTCCTGCCTTCCTGCTGGCTTCTCACCATCGCCATAAATGGGCTGCCTAGGAGCCGCGAGGCTGCACTCCCAATAGGCTCAAACCTTTGCTGCTGCCTGCACTTTGCTCCTGCCTTTCTCACCACCTTGCACTTTTTCCTCCCTTCCCATTTCCCAGCTGAAATTCTGTCCACTTTAGAAGACGAAATTTGTGCTCTGAGTCAGCCAACATTTCTCCGCATCACCTGTTGGGAGGAGCCAGGTACCCTCCCACAGGGTGCTGCTCTAATCCCTGCTGCCCCCCAGGAAGGAGATCCCAAGGTCCCTGATTTATGGCGAAGAGGAGGGACTGTGAGGTTTTCTGGTGACCACAGAGTCAGGGTTCACGGCCATCCCCCACTGCCGTTTCTTGCACCTGTACTGCGAGCCTTGCACCCACTGCAAGCTCTGACTGCTTCAGCCACCTCAGGGCCTGGCCAGCACCTGCATTCTGCAGATGAGGAAGCTGAGGCTTAGTGAGTAACTTGCCAAGAGTCATGAGGTTAGGAAGTGGGGTGTATCAGGATGAGATTCAAACTCTGGTCTTCTTTTTTTTTTTTTTTGAGACACAGTCTTGCTTTGTCACCCAGCCTGGAGTGCAGTGGCACGAACTTGGCTCACTGCAACCTCCACCTCCTGGGTTCAAGCAATTCTCTTGCCTCAGCCTCTTGAGTAGCTGGGATTACAGGCATGCGCCACCATGCCCAGCTAATTTTTGTATTTTTAGTAGAGATGGGGTTTCACCATGCTGGTCAGGCTGGTCTCGAACTCCTGACCTCATGATCCACCCACCTCAGCCTCCCAAAGTGCTGGAATTACAGGCATGAGCCACCGCGCCTGGCCTACTTGATTCTTATACCGTCATCCAGCACACTTTTTTCCCTGAACTGAATGCGAGTCCCCCTTAGGCAGAGAATCTATGGTGCCTATTTTCGGTCACCCGTGCTGTGCCTAGCATAGCTTCCTGCACCCATCAGCACTAAAATATCCCATGGATGCTGTCTGGATGGCAGAAAGCACTTTTCAATCACTGTGCAAATGGCGCCTTCTACCCCCACCATGGCATGTGCACGGCATGCTCGAGTGCCTGGGGACTCTCACCCCTGTCCTGGAGGTCCGGAGCCCTCGCCTGGTGTTCCCCATGCTGTCCTTGCCTTGTCACACTTGCTTTTTCCCTCCCACTCTCCAGGTCCAAGGCTTTGCCCTTGGCTTCAGTGTCTCTGCTTTCCGCAGGCTCTCCCAGGGTGGGCCCCTTTCTGCAGACAACTTCAACTATGGCCTCTATGCGAGGACATCACTATCTCTATCTTCAGCCTTTGCCTTTCTCTGGATTCCAGGGCTGCATTCTTCTTTCCAGCCTGACAGCTGCAGCCAGTGCCCATGGCCGCCGCAGCGTCACCCTGTCTAGAGCAAGCATCTCCTGTGAGAAGTCTCCACGTGCAACTTTGCTTCTCTCTAGCACAGTATCCTCTTCATTTCTCTGAGGACTTTTTAACAATCTGTGGTTTTTTTATTTTTTTTATTTTTATTTTTTTTGAGACAGAGTCTCGCCCTGTCGCCCAGGCTGGAGTGCAGTGGCCGGATCTCGGCTCACTGCAAGCTCCGCCTCCGGGGTTTACACCATTCTCCTGCCTCAGCCTCCCGAGTAGCTGGGACTACAGGCGCCCGCCACCTCGCCCGGCTAGCTTTTTGTATTTTTAGTAGAGACGGGGTTTCACCGTGTTAGCCAGGATCGTCTCCATCTCCTGACCTCATGATCCACTTGTCTCAGCCTCCCAAAGTGCTGGGATTACAGGCTTGAGCCACCGCGCCCGGCCAACAATCTGTGGTTATTTTGTCAATCCACCCACTACCCTGTCGTCTGCCTCCCTAGAACCTCAGTGCTGAGTGCATCCTATGGACCTCTGTCTTCAGGACCTGCCACTGTGCCTGGCACACAGAGGCACTCGATCAGTATTTGTGGAATGCTTCAAGGGCTGCTTAAAACTGAAGTCAGTATATCTCCCCCCAACTAAATGCACTTGTTCTTTTCCTGTTGCATTGTTGCCATTCCTCTCACTCACTCTCATCCTTGAGGCTTAAAATCTTGGTCACCTTCCTTCTCTATTTTGCTCACTTCCAGTACCTTTTGCACTCAGGCTTTCCTTGCGTCTCTTCTGCACCACCGCGGTGGCCCAAGCCCTCAGTTCCCATGTCCTTGGAGAATGGCAGCATCCTCCCCCTTCACAGACCAGCCCTCCCCTGCTCTTGGGTCCGTGCTCACTCCACCTCGTGCTTTTCTGTGACAGTCCCTTAGTCAGGACCCTCCATTACTTGCCAAATAAAAGCCAAACTCTCCCCCTGACTTCCAATATCTGACCACTGTGTTTTGAGACAGGGTCTGGCTCTGTCACCTAGGCTGGAGTGCAGTGGCACGATCATGGCTTACTGTAGCCTCTAGTCTCCCCAGCTCAATCAATCCTCCCAAGTAGCCAGGACTACAGGTGCATGCCACAGCACATGGCTAATTTTTGTTTTTGTTTTGTAGAGATGGATTTTTGCCATGTTGCCCAGGGTGGTCTCAAACTCCTGGGCTCAAGTGATCCACCCACCTTGGTCTCCCAAAGTGCTGAAATTACAGTCAAGAGCCACTATGTCCAGCCTGGTATCTTTCAATATGATGCCAACCTCCTTTTCCAGGTTTATTTCCCTTTTTTTTCCAACTATATCCTGCATTCAGGAAGAGTCAGATTAACCAGGAATCAGGCACAGGCTGAAGACTCCCCACTTCTACACACTCAGAAAACTCCCTGAAGAGGCATTCATTGAATGCCTGTCCGCTCCAGGTCCTGGGTGCCCCTGCGGTGGGGGGTGGGGTGGGGAGGTTAGTTCAAAAGCCAGGTCAGAGGAGTCCTACTGGGCTCACTCAGTCTCTTACAAAAAGACCACCTTGATGGCTCCTGTGGGCATGGGTGGTAGTCAGACCTCTTGCCCCTTCCCTGCCCTGGCAAGGGAGGAGGGATGGTGGAAAGGGCTGGGCTGCTTTGCATAAAGGTGACAAGGGCTGGTCAGGGCAGCTGGGCAGGTGCAGAGGGAGAGGAACTCCATCCCTTCCCAGAGGAACCAGTGTTCTGCGAGAAACAATGACCAGGAACCTTTGAGAACAGGCCTGTCCACTCTGTGGCTTTAAAGTGGTTTATTAACCAAGATATAACCCCTCTACTACGCTTGCAATCACGGAACATCTTATTTGCTCTGGGATGTAGGAAATGGAGGATGCAGGGCATTCAGAGTTTCAGTGGCGCCAGGTAATCCTCAGAGCTACCGGGGAGACATGGGGTTTCCTGCTGGATGGGAACAGGAATTTAAGCAGCTTCTCCCCACCCCCAAATCCTAAAAACAGAGTGTCCCCAGCAGGCTGAAGGGTCTGGAAGCTGATACCTGGGATACTGAAATAAGAATTAATACTTTCAGCTATGCCAGAAGATATGGTGACTCTCTCAAGGGATATATTTTGAGTACTTATTATAGTCAAATAGGTACTAGGCTCTGAACAGGATGGCTAATGAACAAGGCCAAGGGGACACAGACACATATGCCAGTAACTGCCATGTAGTGTGACAAGACACTGACTTAGTTACTGGGCACAGTGGAAGGAAAGTAGGAAGGGGTGTGAGTCCCCACTCTTGTGTGGAACAGAACGCTCTGCAGAGGAGGAGTCGTCTGGGCTGAGTCCTGGGGAATCTTGGACACATTCTCAGGCTGGAGTGGGGAAGGACAAGCCCTTCCTTCTTCCTGGAATGCCCTTCTCAGCATCTGGACCTACCAATACTGTACCCATCCCTCCAGGGCCAGCCGAATGCCAGCTCCTCTCAGAGTCCAATGATGCCAGCAGTCTGATCTTCCCTTGAACCACAGCTGTTCTCATCTCAGGGAGCAGCTTAGTTCCCGCATCCCTGATGCTCGGGTGTTCTGTACTTGCAGGGGCTTCCGGATGGTGAAGGAACTTGTCTTGTTCATTAGCCACCCTGTTCAGAGTCCAGTACCTATTTGCCTATAGTGAGCACTCAAAATATACTCTTGAGAGCGTGAGCACATCCTCGCCTAAAGCTCTTTCTCCTGATTAGATGGAACAGGCCTGGAGCTCTGTAATTTGGGCAATCATATCCTCTCTTTTCAGGATCTCCTCACTATTATTCTTTAGAACTGACAATATAAGCAGTGTCGTTCTGTGTGGCAGACAGCAGTGGAAGTTACGCTGGATAAATTTCATGTTTCCAATATATCTGGACATTCCAGGTTCTACCTTGGTCCGAAGGAAACCTTTCTCTTTGGCGTCATGCTTTCTGATATAACTGCCCACTTATTTGAAGCTGCCTATGATCTGTATTCGGTAACACAAGAGACTGTAAATACTATTTTACATCACCTCTAAGGGCAACTCCATAAAATATGGCTTAGTTTCACAATTAGTCTCACAATGCTACTGTAATTTATGTGGGGAAAACTTAGAACAAGTATCAATAGCAAGGAATTATTTTGAACATGTTAAGAATATGCAATGAAATTTTCCTCTGCACACACAAAAGCATGGCTTTTGCCTCCTTAGTAAAAATGCAAAGAGATTTTGCAAAGAGAACTTTCAGATCCGTTAGTTTCGTAATACTTTAACCATAGGTTGTCTAGTTAATTACCACTCCCAAATAATGAAACATAACTTTTAGCAATTTTGAATGGCATAGTTTTTTGTAAAATAGCTCCATTTTACTGGTCTAAGTTTAAAATATTATGGCAATCACTGGCCTGCTGCTTCCCTGTTTGACTTCTCCGCTAGCTGTCCCAGAGATCTTGCTGATAAAAGATCTTAACACATACAGTCTTCTGAGAACTCTTATTTGACTTTTTTGCTCCAAATTTCCAGATATAATGGTTGTTAAGGCAACACTATACAGAATCAGAAAGAGAACATGAACTTACGTTTAAGGCAATCATTCACATTTACACACATATAATTGCAACTCTTTTTAAAAAGTGTAAATTTATAACACTGTCCTTCAAATATTATTCATATACCAGGTTTTCGGTTATGCTGCAAATCACTTGCCAATAAGTCTGGGGTTCATGGGGCAGGAATGACACATTAACCCTTTCTAGCCACTGGGGTCCTGGTTTGGAATAATATTGTGATGTACTGTCAGGAAGTAAGCTTGGGTACTAGGAAGAAATTAGCCAATTACTCTTTTGGGGTTTTATACAGTCTTGCTGTGATTCACCTCAATCTGTGTTTCAAGTATATGTCATTAACTCTTCACAGACAGGAAAATTCAGACTCAGAGGTCAATGACTTGCCTTTAGTTCAAATTGAGGAGGTCAGAATATCTGATAATTTCCTAACCTCTAAATTTAACTCATGATACTTATGCCATGAACATTAAAACTGACTGTAACACTGTGCATCTAGCCTCTTTCAGGACACATTTAACAATATACTTTATTTTTTCTCATGATATGCCATGAAAGTAAGAGTCCTAGAGGAACTGAAATCTGCTATCTTTGCACCTTGTAACATGAAGGCACGTTATCCAAGGCACAGATGCACTAGATCTAAATGCTCCTGCCCTAATTACTGCATCTTTATGTGCGGGCTTTTCAAAGGGCATCTTTTTCCCTTTACTACATTCCAACTCATTCTCAAACACAAGGCCAATGACCCCAGGTTCTTTCCAAACTGTCTCTTCTTTATTTTTAAAGCAAGTTTATTGCATCCTTGTCCAATCGACATTTTTACTGCACTTCAAAGACACCCCTTAGATATCATGCTCCTGACGGCTCTGCAGGAAAACAGTCTTAGGTGTCTTGCCCCTTTATGAGGGTGGCCAGTGAGTGCCTGGTTTCACAGTTTTCTAAATCCATCTCTCAAGAGAGCCCTTGAAAGAGCAGACTGGAGCTTTCCAGCAATCTCCTGACCAGTGAATGTGCACCTTGCCTTCTGAAAGTAACTTCCGAAGTGGTGATCTTGCCATCTGACCTTGGGCAAGCAATGACTTCCACGGCCTCAGTTTCTTCAGCTGTAAAGTGGCAATGTTGGCTGTAATCGTCTAGGTTCCCTCAGCCACGCTGAGATGGCCTGCTTTTCCTTTCCTCATCTAGCTCGTGGGGACTGGTGCCAGTACCACCAGCAACTGCATTTATTGTACAAAGAGTTTTAATTGTCAGGGCAGCTGTGAGCCTAGCAAAGACTGACAGGATCAACTCTA
The DNA here is from genome assembly GCF_007565055.1 of Rhinopithecus roxellana. Lineage (NCBI taxonomy): Eukaryota > Metazoa > Chordata > Mammalia > Primates > Cercopithecidae > Rhinopithecus > Rhinopithecus roxellana. The sequence continues at coordinate 19,962,896 of NC_044552.1, read as the reverse complement.
GCCCATGGCTCTGACAGTTCTCTTTTCATCTAACTCATATCCAGGAAAGAAAAAAAAAAAAAGAACAACCATTAGTTATACGCTAATTTCTTCCTTTAAAGACATAAGAGGTTCCTTAGGTTCTGAGCCCCCTGGTGTGTCCCGTCCGATGGTTTGGTGCAGTGGAACCTTTTTAAGAACATGTGAGAAACATTCCAGTCCATTCAAATACAGGCAGAATCCAAATCACTCAAAGCCTTCTCCTACCAATTCGTATTTCATTTTAATGATCAAGCACAGAGGAAAAACCCTCCTAACCCTTACTGTCCACTGATTAAACACTTTTATTTATTTATTTATTTATTTAGATATAGGGTCTCACTCTGTCACCCAGGCTGGAGTATAGTGGCATGATCTCAGCTCACTGCAACCTCTGCCTCCCAGGTTCAAGTGATTCTCCCACCTCAGCCTCCCGAGTAGCTGGATTACAGGTGTGCATCACCACGCCTGGCTAATTTGTTTTGTGTTTTTAGTGGAGATGGGGGTTTCACCATGTTGGCAGGCTGATCTTGAACTCCTGACCTGAAGTGATCCACCTGCCTTGGCCTCCCAAAGTGTTGGGATTACAGGTGTGAGCCACTGTGCCCAACCAATTTTCTATTCTCATCCTCTGACTCTCAAAATTAAATGCTTGAAAGAATAAAACAGTCTTGCTAGATTGAAAAGCAAATGAGCAGATGAACGAAACAGAAAAGTACTCGGCAATCCTGCCACGTCCCCTGAGGAGGCAGGGCCAGCTATACAGTGAAGATCGGTGAGTGGTTTTCCCAGGCCCTGCATGGGAGGAAAACTAGGCTTGTCCTCAGTGGGTGCACCTGCCCTGCTGAGCTGCTCTCTGGATGACCATGGCCCTGCTGGGCCTCAGTCCCACCAGGAGTGTGACACTGTGCCGGGTCTGGTGGGGCAGCCTGCACTGGTGGCAGCATGCACCCCTTCTCACTGGGTCTTCAGCTCACACCTGTCGTGCTGGTTTGGAAAACTCAATGACAAGTTCAGAGCGTCCAGCTGGTGTGAGGGAGCAGCCTGGTGTGGCTCTCTAAGGCCCAGCACGGTGTCTCACAGGAGTAGTTCTGTGCACTGTGCACACTGTTCTGGGACTGGCATCTCAACCTTCCTGGCAAAGAACAGAGAAGGGAGATAGATGTTCTCCTGGAGCCTCCTTCTCAGATGCTCTGTGCATCTTCACTTCCAAGGCGGGTGTCACCAGGCTTCCGGCCATCCTATGTGCACACCCTCCTTTAACTAGAAGAACAGTTGTTGGGGGACTGCACCCTGGGCGTGGGACACACTTGGTTGATCCTGTCCAGGTCTGAAGCTAGACTGTTACCCCGGCCCCCATTTCTATCCTGGGAGAAAACAGATTCAGATGTGAGCCTGTGGTTGGCATCACACAAATGTGACTGTTCAGTTTTTACCATCTTTGAGATGATCTCCATGCCGACTTCTTCCTCCTTAGATGGACACCATAATCCCTACGCCACAGAGTTGTAAGGAAGTAAATGAGATAATGTGTATGAAAAACTCCTACACCTGGCACTTGATAAACAACAATATTAATTTGTTCCTATTTAAAAGTATAGCTGCCCAAATGCCTTGTTCTTCAAGGGTGCATTCGAGAGAGACACAATGAACTTCAACATCACAGCCTCCGTGGGTGTCTTCTGCAGTACTGCACGTGCTGGCGAATGAAAGTTCCTTGTTTGATGTTTCTCTGTTGGCAGCACTGCAGAACTCAGAAATGTTAATCTGAGCTTTCTCTTGGTAGAACTGAGAGATCTAAGATCAGCAGAAAGCTTCTAAGATTATCCGTAATAGGCTGGGCGTGGGGGCTTATGTCTATAATCCCAGCACTTTGGGAGGCCGAGGCGGTGGATCGTCTGAGGTCAAGAGTTCAAGATCAGTCTGGCCAACGTGGTGAAACCCTGTCTCTACTAAAAATACAAAAATTAGCCTGGTGTGGTGGCAGGCACCTGTAATCCCAGCTACTTGGGAGGCTGAGGCAGGAGAATCTCTTGAACCCAGGAGGTAGAGGTTGCAGTGAGCTGAGATCGTGCCATTGCACTCCAACCTGGGTGACAAGAGTGAAACTCTGCCTCATATATATGTATATACATGAAGAGAGAAAGACCTTAATAAACTGGATTTCTTTCTGGCCAGCTCAGACACTGAGGTCTCCCTCCTATCTGGATCTGCTGTTTGTCCTGCCTCTTCTTATGGGATGTCTACAGGCTGCCACACTCATAAGTGTGCTGCTGGCCTTATTCTTGCCCTCCTGGGTCACTCGTGTCTGTGTATATTCCCTCTCGATCCCTCAGGCTTGTCTGTATTGTATTTTGGCCTTCCAGGCCACCTGCAGTCACCCAGGTCTCCAACCCACTAGACACCTGGCCCGCGTGGCTCCTGTTGTCTCCCACAGGTCCTACTGCTGGGCAGCCTTGAGGAGCACAGAGGCACGCCTCCCTCCACAGACCCCGTGGCACGTCCCCAAGGTGCCAGTGTCACTTCCCATCTACACTCTTATTTGTACAATTTGTCTTACTGTTTAAACTGGACTATATACTGCCGTAGGAAAAAGATTAAATTATTTTTCCATGACCACAATTACTTCACTTATAAGTTCTTCACTTATAGTAGGCCTCCAAACGCAGGTTACAAAAGACACCAATACATGCAAAGACATCTTGTGTCCACGGACTGGAAGACGTACCATTGTCAGGGTGAAGATCACGACACAAAGTGATCTACAAATTCAGTGTAATCCCTATCAAAACCCCAATGGTGTTTCTGCAGAAATAGAAATCCATTTTGAAATTTACATGGAATCTCAAGGGACTCTGAATAGCCAAAGCAATTCTGAAAACAACAACAAAAACAACAGCAAAGCTGGAGAGCTCACATTTCCTGATTCGAAAACTACAAAGAGACAGTAATCACAACAGTGTGGTATCAGCATAAAGACAGACATGGATAGCAATGACGGAACAAAAAACCCAGAAATAAACCCTTATGTACTCCAATGGATTTTCAACAAGGGTGCCAAGACCACACTATGGGGAAGGAACAGTCTCTCCAACAAACGGTACTGGCAACTGGATATCCACATGCGAAAGAACACAGCTGGACCCTTACCTTACATCGTATATAAAAATCAACTCAAATAGATTGAAGACCCAAACATAAGACTTAAAACTATACAACTCTGAGAAGAAAACAGGAGAAAAGCTTCATGACATTGGGTTTGGCAATGATTTCTTAGGTATGACACCAAAAGCATGGGCAACAAGAATAAAAACAGATAAAGTGAACTCCTACAACTTAACAACAACAACAACAACAAAATAAAGAACTCCCACAACTTAACAACAATAACAACAAAACAAAGAACAAGCAAATAAGAGAGTGCTCAACATCGCTACTCATTAGGGAAATGCAAGTCAAAACCAACATGAGATACCATCTCATACCCATTAGGAGGGTTACTATCAAAACACCCAGAAAATGATAAGTATTGGGGAATAATATGTAGAAACTGGAATCCTTGTGTTCTGACGATTGGAATGTAAAATTGTGCAGTCATAATGGAGAACAAGTATGGTAGTTCCTCAAAAAATTAAATATAGAATTACCATATGATCCAGCATTTCTACTTCTGGGCTTGTGAACAGAAGAACTGAAAGTAGAGTCTCAATTAGACACTTGTACATTCGTATTCATAGCAGCATTATTCAAAATAGCCAGAATACGGAGGGAACCTAAGTGTCCGTTGACAGATTATTGAATACACAGACTGTGGTAATATTTGTTATGGAATATTATTCCTCCTTAAGGAGGAAGATAATTTTGACACATGCTACAACATGGATAAATCATGCATCAACTATGCTAAGTGAAATAAGCCCATTACAAAAAGACAAACATTCTATGGTTCCACTTACACAAAGTTCTTAGAGTAGTCAAATTCATAAAGATGGAAAAAATGGTGGTTGCCAGAGCTTGGAATGGAGAAAATGGGGTAGAGTTTTAGTTTTAGAGGAAAAAAGAGTCCTGGAGATGGGTGGTGGTGATGGCTGCACGACACTGTGAATGTACTTAATGCCACTGAACTGCACACTTGAAAATGGTTAAGATGGTAAGTTTTATGTGTACTTTACCATTATTTAAAAGTATTTCGGCCGGGCGCGGTGGCGCAAGCCTGTAATCCCAGCACTTTGGGAGGCCGAGACGGGCGGATCACGAGGTCAGGAGATCGAGACCATCCTGGCTAACACGGTGAAACCCCGTCTCTACTAAAAAATACAAAAAAACTAGCCGGGCGAGGTGGCGGGCGCCTGTAGTCCCAGCTACTGGGGAGGCTGAGGCAGGAGAATGGCATGAACCCAGGAGGCGGAGCTTGCAGTGAGCCAAGATCCGGTCACTGCACTCCAGCCTGGGCGACAGAGCGAGACTCCGTCTCAAAAAAAAAAAAAAAATATTTCACTGGGCTGGGCATGGTGGTGCATGCCTGTAATTCCAGCACTTTGGGAGGCCAAGGTGGGCAGATTACGAGGTCAAGAGATTGAGACCATCCTGGTCAACATGGTGAAACCCCGTCTCTACTAAAAATACAAAAATTAGCTGGGTGTGGTGGCACGCGCCTGTAGTTCTAGCTACTCGGGAGGCTGAGGCAGGAGAACCACTTGAACCTGGGAGGCAGAGGCTGCAGTGAGCCAAGATCGCGCCACTGCACTCAAGCCTGGGCAACAGAGCGGAAATATCATCTCAAAAACAAAAAACTAAAAACAAAAAACAATAAACCAAAAAATTCCACCGATACTTACCTTGAAAAATAAAATAAATCACTATACTGAATCACTAAAAAAAGAAAATCACTAAGAAAAGACAAATCATTTTTCTTTTCAAAAAGGAGATTAAAAGTATCTTTTCAAAAAAGACAAGAAGTGTCACACTAAAGCTACTTCCTTGGGGGTATCTGAGCCTTGGCCTTAATTGTTGTATCATTAGCACCTCGAACAGTGCTGGTTACATCATGGGAACTGGGTAAACGAAATTTTAAAAATAATGTGCAGGGATGAATACATGGGTTCTGATTATTCTTTTCTTAAATTTCTAAGGCTACTCGTTGAGCTATTTTATATTGCACTGACATGTATATATTCTTTTCTCAATTGAAACCTTTTCCTATTTATGTAAAAATATTTACATTTGTTTTTTTTCTTAAGGTTGAAAGCCTTTAACATATATATCTATACATAGATAGATATATATAGATATATAAAATATGCTCTGTCACCCAGGCTGGAGTGCAGTGGCGCAATCTTAGCTCACTGCAGCCTCCGCCTCCTGGGTTCAAGCCATTCTCCTGGGTCAGCCTCCTGAGTAGCTAGGATTACAGGCGTGAGCCACCACACCTGGCTAATTTTTTGTAATTTCAGTAGAGACGGGGCTTCACCGTGTTAGCCAGGATGGTCTCGAACTCCTGACCTCGTGATCTGCCCACTTTGGCCTCCCACAGTGCTGGGATTACAGATGTGAGCCACCACACCTGGCTAATTTTGTGTATTTTCAGTAGAGACGGGGTTTCACCGTGTTGGCCAGGATGGTCTCGAACTCCTGACCTCGTGATCTGCCCACTTCGGCCTCCCACAGTGCTGGGATTACAGGTGTGAACCACCACAGCTGGCTAATTTTGTGTATTTTCAGTAGAGATGGGGTTTCACCGTGTTGGCCAGGATGGTCTCGAACTTCTGAGCTCGTGATCCGCCCACTTCGGCCTCCCACAGTGCTGGGATTACAGGTGTGAGCCACTACACCTGGTTGTCTGTAACATGTTTTTATACAAAACTGGAAACAAGAGCATGATGAGCCTGCAGATACATTCCCAGATTCAACAACTTAGGATATTTAATTTGGTCACAGTGTATATGTGTTAATGATAATGTCCTCAGAGTCAGGATCACGTTGTTATGTCACGCACACCCCACTGCCAGGTCATACATGTGGAGGCTGAGGCATATGGAGGTGGGTGACTGGACCCAGGTGACACAGAGAGTGGGTGGTGGAGCTGATGCTGGAACCCAGGACACCTGTCTCCATGGCCCTGGCTCTAGGACGTCTGCCAAATGCATTAGCCTGAATTTTATTTATACAAGTTGATCTTAACTAATAAGGTTAATTTTCCAAAACTTAGCCCATTTTTTTCAGATAAGGCTAATGGAACTTTCTAAAACAGAAAATAAATGCCTTATGAGTCAGTGGTCTCCTGGCCCTGGTGTTAGAGCTTTTGAAATGTCACTACTGTCATCAAGAGCTCAGTTCTGTGTCTGGAGCCCTGACTTATTTGAGGCATGCACATGCACTGGGGAAGCTGGGTTTGAGGCAGCAGGGCTGCACTGCTGTGCAACTCAGGAGAGAAAGTTATTACCTCCACAGGCAGTTACAATTCACATGGCTAAATTAGACCCAGATTTATCCTTATTTTTGTCAATGAGGAAGCAATTTATTCATTTTGGAAAAATGGTTTTTGCCCTCTTTTTTTCACCCTGCTCCCCAGACAGATTTGCCACCACAAATCACAAATTCAGGCTCAAAGGAGACGACATCTGTGCAGAGCTCCGTAAATGGTGAGTCAATATACGTGGTGATGTAGGATTGATCTGATTGTTGGAAAACATAAATTCACATCTTCCGGGCGCAGTGGCTCCCGCCTGTAATCCCAGCACTCTGGGAGGCTGAAGTGGGCAGATCACGAGGTCAGGAGTTCGAGACCAGCCTGATCAACATGGTGAAACACTGTCTCTACTAAAAACATACAAAAATTAGCTGGGCATGGTGGTGCGTGCCTATAATCCCAGCTGCTCAGGAGGCTGAGGCAGGAGAATTGCTTGAACCTGGGAGGCGGAGGTTGCAGTGAGCTGAGATTGCACCACTGCACTCCAGCCTGGGCGACAGAGTGAGACTCTGTCTCAAAAAAAAAAAAAAAAAAAAAAAAAAGTCCATCTTCTGGATCTGCGCTAGGCTCCTGGCTGCACGCGGTGCCTCTCTCCACCACATAGCTGAGACACTACCTGTAAAGGACCACGTTGGAGAAGTGCTAAGTGTCCCTTCAAGCAGCCTCTACCCAGGAGGCAATCTTTACCTGCACTAGCCACAAGGAAAGACTGAAGTCTGGCCCCCCAGAGCACCACGCTGGAGGTCTCAGTGGCGGGGGACACATCTCACCCAAGGCCACTCTGGCCTATCCAGTTGCAGAGGGGCTCCTCGGTGTGGGGGAGTGTAGGAGGGTTTCTTTTGCCACAGGATGACCACTGGCTCCTTGGGAAGCCTTGGTCCTCTTGACTGATTCATGGATGGCTGACCACGAATCCTCTTAAAGAGATCTTTGATGCCTCTAGACTCCTGACAAGCATGAAGTCCATAATGATGTGTCATGGGCCTTCTGGAATCTCTGTGTCAAGGACATTCTTCCCCAGACAGAGTGGAGAGTGAGGACCGAAGGGAGAAAGAGACAGCACAGGTGCACAGTGGATAGCACCCATCAACCTCTGTGCTGGAAGCGGTGCTTATGCACTTAGGCAGGTGCTGAAATGAGAGAGGCTGTACCTGAAGACAGCGGGTCAAGTCTCAGTATGACAGCAACATGGCAGATTATAAAAACCAGATGAGGCAGCAGATAGCCGCTGTATGGTAACTCGTGCCACAATAAAAATGTCAGTTTTCTGTATTATTTTACAACATTGACTAGCTCAGGAATGCTTTCAAGCAGGACACTGATACCGTCCGTTGTTAAAGACAGACATAGGCATTTATTAACTGGTGTTCACACGGCTCTTTCACTGCCTGAGTTTGTGAGGCGAGACCAGATTTCCTGTCCTTAGTATTCCTGCGGGAGCAGCAACCCTGTGGGTGCCTCAAAACGTTTCCATGAGAAATGACAGTCGGGGGCAGGTGTCCCGCACTCACCAATTTCTATCCCACTTACTTCCTCTCTCCCTGGAGAGTTGGGCAAAATTCTCTGTCATTACTTTTATTCTTTACTCCTAAAAGATCCTTGTAACAAAGAACTCAAGCAAAAAAAAAAAAAAAAAAAAAAAAAAAAAAAAAAAAAAATTCCCATAATTAGACTAAGAGACATCCCATCCCCCTCCCCTTTTTAAAGTGAGGTAAGCTCTGTGCATGGCGGCAAACCGGCCGCCTCTGCAGGCCTGCCTTGCGTAGCGCTGGGGTCTGGAGTTTCTGGAGCACTGTCCTGGAACTGCTCGAAGGCTGGTAGTGCAGGGGTGTGTGTGTGTGCAAATAGATACCTGAATGATTATCTAGAAAACATGCCTCTGAATTCCAAGTGAAAAGACGATAATTTTGAGGGTTATTTGCGCTCCATTTGGGTGGTCCATCATGAGCTGCCTTTATGCATGCCACAGGCCTTCCTACTGAAGGTGTGCACAGCATGATCTCTTCATGGGAATTGAGGTGAAAACACCAGTTATCACCCAGCAGATGCTGCTTCTCTACTGCGGACCCTTCAACTTGTTCACTGTTTCAAAGTCGAAGCTGTAATTTGCGAAGTCGCATTTTCCCGACGGCTTTTCCACCTGGGCCTTGCTGAGGAACCTACAGTATCATCCTGCCGCCTGCTGGCACTGGGCCCTGCGCCCACACAGCCCAGTGCTCCGCCCACCTCTCTTCAGGTGAGAGTGCATCACAGGCGTCCTCCTGGACAGGCAGGGGAAGTTCTCCATTGTTACAGAATGTTTCCTCTGCTGTATGACATACTCAGTTGAATGAAAAAAAAATCCATCTTTCTGAATGGGTAATTAAATTGATTTCTTCAAGAATACTTGCACAGAAAAATAAATACGTCTAGAGTAAGATTTTAAAAATTGACATATACATTTGGAATTATTTGTCTCAGATCACAGAATCTAGAACATTTAAGTTGCTTGAGACACTATGTAGCTCGGCTTTCAGCTCACAGCCAGGAACTGAGGCACACGCTTGGGAAGACAACATTCAGACTAAGTCACTTTGCTGGCATGGTGCTGTTGCCCCAGCCAAGCTTGCAGTTACAAACATCCGGGGAGCAATGAGAGTTTGCTTAGAGAAGAGAGACGTCCTGGAACACCTCAACGGCTCTCATAAGGGTGAGGGGCTGAAACTGCTTGGGGTAGATATATGTAGAAGTCACATGAGGCGGGTTTGAGTTTAATAGAAAAAATCCCAAAATAACTTTCTGTTGGCCTACTGAGAGTGGAAAGGGCAGCCTTGCAGGCCAGTGGCGAACTCCTCATTAACCATGGGCCTCTGCGGGGCATATGTGGTTCCTGCTCTGGTGGAGGGAGGCTGGGCAGGGGACACTGGATGTTGTGGGATCTTCGGTGGCAGGGCCTTTTTTTTTTTTAAACATCATTGTTGCATGTTTTACGTATCATAAAATTCACTCATTTCAACTGCACAATTCAGTGGCCTTTAATAACTTTACCAAGTTGTGCAAGCTTTATGATACATCAGTTTTAGAACACTTTCATCCCAATGAGGTCCTATGGGGACAGAGTTTCAACTAAAGCAGGTCTCTTGGGACTATGGTGGTCTTGGGAGGGGCCTGTCTCACATGCATTCCAACCTAGTCCTCCCAGTTACAGCCTGGGTACCTTGCTTTGGGTGTGACAGGGTGTTGTGCCAATAAGCAATATCCATATTGTCTACCCAGATAGGTTCAGGCAAGGAAGGGGCTGGATGGACAGGAAAAGGTTGGCAGGTGGGTGACAGCACCCAGTGGGCCAAAGGCAGATGCCATTGAGGGGGCAACGGGATAGGGTAGCTGCTTCTCTCACTGCCCCCCCACCCCCACTCACATATAGTGAATGTGTTTCAGGCAGAGGACACTTCACTCTGACCATGTATCATAATAAACTTCAATGATTCTTTCAGCAATAATGAATTACTTGAAAAGGACTTCGTTATTCAGGAAACTGAGTAACTGAAACTCAGAAACTTCTAGTAAAAAGATGATCATAATTGTTACATAATATCCATTAAAAAAAAACCAGTAACAGCCATTTTAAACCCAATTCATTTCCCTGACATGTTAATATATGTTAACCAGAAAAAGGGAGTCCTTTTTAAACCTGGGCTCCCTGTGGTGCACCCCAAAAGGAAGTCTCGGTGGCCTAGACTCCGACGTCCAGTCAGAGCAGCATCCTTGCTGCACACCCCGCATGTGTCACGTGGCTCCCCAGCTGTGGACCTGTTGTGTTCTTACAGCAGGTGCCTAAGTGGCTCCTTGAAGAAGATAATGTGCTTGCTGTGTTATGTACACCCGCATCCTTCCTTGCTAAAGCATTCCTGGAAAGCCCCTGCTGATCACATCTGGGGGTAATAATCATGGGATGGGCCAGGCAAAGCCACCAAACCATGTGCCAATTACATTTCAAGCAAGGGGTCCTATTGAGACCAGCATCATTTTTTTTTAAGGCAAAGTCTAGGATTTCAGTTGTAGGAATTTTAAAACATCAAGAGTTAATTTTTCACACAAATCTTGAAGAGTGGGGGCTTTTAGTGTCTTTAGATTGATAGCATCCAAAATTCAAAAGACACAAAAACAACACAACGTGCCCAGAAAACTAAGAACACCACTTTGGCTTTCTGAAACTTTGAAAATACTGCAGACACGGGATGCATTTCTGTGGAGAGGCTGGGGAGGAAAACGGACGTAGGGGGTCACATGTAGCACATCCCGTAGGAGAAAATGCAGACACGTGTCAACAAGGAAAAAGCACAGGAATCACACCTCTGGTTCAAGTCATCAGGCAGTGTGATCGAAGCTATGAGAAGCAGGGACACAGATCAACTGAATAAGAGGCATATGTCAAACCAGATTTGGGAGTAGATTCTCTCTATTCTGATTATTAGTATCTAGTACCTGAATTCAACCTACCAATTTAGTTTGTGAAGTATAGGCAATATAAGATGACAGGAGATGTTGGTGGCAAAGAATATTCCCATGCAGATCTGGAGTCTTTGAGAGCTGCCTAGAAGACAACCATATTAGTAGCTCTTTCTTTCCAGCATAGTTCCATGGGTTTGTAAACAAATCAGAGCTGATCGTACCAGACGGCCTTCATTTTCTCCCATCATGACCTTCAGATATGGCAGATCACAAGTCCCAGCAAGCAGTTTTCAACCAGCATCTGAGCCACGCCACATAAAAGATGTGGCTTGGGTGACTGGTACCTTGGCATCTAAGGATCAGAGTTCCCACATGATTATAACGAACACCATTTGCAGCGAATACCATGAAGCAGTCCTCCTGGCTTCTGGAAAACTGCTGAGGAGCCTTGTAACTGGCCTGAAGTCTGGGTACAGGCCTCACTGATCTTTTTCAAATTATCCACTTGAGTTAAATCCTCATGGGTAGTGCCATAGGTCCCTGAGTGGACTGCACAGCAGGTGCTATTAGATCCTAGTTGTAATCAGTGGGTGATGGTCCAGGAACCTGGGAAGGCTCTAATAACATGCAAGGACTATCATCAGAATACTTCAACACTTAAGCAGCTTTGCATCTTCAAAGCTCACTACAAACATTAATTAATTAATATGTATGACACCCCTGTGATGTCGTTAAGTATGATTACCTCCATTTGACATATAAGGAAACAGACAGGTTAAGTGGCTTGCTTGAGGCCACACAACAAGCCCGAGTAGGTCTGGGAACGTCATTTAGAAGCACCTGATCCAGCACACATGGAGGTGTGCTAGTGGCAGGTCAAGAGGCTCACCCACTCCCCAACCCTCACCATCCGCAGCAAGCAGGACTGTGGCTGCAGGAGATCTGCTGATAGGCTGTCAGAGGACCCTGCCCTGATCTTCCTCAACCATGTTCCAACCCAAAAGAGTTAGTAAGAGTCTGACAGAGAGCAAGTGAGCAAGAGCGAGCTCTAGCAAATCCACTTCTGGGCCCAGCTGCAGTGATGGGGAGCGCAGCCCTTGCTTCAGCATTCCCTGCTGCTGAGACAGAGCAGGCAGTGGACAGTGGGATGTCACTGTCAAGGGGTGGGTGCCCGAGGGCGGAGAAAATGGAGGAAGCATGGGTAGGAGGAGGCTATCATCTGAGGGTCATCAAAAAACCTGTGACAGACAGCTACACTGGGGAGATGGAGGAAGGACCTGAGAACTAGATGAGATACCACAGCTCCTGCACCGGGAGTTGCAAATGGCGACTTGCCCTGGCTGCAAAGCTGCTGGTGGAGGGAGAGGAACTGCGTGGCTGGAAGGTGTCGTGCAGGACTGGGAAAAGAGAGAAGGGAGCCAGCACTTCTTGGTGCCTTCTGTGTTCCAGACCTTTACAGCATTCACTTGTTGAATCCTCAGATCAGTTCCACCAGGTGAACACGACTTCATCTTATTCTTATCTCAGCACTGGGACATTGAGGTGACAATGGTGAGTTTTCAGGCAGGATTAGAATCAGGTCCATGTCTGGATGATGATGGTGACCCCACACCACCTGAGACAGGTAAGGACTCTGGACGTTGGAATCAGTGACATGGCAGGAGGGCCTCTGGGAAGAGCTGGAGACTTGGGAACAGCTGGAGAAATGACAGCAGCACCCTGTGTGCTGGGGGCTCCACTTTGAATTCTGGAACCTGTGGCATGGGTGACTAGTACCTTGGCATCAAAGGATTAGAGTTCCCACACAAAGAAGCACAGTTGATCTGAGGACAGAGTCTCAGAGAGAGGGGGAGGGCCCAGAGGTGGGAGTGGGAGGTCCAGGCCTGTCTGTACCACTGGAACATCCAAGGAGAAGCAGTCAAGTGGACTGTATATATGACATCAGTTGGTTTCTGTTAATGTATGTATACTGTCCTGAGAGCCAAGGGACATGCCTTACATTCTTAACAAAGTTGAGCTGAAAAAAATTATTCCAACATTTTCCCAATTCTTTGACAGAAACACAAATTTAGGGCTTACTGCTGCATAACATTTTGTGTTCTCTCCTGCCAAGATGCTGAGGGCAGTCGGCTGGGAGGAATGCTACTTTGGGGATGAATTGAAGTTTGTTGAATAAAGAATGAGCACAGATTCAGAAGCAAAACTTCCATAGTGTATGAATCCTCCCAACGAGACTGTCAGAATAAGGATACAGGTTTGCATTTATTTATTTTACTAAAAGCTTCCTACTTCCCTCCTTTCTGGATAACGTAAGGGGTTTGACCTTTTCGTTTCAAATATGACATTTCTTTCTCTGATCTCCTTTAGCCAGATGTCAAACCTAAAATAGAATTTCTTAGAACTTACTGCTCAAATATGCTACTTAAGAGCAGCCTGTAGCTTTTCTTAGTGTCTTATGGCTTTTCTAGAACATGCGCTGAGAAGGAAAGGGAGAGAAATACAACTCAGGGCATCTCTGCAATCTCCGTTAGGGATGCTGGGCAGTGACAGGGATGCAGAGAAGAGTCTCTGCAATCTCCATTAGAGATGCTGGGAAGTGACAGGGATGCACAGAAGCACAGTGCAGTCATTGGCTCCGAAAAGGCAGCCATTGTTTTCATTTAGGAGTCCAGGTCAGTCTGAACTGTGGGACCTCCTTCACCAAAGCACCCCCAGATTGCCTCTTGTTCTTACCGACTTAACTGAAACATCCCAAGGTTCGCTAGAAGAGATTTTAGCTATCATCTCTTCTAGAAGAGCAGGAAACCAAGCTCCTTTTTTCCCTGCTTTTATCCTTGCCCCTACAGAATTCTTCCGAAGGTACCAGTGATGCTTTTGTGAATGCAAGTACCTGGCGGCTCTCCTCCTCACAGCCTGGAACCCCCAACCCTACCACTGGCCTGCAGCACCTTATGTGACCACTTGTGGCTACCACCCTCACCACTTCTCTGTGCCAGGAATACTGGCCCCACTGCTGTTCCTTCATCTGGCAAAGCATACACCTGCCACAGGGCCTTTGCACAGGAGTCCCCTGGTGTCCGGTGAAGATCCGTGTGGCCTCCTCCCTCATTTCCTCTGCTGAAATGTCTCATTAGAGATGCCTTCCTTGATCACCTTTACCCTGCTTTATTTTTCTTCATAGCACAGATCTCCTCCTGACATGTTATTCACTTGTTTGTGGTCTGTGCCCTCCTCTTAGAATGGGAGCATGTAATTTATTTGTCGTAATTTGTTGGAATAAGTCACCTACTGGCTTAGCACTCTCAGGACTCAGAGCGGTGCCTGACACATGGTAGGCACCCAGTAAGAACTTGTTGAATAAGTGCTTACATTTATTTCAACAAATAAATCACATGCATGTCCTGTTATAGTTTCTTTACAATAATTAGGCTAAAAGTAGATTATAAAAAGAAAAAAAGTAACCTAGTCACATTTACTACACATAAGAACGTTACCCATTCTTACTCCAAAAATCAACTCTTGGAATCTTTATCATTTCTTTGTAAGGCCGAGAATCTGCTCTTTGCCACATGAATCTTGTGTCAGCCTTCAGTCAAAACTAATGAAAGTCTGGACCAACGAGCTGGCCCCAGATTTCTGGATCATCCGAGCATCTCCTTCACTCTCTGGACCCTCTCACCTGCCCACCCACGGAACCACACTAGCCTCTGTCACCAACAGTGAGGTGGAGGAGCCTCTTACAACTTCGTCGTTCACTCACACGGGACACCAGGGAGAGGAATTACTTCTCCTTAGAGAGGCCTGAGATGAATGAGTATCCTGTTCTCCCTAGAGTCCCCGATCCATGGTGTCTGGCCACTCCTACAGGTACAGCACAGACAATCACACAAGGAAGCTGAAAGCAATGTGCTTTTGAGTATATGCCACTTTGGTGAGAGGTGATTTACTGTATCTCTCTGTCATATGGACATGTTTGAGATTCAAGTAAACTATTCCCTGATCAGCCGCAGTTCTAGCCTAACAGTTAGGGAGAAATGCTAACGTTTAATAATTTAAGCATAATATTTAATTTGGAAACTACTAGTGCTTATATAGCAGTAAAGAGGCTTCACATGGGGTAGAGATTTTTTAAAAATCCCACTGATACCCAAGGTATAGCGCAGTAGAAACATTTAGAAACTACAGTTAAAAGCGCCCTATCTGTGGAATGAACACAGTCACGTCGGTATTGTCCACCAGGATCACTCACACACACACTGTGTGAATACAGATACACTTCTGCATATTCAGTGGGCTTTGCACATCTCTACCACAGAGTACGTGCATCTCTTGGACGGAGTATGACTGGTGGAAGTGCAGTTGCCAGTTTATCTTTGATCACTGTATTCAGAGGTGGCTCTTGCTTTTAAGGGCACAATATATATAGCCATGATTGCTTTAAAGGGATTTGTTTCAATTCCATGTTTGAGGGAGGTAATGGGCCAGCCTAAGAATCAAAAGTGATAATGAAATATGAACGTAAAAGGGGAAGGGAGACAGACCTTTGGCTTGCTAGTACAACAGAATACTTATTTGAGGTTCACTTTATACATTACTTTCCCCCGTTTTCCTACCCATTACCCATTTGGGTAAGAACGAGATCTGACAGGGAGGTGCATGGGGCAGAAGGCTTTGCTGTCATTTTTGATGTCTTGGTTTCCTTCTTTTACCAGGACCAGAGCAGGAGGCCTCCTTTCTGCTCTCTGGCGGCCACATACTCCTCCTCCACGGGTAACAACAGGACGAAGGAGGACACACGTGGGCCTCGCTACACATAATAGCTAAACAGCCCTAGAATACAGGGTCTGTGTACATATCATCATGTCTTAAGGCTGCAAGGAAGCTTGCTGTGAGAAAAAGCTCTCCTGAGCTCAAATAAGAACTACTTTCTAAATCTCACCTTAATATATCTGGCAGGTTTGGATTTAGGTATCCAAGTTGAGTCCGATAATATGTAGACTATTTCCTTTTGGAGACCGTATTTTTAATTTCAGTGACTTGGAGGAGTTAAACTTGACCTCTGGGCACATTAACAGCATTCAGCCAAGTGGGTCATCAGTGGAGGAGTGACAGTGACACTTCCATTCATGCAGGGCTTCTGGTCTATAGAAGGGCTTTCACATAATTGGGCTGACTATATGGGAAGTGAATTGATTAGGCATTTGCCCCTTGTTATGGATGAAGCAGCAAAGGTCGTGAGAGTCCCTGAGGGTCAAGTAGCTCTCAGATCCTAGAGATGGGAGTCCTGCTCTGCCCAGCATCCTCTCCCCTGCACCCCAGTACCTGCGTCCCCTCCTTTTCTCTGTCGTCTTTGTTTTACAGTATGGATCTGGTGGGCTATGGTTCCTCTCCTGTTGGTCCTGAGGATGCACCAGGACCAAGAATATTTCTTCTTTATGGAGGAAACATGGTTAAGTGCCAAGTGTACGGCCCCGACCCTTCCTCTATTCTCTCAGCCTAGTTACACCAGGGAGGTAAATTCCTGCCTGTTTGCCTGCCTACTTGTTTATATTAAAAGTTCTTGCAAATTTAAAAGTTATACACTCAATGATCCAAAGGTAAAGTTGAGAAGACTATAAAAGACCGTAAGCAATATGCAATTATACAGTCAGCTTTTCACATGACGGTTGTGTGATCACTAATGGAATGACTGAGTTTCCACAGAATGAAAAGGACCCTTGGGATCCGGAGCTGTGGTTTAAATCGCCCCCTCTCCGGCGGTGTTGTGTAGTAGCTTCTCCTACAACGTCTACAGCTGACTTACGACACATTGACATTTTTGGTCCTGAAGGTCACAGTGTCCTTCTAAGCGGAACGATGGTGGGGACTGGGAACTAACTTCTTCACTTCCTCTCTTTGACAGCCTGAACTCAGCTTGGCACTGGCTTTCTATCCACTTTCTGTCCAGCAGTGAATGGAATCAACTCTCCCATTAATGGAGCACCCTCTGGGAGAAGGCACCGTGTTTTCTGCTGAGTGCTAGGACCTTTGCAGTCTTCACAGAGCAACAAGTCAGAACTCAGTGAGCAGAGCAATGCCAAAGGCGAGGCCTGGTATGCAGACACACATGAGCCTAGAGCAGCTGTGCCCACCCCATGCCCCTACCGTGGACCCAGTGAGGACAGTTGTCTTTGAGAGTGGTGACGGTGGGGTTCTATAGAATAAGCAGGTCTGTTAAGCAAACTGCGAGATGGCTGGGCTCAGACTGATCAAAGTCTACCATTTTGCCTTATCTATCTAGAACCATAACTCAAGAATGAAATTGCCCAGCTTTTCTCCTCCCACCATTAAATTCCATTCAATCATAGTAGGCAAAATGCAGTCACGCTCAAGCAGCCAGATGTTATCATTACAGACTGCTCTTTATAAACCCATGCTGAAACCTGAGTGGTTGATGAGACCAGCTAAGCAGTTGTACCTTTGACCCAACTGCATTAAACTTGCCCTATCAATTTAAGCTCAGTATAAACACTATTTCCCAGAGCCCCTCGTGAAGTCAGCAGTGAGAAGAAGCTGACTAAGCCTAAACATTTTCTAACAGCAATCTTGTCTTACAACACCAAGGGGATTTGCTGGGTATCTGGGGCTTTAGAAAGCCATATGAGCATGCTGAAAGAATTAAAATCCTTTAAAAAGGAAAAATTGATGGTGACAGTCCTGTCTGAAGACTGGTTGGTCTAATGGCAACATGGAATGGGCATTTTTGTATTTTTTTTTTTTTTGGTCTGAGACACTTTTGTATTGTTTTGTAAGTAATATATTTGTATTATTTTTCTTCTTTCTCAAATGTTTGCTTTAAGGTGGCCATTCCAACTTTTTAAAAATGAAAAAATTTGCCCCATGTATCAGTAAATTGGACTTTTTAAGAGGACTGAACATATTTATTGTACTGGTTAAATTTCTTTCTAATAAAGAGTAGGACCCTCTCCGCATTCAAACATTTCAGATAATTCAGACAATAAGATAGCAGTTCTCTGCACACTGCACGCAGCTGACATCCCGGGAGTCTGGCCGATGCACAAGTCCCAGGGTGAATGAAGGGGCGACTGCACATGGCTATTGATTTGCTCATATTTCAATAAAACTTAGATGTTCTATAAAATGTAAGCATATATTTGTCTTTTGTAAATAAATATACCTCAGTGTAAAGGTATTTCAAAAGAGAACGCTGATCTGAGAAGTGTTTACTTTTTTCTTTTTTTGCTTTGTATAAAAAGTTTATTCAGTTACTTTGTGGCTGAGTTTCCAAATAAGTAGGAGACTGTTACTTTGTGTTAAAATGCTAAAATAGGACACTGGGGAACAAATAAATGTTTAAGATTTATAAACTCTTATAGAAATGACTTTGTAACATATCTTATCAGTAAGATAAAAAGATCTTTGAATAATAAATTGCAAATTATAAAAATTAGGTAGAAAATGTAAATATTTTAAGAGACACTGGGGGCCGAGCACAGTGGCTCATGCCTCATACTTGGTCTCCCAAAGTAATCCCAGTACTTTGGGAGACCAAGGCCGGCAGATTACCTGAGGTCAGAAGTTCGAGACCAGCTTGGCCAACATGGTGAAACCCCATCTCTACTAAAAATACAAAAATTAGCCAGGTGTGGTGGTGCACGCTTGTATTCCCAGCTACCTGGGAGGCTGAGGCAGGAGAATTGCTTGAGCCTGGGAGTTGGAGTTTACAGTGAGCTGAGACCGTACTACTGCACTCCAGACTGGGCAACAGAGTGAGACTCTGTCTAAAACACACACACACACACACACACACACACACACACACACACACACACACGAAATAAAAAGGAGCCAAAACATTAAAACAGAACATTCTCCATTAAGGGGAAGAAAACAATGCTATGAATTTAGAAATAAACTTTCTTGAAATATGTGTAAAGATGTATATACAAAGCAACACAGCATGTAATTCTGGCCAAATCGAACAAGTACCAAGGTATCAGCTCAGGAGAACAGAGCCAGTGAGTTGCCAAAGGGACTTTTACACTGAACTTGACAGACCCTGGAACTAGTGAAGACTCACAGACCTGAATGGAATCTATTTCTAACTTATGTCAATACTGTTTTCACTAGTGAAAACCTCTCTGCAACATTAAAATCTAATGCCAAGGTCTAAGAACACTTTGTCAAATGTCTTGCTACCCTGATTAAAAGAATTATTATAATTTTTCTCTGGAAGGAACAGACAGAAGACATTAATTTCATACGATAATAGAAAAAAGTGCAAAGCAGGGTTGGGCAGGCTGGGATGAGGGTTGGCTATCACAATCTGGTGTGCTTTTTGGGAATTTCACAGGCCTCTTTGGGGCTTAGCCTTCTCAGTCAAGCATGCACTTCAGAGGAGATGGCCTCTGGGGTTCATTCAGGCTCCACTATTCTGAGTCCACACTCTGGAGGCACACACACTCTCTGGGATCCACTTCAGAATCAGTCATCTCTGAGGTTCTTCCCATTTTGAGGATTCAATACATGTATGAAATGTTTGTTTAGAGAGAAAGACGCACTTTGTGGATGGCACCTTCCTATGCCATGTAACTAGAGATGCATGTTAAAGACGGGGGCGCTGAAAATGAGATTATCACGTGCTGCGGCACTTCATGGCAGGCCAGACGCCTCTGTGTTCAAGCAGGGGTTTGGCATCAAGAGCTGTCACCAGCTGGGTACAGTGGCTCACACCTGTAATCCCAGCACTTGGGGAGGCTGGGGCAGGCAGATCACTTGAGGTCAGGAGTTCAAGACCAGCCTGGCCAACATGGTGAAACTCCATCTCTACTAAAAATATAAAAATTATCCAGGTGTGGTGGCACATGCCTGTAATCAAAGCAATTAGGGAAGCTGAGGCAGGAGAATCGCTTGAACCTGGGAGGCGGAGGTTGGAGCGAGCAGAGATGGTGCCACTGCACTCCAGCCTGGGTGAAAAAGCGAGACGAGACTCCATCTAAAAAAAAAAAAAGCTGGGCCGGGCGCAGTGGCTCCTGCCTGTAATCCCAGCACTCTGGGAGGCCGAGGCGGGTGGCTCACGCCTGTAATCCCAGCACTCTGGGAGGCCGAGGCGGGTGGCTCACGAGGTCCGGAGATGGAGACCATCCTGGCTAACACGGTGAAACTCCGTTTCTACTGAAAATACAAAAAACTAGCCGGGCGCGGTGGCGGGCGCCTGTACTCCCAGCTACTCGGGAGGCTGAGGCAGGAGAATGGCGTAAACCCGGGAAGTGGAGCTTGCAGTGAGCCGAGATGGCGCCACTGCACTCCAGCCTGGGCAACAGAGCGAGACTCTGTCTCAAAGAAAAATAAAATAAAATAAAAAAATAAAAAAGCTGTCACCACCTGTCCCATGATGGCTACCTTGGGAAGGGAGGTGGTCGGGGGGTGCTGGGGTGGGTTCCACATGAACATCCTGGTGTCACCAACGAAGGGAGATCTTGAACAATGTTTTGAAACCCATCAAGTCTCCTGGAAGCCTCAAGCAAGAGAGCTGCGTACATGCACGGCACTGCCCCAGCCCCTCAACCCCTCGCCACGGCGCCAGCAGCTCGGGGACTTCTGCCCAGCAGCCTTCCAGGATAAGCAGGTGAGAGGGTGTGAAATGACTGTAATGAGGACCAGAGACAAGAAGGGATGCACTGGTTACAGGTGTTGCATACGACTTTCAGAAGTAATATTTTTCTTGCCCTGATTTGAAAGACATACTTCAAAATCAAGTTTTTTTTTTTTTTTTTTTTTTTTTCCACCTGAACTAAAAGTGAGGACAGCATGCTTTGGGAAACTTTCTAGTAATTAGACAAATCTTTTCCACTTAATGTAACACATGCTGGAATGTGGAATTTTGTGTTTCTGAGGAATCATGAATGGTTACTAATGCTGAGTTTTTCTTAATTAATGAGCAGCTCAGATATGTAAAAGAAATTGCCTTACCTACACTGGGATAAGAAAGAGAAGAAAACACTAACATGAAAAGCTAGAATATTTTCTAAGTGGCTCTGTAATTAAAAATAACATTTAAAATGAGGAAAAGCTAATAGACTTCCATGCTCTAAATACATTCCTCCTAAGGTAATAGTTCAGTAGTGCTAGAGAGAAAGATAGCCATCTTCTCGTGCCTTTTGTTTTCAGCTATACTTTTAGTTTTCATTCTGCATTCCATAGTTCCAAAAGTTGAAGTCATCTGCAGGTCAAACCATGGCCTGGGGTAAGTACCTAGTACGTTTTTAAAAAATGCATCTTCATTCTGAAAACAGGAAAATTCTTGCTCTGAGGCTGGATTCAATGAACCACACCTCTTACAAGTTGTTCATAGTTCCCTGCTCGCCCGGACTTTTGCTCAGTTTTGCTGTCACCCCATAGCTGCAGGGCTTTTCAAAATTCTAGACAATGAAGCTCATTTCCATGTTGCTCCCTGTGCAGTGACTGTGGGGGCCTTCAGAAGGCTTGAGCCTACAGACTCAGGCAAAGATCTGATGGCAGCTCCCCTGCAAACCACAGTAACCCACGAAGGCCGCAGAACAATGTAACTGCTCCAAGTGTCAATCAGCGGCACTGAGCTTACCTTTCTCAGCAACCTGTGACCTACAAAGATGCCAGCTCTTCAGAGTCTGGTGGCAGGCTTACCACTCTCAATTAGGAGTTTACAGACACGTTCATGTTGGTGCATGTGTTCAGGAGGCTGCTTCTCACTCGATGCCCCGTTTACAGGAAGCAGCGACTGAAGACCGCTCCCCGGCTGGGGTGCTCTCCGGGAAGCCTCGCAATCATCCGGAGGTGAACGCCTTGCTTTTGGGATCAGGCCAAAACAACACCCACCCCCACGCACCCCACCACAAAAGGCTACTCCACTAAAGGGCATTATGATTTTCTGGGTTTACGGTCGCAATGTATATAAATGTAAACCACCAAGTAAATATGTAGAAACACAGAATCAGTGACATCATTCTGAGAATTTGAGAGGAAAGCACTGTGTCCATTTCTAAGTATGTATAAGATATTAAGGTTGGTGCAAAAGTAATCTCGGTGTTTGCCATACTTTTAATTATTTTTTATTTATTTATTTTCTTTGAGACAGAATCTCTGTTGCCAGGCTGGAGTGCAGTGGTGCGATCTTGGCTCACTGCAACCTCCGCCCCCCCGGTTCAGGTGATTCTCCTGTCTCAGCCTCCTGAGTAGCCGGGACTACAGGTGTGCACCATCACATCTGTCTAATTTTTGTATTTTTAATAGAGACAGTGTTTCACCATGTTGGCCAGGATGGCCTCGATCTCTCGACCTCGTGATCTGCCCGCCTCAGCTTCCCAAATTGCTGGGATTACAGGTGTAAGCCACTGTGCCTGGACTATTTTTAATTACTTTCTGCCATTACTTTTAATGGCAAAAATTGCGATTATTTTTTCACCAACCCAATAAATTTTAAAATGGCAAAACTGCAGATCCACTACAAAAGAGTGTTTTTTCCTGGATTAGACAATGCCCAGTGATCACCAAGACAACCACATTTGGGTCTGGCTTCAGAGACGACGACTGTGGGGTATTTGAGAGGTTCTGACAAACTTGAGGCCATTGCTGTGCCATGTTGTCCCAAATGATAAAGGCAGCCCAAGCGCCCAAGCCATGATGCATGAATGAGAGTCAGGAGAAATATGGAGTGGAAGAGAAGGGAAGGTCATAGAGAAAAGCGGGTAGCTGTGATAGAAGGCTGTCCATGAACCACTGATTAGGGCCTCTCTGTGTGTGTGCAGGCACGTGTAGACAAGGACCAAGTGTTTTGTGCAGTTCCTGCAGGAGAGTGATGATTCTTTGAAACAAAAGTCTCCGAAATTTCCAGCTCTATGTCTAACATGCTCTGCCACTATTTATGTCTTTCAGGTTAGTGTAGAAAGCCACATTTCACAATGCCTGGTTTCCTTAATAAGCAAAATCTGATGCTGGGAGATAATTCTAAGATTGGTTAAGAGGATTCCAAGAAATGGCAGACTGCAGAGGGTTCACCTGGGAGTACAGAGAGAAAACCTATTTCATCACCACCAGACTGGGCACCTTTCCAGAAAGCGAAAACCCTCCTATTCAAATAGAG
Organism: Rhinopithecus roxellana; assembly: GCF_007565055.1. Lineage (NCBI taxonomy): Eukaryota > Metazoa > Chordata > Mammalia > Primates > Cercopithecidae > Rhinopithecus > Rhinopithecus roxellana. The sequence goes on along the minus strand of NC_044552.1, from coordinate 19,939,854 downwards.
CTGCCAGAGAAACTAAGCACCTCACCAGGCAATGGAACAGCAGTGATGCAAAATTCTGGGGTTAACTGTGCTCTGTCTGATGCTGCATTCTTCTGACCCTTTCTTAAGAAAATGCCCTGAGATGCTAGTCAGATGCTGGAGATGTCACAGGGCTGGAGTGAAGGCATTCATTCCCTGGTGTCCTTTCTGGATGTGACAAAATAAACATCTTACTGTTGGCTGTGCACTCCCACCACTCCCGACTGGGCATTTCAGCAGGGATTGGATTCCTCCACTGAAATACCTGGAGTCTATACTGTATTTTCAAACAGCATGAAGCAAACACTGATCAGCCAACAGCAGCTGGCAGTGGATCAAGCAGGGCCACCAGTGGCTTGAACTTCGGTGAGAAGAGATGAGGTTTAAGATCTCAGAGAGGTCTCTCCAGTTTCAGACAATCACCAATGCCAGCTCTGTTTTCTAATATCTCGGGCCGTCCAGCCTGCTCATCCTCAGCTGCCTGACGCCTGCACAACGCTGTGGCTGCTCAGTTCCGCAAACTGCAGGGCCAAGTGATCAGGGGACCACATCCCTTCCCCTCCATCCCACTACTTTTTTGGCATGATGAGATTCAGTTTTTTTCAACTGTGATTTCTCCTCAGTTAGGTTACCAAAGGGCTTTTTTTTTTTTTTTTTTTTTTTTTTAATAGACAGTATTTTTAGAACAGTTTTAGCTTTACAAAAAACTACACAGAAAGCACAGAGAGTTCTCATGGGAGGTTTCCTCCATCCCACTCCTGCACAATTTCCCCTATTAACAATGTACCTTAGAGTGTTATATTTGTTATAACTGATGAACTGATATTGATTATTATTACCTAAAGTCCATACATTTTACATTAGGGTTCCCTCTATGGCATGAGTCTACAGATTCTGACAAATGTATAATGTCATGTATCCACCATTACTATATCATATAGAATAGTTTTGCTGCCGCAAAAGCCCTCTGTGCTCTTCTCCTTTCTCTCCCCTGCACCCTGAGCAAACACTGATCTTTTAACTCTCTCCATAGTTTTGCCATTCCCAGAATGTAATATAGTTAGAATTATACAGTCTTCAGCTTTTTCAGATTGGCTTCTTTCATTTAGCAACATGCATTTAAGGTTCCTCCATGGCTTTTCATGGCTTGATAGCTGCTTTCCTTTTATCACTGAATAGCATTCCATTTATGAATATACCACAAGTTGATCCATTAGAAAGATGTTTTGCTTGCTTCCAGTTTAGGCTGATTATGAATGATGCTGCTATAAACATCTATGCGTAGGTTTTTCTGAGGACATATTTTCAACTTAATTGGGTAAATACATAGCAGCAAGGCTGCTGATTGTGTAGTGAAACCGTTGGTTGTAGTGAAACCATTTTGCTTTTCATGAAATTGCAAATATTCCTGCAAAGTGTCTATATCTTTTGCATTCCCACTAGCCATGAATAGGAGTTCCTGTTGCTCCTCATCCTAGTCATCATTTGGTGTTAGTATTCTAACTTTCTGCCATTCTAACAGGTTTGCAGTGGTATTTCATGGTTGTTTTAGTTTAAATTCCCTAGTGATGTATGATGCTGAGCATATTTTCATATGCTTACTTGCTATCTGTGTATCTTCTTTGGTGAGATATCTATTAGCTCATTTTAAAATCAGGTTGTTCATTTTCTGGTGGTTGAGTTTTAAGAGTTCCTTGTATATTCTAGATAATCAGCCCTTTACCAAATATGTGTGTTGCACAGCTTTTTCTCCCAGTCTTGACTTGTCTTTTCACTGTTCTAACAGTGTCTTTCATGGAGCAGAAGTTTTTAATGTTTCTGAAGTCCCACTCATCAACTCTCTCTCTCTCTTTCTTTTTTTGAGAAAGAGTCTTGCTCTGTCGCCCAGGCTGGAGTGCAGTGATACATTCACACAGCTCACTGTAGCCTCAACCTCCCGGGCTCAAGCTATTCTCCCACCTCAGCCTCCCAGGTAGCCGGGATGCCCAGCTAATTTTTTTTTTTTTAAATAGAGATGGAGTTTTACCAGGTTGCCCAGGTTGGTCTTGAACTCCTGGGCTCAAGCAATCTACCTGCCTTGGCCTCTGAAAGTGCTGGAATTCCAGGTGTGAGCCAACGTGGCTGGCCCTTCATATAGATCTTATACATAATTTTTTAGACTTACAACTATTTCTTTTTTGGGGGGTGTTAATGTAAATTCCATTGTTTTAAATTTCTTTCTTTTTTTTTCTTTTTTGAGACACAGTTTTGCTCTTGTTGCCCAGGCTGGAGTGCAATGGCATGATCTCGGCTCACTGCAACTTCTGCCTCCCAGGTTCAAGCGATTCTCCTGCCTCAGCCTCCCAAGTCACTGGAATTACAGGTATGCACCACCACGCCTGGCTAATTTTGTATTTTTAGTAGAGATGGGGTTTCCCCGTGTTGGTCAGGCTGATCTTGAACTCCTGACCTAAGGTGAGCCACCCGCTTTAGCCTCCCAAAGTGCTAACACATTGTTTTAAATTTCAAATTGCACTTGTTCATTGTTAGAATACAGAAAAGCAACTAACTGTTGTATATTAAGTTTGTATCCTGCAACCTTGTTATAAATTAGTTACAGGATTTTTTTTTTTTTTTTTGGTTGTTTCTTCGGGATTTTCTATATAGACCAACATGTCACTTGTGAAAGACAAAGACAGTGTTATTTCTTCCTTCCCAATCTGCATGCCTTTTATTCTATTTCTTACATTATTGTATTAGCAAGGACTTCCAGTAGAACACTGAATCTTGGTGGTGAAAGAAGGGACATCCTTGCCTTGTTCCTCATCTTGGGGGAAAGCGTCTGGTTTGTCACCATCAAGTATAATGTTAGCTGGCTGGGGGCAGTGTCTCACACCTATAATCCCAGCACTTTGGAAGGCCGAGGCAGGCGGATCACGAGGTCAGCAGATTAAGACCATCCTGGCTAACACGGTGAAGCCCTGTCTCTACTAAAAATACATAAAATTAGCCGGGCCTGGTGGCGGCGCCTGTAGCCCCAGCTACTCGGGAGGCTGAGGCAGGAGAATGGCGTGAACCCCGGGGGGCGGAGTTTGCAGTGAGCCCAGATTGCACCACTGCACTCCAGCCTGGGCGACAGAGCAAGACTCCGTCTCAAAAAAAAAAAAAGTATAATGTTAGCTGTAGATTTTTAAATAGATGTTCTTTATCACGTTAAGGAATGTACCCTCTACTCCGAATTTGTTGAGAGTTGGTTTTAAATGTTTAATCATGAACAGGTGTTTGTCATTTTTTTCCTAGACCTATTGATATGCTCATCTGATTTGCCTTCTTTGCCTGTTGATGTGATGGGTATTACTTGACTGTCTAATGATGAATCAGCCCTTCATACCTGGAATAGGTCCCACTTGGTTATTGTATACAATTCCTTTTATACACAGTTAGATTTAATTTGCCAATATTCTTGTTTTTTTTTTTTTTTTTTTTTGAGGCGGAGTCTTGCTCTGTCACCCAGGCTGGAGTGCAGTGGCCGGATCTCAGCTCACTGCAAGCTCCGCCTCCCGGATTTACACCATTCTCCTGCCTCAGCCTCCCGAGTAGCTGGGACTACAGGCGCCCGCCACCTCGCCCAGCTAGTTTTTTGTATTTTTAGTAGAGACGGGGTTTCACCGTGTTAGCCAGGATGGTCTCGATCTCCTGACCTCGTGATCCGCCCGTCTCGGCCTCCCAAAGTGCTGGGATTACAGGCTTGAGCCACCGCGCCCGGCCGTTTTGTTTTGTTTTTTAAGACAGGGTCTCACTCTATGACCCAGGCTGGAGTGTAGTGGCACGATGTCGGCTCATTGCAACCTCTGCCTCTCTAGTTCAAGTGATTCTTGTGCCTCAGCCTCCTGAGTAGCTGGGACGACAGGTGCCTGCTATCACGCCCAGCTAGTTTTTGTATTTTTAGTAGAGACGGGGTTTCACTATGTTGGCCAGGCTGGTCTTGAACTCCTGTCCTCAGGTGATATGCCTACCTCGGCCTCCCAAAGTGTTGGGATTATAGGCATGAGCCACTACACCCAGCCTGATCTAATTTGCTAATATTCTGCTGGAATTTTCTGTATCTATGTTCATAAGAGATACTAATTTTCCTTTCTTTGTCTGGTTTTGGTGTTAGGGTAATGCTGGCCTCATAGAATGAGTTAGGAAGTTTCCCCTTGCTTATATTTTCTGGAAGACATGGTAGAGAATTGGTATAATTTCTTCCTTAAACGTTTGGTAGAATTCATCATCAGTGAAACTAGCCTGTTCTTTCTGTTTTGGAAGGTTATTAATTATTGATTCAATTTCTTTAAAAGATATAGGCTTATTCAGATTATCTGTCTCTTCCTGTGTTAATTTTGATAGGTAAGTCTTTAAACGAATTGATCCATTTTACTTAAATTATCAAATTTGTGGGTTTAGAGTTGTTCATAATATTTCTTTGTTAGTCCAAGATGACCAAATAGGAACAGCTCCAGTCTGCAGCTTTCAGCATGAGCGATGCAAAAGATGAGTGATTTCTGCATTTCCAACTGAGGTACCGGGTTCATCTCACTGGGGCTTGTCAGACAGTGGGTGCGGCCAGTGGAGCAGGGCAGGGCATCGCCTTGCCTCACCTGGGAAGCGCAAGGGGTAGGGGAATTCCCTTTCCTAGCAAAGGGAAGCTGTGACAGACGGTACCTGGAAAATTGGGACATTCCCACACTAATACTGCGCTTTTTCAACGACCTTAGCAAATGGCACACCAGGTGATTATATCCCGCGCCTGGCTCGGAGGGTTCCATGCCCACGGAGCCTCGCTCACTGCTAGCACAGCAGCCTGAGATCAAACTGCAAGGCGGCAGTGAGGCTGGGGGAGGGGTGTCCACCATTGCTGAGGCTTGAGTAGGTAAACAAAGCTGCTCCAACTGGGTGGAGCCCACCACAGCTCAAGGAGACCTGCCTGCCTCTGCAGACTCCACCTCTGGGGGCAGGGCACAGCTAAACAAAAGGCAGAAGAAACTTCTGCAGACTTAAACCTCCCTATCTGACAGCTTTGAAGAGAGCAGTGCTTCTCCCAGCATGGAATTTGAGATCTGAGAACCGACAGACTGCCTCCTCAAGTGGGTCCCTGACCCCCGAGTAGCCTAACTGGGAGACACCTCCCAGTAGGGGCCGACTGACACCTCATACAGCCGGGTGCCCCTCTGAGAGGAAGCTTCCAGAAGAAAGATCAGACAGTAACATTTGCCATTCTGTAATATTTGCTGTTTTGCAGCCTCCGTTGGTGACCCAGGCAAACAGCGTCTGCAGTGGATCTCCAGCAAACTCCAACAGACCTGCAGCTGAGGGTCCTGACTGTTAGAAGAAAACTAACAAGCAGAAAGGACACCCACACCAAAACCCCATCTGTCCGTCACCCTCATCAAAGACAAAAGGTAGATAAAACCACAAAGATGGGGAGAAACCAGAGCAGAAAAGCTGAAAATTCTAAAAATCAGAGCACCTCTTCTCCTTCAAAGGAACACAGCTCCTTGCCAGCAACGGAACAAAGTTGGACAGAGAATGACTTTGACAAGTTGAGAGAAGAAGGCTTCTGATGATCGGTCATAACAAACTTCTCTGAGCTAAAGGAGGATGTTCGAACCCATTGCAAAGAAGCTAAAAACCTTGAAAAAAGATTAGACAAATGGCTAACAAGAATAAACAGTGTAGAGAAGTCCTTAAATGACCTGATGGAGCTGAAAACCACGGCACAAGAACTTCATGATGCATGCGCAAGCTTCAGTAGCCAATTTGATCAAGTGGAAGAAAGGGTATCAGTGACTGAAGATCAAACGAATGAAATGAAGTGAAAAGAGAAGTTTAGAGAAAAAAGAGTAAAAAGAAATAAACAAAGCCTCCAAGGAGTATGGGACTATGTGAAAAGACCAAATCTACATCTGATTGGTGTACCTGGAAGTGACGAGGAGAATGGAACCAATTTGGAAAACACTCTTCAGGATATTATCCAGAAGAACTTGCCCAACCTAGCGAGTCAGGCCAACATTCAAATTCAGGAAATAATGGAGAATGCCACAAAGATACTCCTCGAGAAGAGCAACTGCACGACACATAATTGTCACATTTACCAAAGTTGAAATGAAGGAAAAAATGTTAAGGGCAGCCAGAGAGAAAGGTCGGGTTAACCACAAAGGGAAGCCCATCAGACTAATAGCGGATCTCTCGGCAGAAACTCTCCAAGCCAGAAGAGAGTGGGGGCCAATATTCAACATTCTTAAAGAAAAGAATTTTCAACCCAGAATTTCATATCCAGCCAAGCTAAGCTTCATAAGTGAAGAAGAAATACAATTGTTTAAGACAAATGAATGTGGAGAGATACTGTCACCACCAGGCTTGGCTTACAAGAGCTCCTGAAGGAAGCACTAAACATGGAAAGGAACAACCAGTACCAGCCATTGCAAAAACATGTCAAATTGTAAAGACCATCAATGCTAGGAAGAAACTGCATCAACTAATGAGCAAAATAACCAGCTAACATCATAATGACAGGATCAAATTCATACGTAACAATATTAATCTTAAATGTAAATGGGCTAAATGCTCCAATTAAAAGACACAGATTGGCAAATTGGATAAAGAGTCAAGACCCATCACTGTGCTGTATTCAGAAGACCCATCTCACGTGCAGAGACACACACAGGCTCAAATAAAGGGATGGAGGAAGATCTACCAAGCAAATGGAGAACAAAAAAAAGCAGGGGTTGCAATTCTAGTCTCTGATAAAACAGACTTTAAACGAACAAAGATCAAAAGAGACAAGGCCATTACATAATGGTAAAGGGATCAATTCAACAAGAAGAGCTAACTATCCTAAATATATATGCACCCAATACAGGAGCACCAAGATTTATAAAGCAAGTCCTTAGAGACCTACAGAGACTTAGACTCCCACACAATAATACTGGGAGACTTTAACACCCCACTGTCAACATTAGACAGATCAATGAGACAGAAAGTTAACAAGGATATCCAAGAACTGAACTCAGCTTTGCACCAAGTGGACATCTACAGAACTCTCCACACAGAATATACATTCTTCTCAGCACCACATCGCACTTATTCCAAAATTGACCACATAGTTGGAAGCAAAGCACTCCTCAGCAAATGTAAAAGAACAGAAATTATAACAAACTGTCTCTCAGACCACAGTGCAATCAAACTAGAACTTAGGATTAAGAAACTCACTCAAAAACCACTCAACACCATGGAAACTGAACAACCTGCTCCTGAATGACTACTGGGTACATAACAAAATGACGACAGAAATAAAGATGTTCTTTGACACCAATGAGAACAAAGACACAACATACCAGAATCTCTGGGACACATTTAAAGCAGTGTGTAGAGGGAAATTTATAGCACTAAATGCCCACAAGAGAAAGCAGGAAAGATCTAAAATTGATATCCTAACATCACAATTAAAAGAACTAGAGAAGCAAGAGCAAACAAATTCAAAAGCTAGCAGAAGGCAAGAAATAACTAAGAGCAGAACTGAAAGAGACAGAGACACAAAAAACCCTTCAAAAAAATCAATGAATCAGAAGCTGGTTTTTGAAAAGATCAACAAAATTGATCAACAACTGGCAAGATTAATAAAGAAGAAAAGAGAGAAGAATCAAGCAGATGCAATAAAAAATGATAAAGGAGATACTGTCACCGATCCCACAGAAATATAAACTACCATCAGAGAATACTATAAACACTTCTATGCAAATAAACTAGAAAATCTAGAAGAAATGGATAAATTCCTGGACATATACACCCTCCCAAGACTAAACCAGGAAGAAGTTGAATCCCTGAATAGACCAAGAACAGGTTCTGAAACTGAGGCAATAAAAGCCTACCAACCAAAAAAAAGTCCAGAACCAGATGGATTCACAGCCGAATTCTACCAGAGGTACAAACAGGAGCTGGTACCAATCCTTCTGAAACTATTCCAATCAATAGAAAAAGAGGGAATCCTCCCTAACTCATTTTATGAGGCCAACATCATCCTGATACCAAAGCCTGGCAGAGATACAACAAAAAAAGAGAATTTTAGACCAATATCCCTGATGAACATCGATGCAAAAATTCTCAACAGAATACTGGCAAACAGAATCCAGCAGCACGTCAAAAAGCTCATCCACCACGATCAAGTCGGTTTCATCCTTGGGATGCAAGGCTGGTTCAACATAGGCAAATCAATAAATGTAATCCATCATATAAACAGAACCAAAGACAAAAACCACATGATTATCTCAATAGATGCAGAAAAGGCCTTCGACAAAATTCAACAGCCCTTCATGCTGAAATCTCTCAATAAAGTAGGTATTGATGGGACATATCTCAAAATAATGAGCTATTTATGACAAACCCACTGCCAATATCATACTGAATGGGCAAAAACTGGAAGCATTCCCTTTGAAAACCGGCACAAGACAGGGATGCCCTCTCTCACCACTCCTATTCAACACAGTGTTGGAAGTTCTGGCTAGGGCAATCAGGCAAGAGAAAGAAATAAAGGGTATTCAATTAGGAAAAGAGGAAGTCAAACTGTCCCTGTTTGCAGATGACATGACTATATATTTAGAAAACCCCATCATCTCAGCCCAAAATCTCCTTAAGCTGATAAGCAACTTCAGCAAAGTCTCAGGATACAAAATCAATGTGCAAAAATCACAAGCATTCCTATAATTCCTATACACCAATAACAGACAAACAGAGAGCCAAATCATGAGTGAACTCCCATTCACAACTGCTACAAATACAATAAAATACTTAGGAATCCAACTTACAAGGGATGTGAAGGACCTCTTCAAGGAGAACTACAAACCACTGCTCAACAAAATAAAAGAGGACACAAACAAATGGAAGAACATTCCATGCTCATGGATAGGAAGAATCAATATCGTGAAAATGGCCATACTGCCCAAGGTTATTTATAGATTCAATGCCATCCCCATCAAGCTACCAATGACTTTCTTCACAGAACTGGAAAAAACGTACTTTAAAGTTCATATGGAACCAAACAAGAGCCCACATTGCCAAGACAATCTGAAGCCAAAAGAACAAAGCTGGAGGCATCACGCTACCTGACTTCAAACTATACTACAAGGCTACCGTAACCAAAACAGCATGGTACTGGTACCAAAACAGAGCTATAGACCAATGGAACAGAATAGAGCCCCCTGAAATAATATCACACATCTACAACCATCTGATCTTTGACAAATCTGACAAAAACAAGAAATGGGGAAAGGATTCCCTATTTAATAAATGGTGCTGGGAAAACTGGCTAGCCATATATAGAAAGTTGAAACTGAATCCCTTCCTTACACCTTATAAAAAATTAATTCAAGATGGATGAAAGACTTAAATGTTAGACCTAAAACCATAGAAACCCTAGAAGAAAACCTAGGCAATACCATTCAGGACACAGGCATGGGCAAGGATTTCATGTCTAAAACACCAAAAGCAATGGCAACAAAAGCCAGAATTGACAAATGGGATCTAATTAAACTGAAGAGCTTCTGCACAGCAAAAGAAACTACCATCAGAGTGAACAGGCAACCTACAGAATGGGAGAAAATTTTTGTAATCTACCCATCTGACAAAGGGCTAATATCCAGAATCTACAACGAACTTAAACAAATTTACAAGAAAAAATCAAACAACTCCATCAGAAAGTGGGTGAAGGATAGGTACAGACACTTCTCAAAAGAAGACATTTATGCAGCCAACAGACACATGAAAAAATGCTCATCATCACTGGCCATCAGAGAAATGCAAATCAAAACCACAATGAGATACCATCTCACACCAGTTAGAATGGTGGTCATTAAAAAGTCAGGAAACAAGTGCTGGAGAGGATGTGGAGAAATAGGAACGTTTTTACACTGTTGGTGGGACTGTAAACTAGTTCAACCATTGTGGAAGACAGTGTGGTGATTCCTATTACTGGGCACATACCCAAAGGATTATAAATCATGCTGCTATAAAGACACATGCACATGTATGTTTATTGTGGCACTATTCACAATAGCAAAGAGTTGGAACCAACACAAATGTCCATCAATGATAGACTGGATTAAGAAAATGTGGCACATATATACCATGGAATACTATGCAGCCATAAAAAAGATGAGTTCATGTCCTTTGTAGGGACATGGATGAAGCTGGAAACCATCATTCTGAGCAAACTATTGCAAGGACAGAAAACCACACAGCATGTTCTTCTCACTCATAGGTGGGAATTGAACAATGAGAACACCTGGACACAGGGCGGGGAATATCACACAACGGGGTCTGTTGTGGGGTGGGGGGAGGGGGGAGGTTTAGCATTAGGAGATATACCCAATGTAAATGACGAGTTAACGGGTATAGCACACCAATATGACACATGTATACATATGTAACAAACATGCACGTTGCACGCATGTACCCTAGAACTTAAAGTATAATAAAAAACATAAATAAATAAAAACATTTGAATAAAAAACATTCCTTTGTTTGCCTTCTAATATTGATGGGATTAATAGTGATGGAACTTCTTTAATTTTCTATATTTGTAATTTCCTGTTTTCATTTTTATTAATTTCTGCTCTGGTTTTTATTAGCTTGAGAGAGAAAAAAATCTCTTGGTGGCCAGCCTTGGGAGGGACCCCACAACTTGCATGAGTTTTATCTCTTAGTAGGTTCTTAAGGTGAAGATCAGGAAAAAATCCCCTGTGCTTCTGGCAGGAGGAGAAAAGTAACCATTTTGAAATATACCCAGAGGATTCTGTTCTCCCTAACAAAGGTCTTAGCTCAAGCTAATCCACATTGAGTCTGCAGCAATTAGTCAATGACCCTCCCAAAGTTCCCACCCAATGCTGGCTCTAGCAGCAGTTGTTGCTCCTGGCAAGCTCTGATTCTTTGTATCCATCAATCTTTCTGATTTTAGGGGTGGAGGTTCCCTGGTGACCTTGATTCACTAAAGGAACCAGGAAGAGCTGCTGATTTTCAGTGTGTTTGCCTTTCTTCTTGTTGTGGGGGCTGAGTGACAACTTCCTTGCTCCTTACAAGTTGGGCTGGAACCAGAAGTGAGTTCAACGGACTTTTTTTTTTTTCTTCTCAACTAAATGCAACTCAGATCAACATGGACAGGTAACACATAAAGCAGGGACAGTAGCAAAAACTAGACGGGATGCCAGGCAGAACATTTTAACTTAAGATTCAGTCAGCGATAAAAGATTAAAATAAATTTTGTCATTATCTTTCTACATGACATAATTATAAATTTCTGTAATTTCCTATTCCAAAATATATTTACAGGCATCTCTTTTGATCATTTAAACTTATTTTTAAAAGCTTTACGTATTTCCATTTACACAAGTAATGGAACACAGACCGGTCAGCTGTATTGCTAAACATTACAAGGATATTATTACTTGTTTTAAACAAGCACCTGCCATAGCACATTCTGATACCTGGAATATGATTCTGATAGCAAAGCAAACTCACTAAATGAGTCCCACTGACTAAATGAGTCCCATTTACTGAAACAACCCTAGACAAAAACTGCTTCTCAGATTTATGCAACTCCAAACATGTGCAAGCATCCAGAGTCCTCTGTCTCTCTCACACACTCACATTTATTACGCAAACAATGGAAGACATCACTGTGCTTGCGAATCCTGTGTTGAGAGCAGACAGATGGCGGTTATCAAATACTTTGGCACTCACATGCAGGAGACAGTTACATCTCAGAGAAGTAACTTGTGTGAAGGCTAACGTTGGCACTGGATCCAAACCTGTGCAAATAGCCCTGTGACACACTCTTCTTCTGAAGTATATGAATTGTTTTAGGCTATGGGGGTGGATTGGGAAAGAGTTTTAAAATATAAATAGAGACAAGGACAATGACTATATTTATTTAGAGGTGACAACATCCTTATATAATTTAGGTCAGCTGATGCAAGAGCTGAGAAGCTGAAAGACAACTGGCATGGTGCTCTACCTTAATTACCAGGCCAGGCCAGGGGGCCCCAGCTAATGCTGCTCTGTGCTGATCTGCTCTCTGCTCCTCACACTTGTTGGTATCGAGCTTGTAAGAAGGTTCAGATCCATGAGTGGCCCATGATGACTAAACACTAAATGGATGTAGGGAGAAGCTCATCTCTCTGTGGATGCACTCCCCTCAGGTAGGGCACCTCGAAGGAGAACTCTGGTTTCTGCAAGTTGTTACAGTTCAGTGTATACCATATTTTGAGAATACACAGAGTGTTTTATTGCAGTCAAATAATATTTTGAGCTCTCACAACAGCAAACTCCAGGAACTTCAAAGGAATTCCAGCCCAACTGGAACCGTCATTACAAAACAAATTTTAGCTTTATTGTTAGCCAGACCACAAAGGGGGAGAGACTATGCCAAGGTAAATGCTCTCGAGATCTCTATATATTACCTTTGAACAATTAATTGGTCTCCTGGAGACGAGGGGAAAAAAAAAGGGAAAGAAAACAAAAGACTGATAATGAAATATATTGTTCTTGGATGTCATAGCCTGGATAAGTCATAGCCACATTGAACAAATACCTGCCAAATTGATCATTAATTTCAACTAGTCTATAATTTCACACATTAGGCTAAGTCTTGTACACGGAAAGTATGCTCACTTTGTAGATTATATTTTCAGTTGGTCACAAAGAGGAAATTCTACTGCCTAAGAAAATAGGCATCCAGATATTCAAAGACCAGGCCTCTGAGATGAACTTCACTTATGAGGCATTTCTCTGCGCTACCATGAATTCTTGATGTGCACCCTTCACGCACCTGCTTCCTCATGGCACCTTCCAAACCATCCATACATGACTCTAAGCAGTCAGGTTAACGAACAGGACAGGCAGGGAGCTGAGCAACAGTAAACAAACAGGGGCCTGACCCCTATCAGAATTTAAATGTTTTGGGATCCTGACCCCAACTATCAGCATCTGCCAACATTGCTAGTTCTCCTCTTCTACCTCTGCCTTCCAGATTACCGCATCAATGAGGGCGCAGGCCAGGTGTTAGTTCTGATTCTGCACGGCGGCTGACTTCTCATACTGAAAGTGGCATGGGCCTTCTAAGGCCTCCCTTGGGTGCCCAGCCAGGACACACAAGGTCATACTGCTAAGTCCCTTTGAGATCCTTGAGTTAAAGGCGCTCATAAAGACAAAGTGTCATGAATGGCATATGTTCCAGGTGCACCACTTGGGCCGCCAGAGCCACATAATGGTTTGGTTGGTAACTGCCTCTGCCCAGCATGTGCACTACTTTGTCTGTAATTGGTGGGTTCTTGGTTGCACTGACTTCAATTGGTTGCACTGACTTCAAGAATAAAGCTGCGGACCCTCGCCATGAGTGTTAAGTTCTTAAAGACGGTGTGTCCGGAACTTGTTCCTTCAGACTTTCAGATGTGTCTGGAGCTTCTTCCTTCTAGTGGGTTCCCGGTCTAAGCTACAGACTTTCTTTATGAGTGTTACAGCTCTTAAAAGCAGTGTGACTGAAGCTGTTCGCTTTTCCCAGGGGGTTCGTGGTCTTGCTGGCTTCAGGAGTGAAGCTGCAGACCTTTGCGGTGAGTGTCATAGCTCATAAAGACAGGGTGGACCCACAAAGTGAGCAACAGCAAGATTCGTTGCAAAGAACAAAAGAACGAAACTTCGATCGCGTGGAAGAACACCCAAGCCAGTGGCGGCTAGTTGCCCCAGCAACCTGCTTTTATTCCCTTATCTGGCCCCACCCACATCCTGCTGATTGGTCCACTTCACAGACAGTTGATTGGTCCACTTTACAGAGAGCTGATTGGTCCATTTGGACATAGTGCTGATTGGTGCGCTTACAATCCTTGAGCTAGACACAGGAGTCACAGAGTGCTAGTTAGCTAGATACAGAGTTAGCTAGATACAGAGTACCAGTTGGTGTATTTACAAACCTTGAGCTAGACACAGAGTGCTGACTGGTGTATTTACAAACCCTGAGCTAGATACAGAGTGCTGACTGGTGTATTTACAAACCCTGAGCTAGACACAGAGTGCTGATTGGTGCATTTACAATCCTTGCGCTAGACACAGAGTCAGAGTGCTAGTCCTCCAAGTCTCCACTAGGTTAGCTAGATACAGAGTACCAATTGGTGTATTCACAAATTCTGAGCTAGACACAAGAGTGCTGATTGGTGTATTTACAAACCCTGAGCTAGACACAGAGTCACAGAGTGCTAGTCCTCCAAGTCCCCACTAGGTTAGCTAGACACAGAGTACTGATTGGTGTATTTACAAACCCTGAGCTAGACAGATTGTTGATTGGTGCACATACGATCCTCTGGCTAGATATAAAAGTTCTCCAAGTCCCCGTTTGCTTCAGGAGCCCAGCTGGCTTCACCCAGTGGATCGTGCACCGAGGCTGCAGGTGGAGCTGCCCGCCAGTCCCCAGCCGCGCCTGCACTCCTCAGCCCTTGGGCTGTCGATGGGACCGGGCGCCACGGGGCAGGGGGCGGCGCCTGTCGGGGAGGCTCCGGCCGCGGGGGAGCCCACGGCAGGCGGGGAGCTCAGACATGGCGGGCTGCGGGTCCCGAGCCCTGCCCCACTGGGAGGCAGCTAAGGCCCCCGCGAGAATTTGAGTGCAGTGCCGCTGGCACTGCTGGGGGACCCGGCGCAACCTCCGCAGCTGCTGGCCAGGGTGCTAAGCCTCTCCCTGCTCTGGGCCAGCGGCGCTGGCTGGCCGTTCCGTGTGCCCGAGCCGGCGCCCGCGCCCCCAAGAACTTGCACTGGCCCGCGAGTGCCGCGTGCAGCCCCGGTTCCCACCTGCGCCTCTCCCTCCACACCTCCTGGCAAGCAGAGGGAGGCGGCTCTGGCCTCAGTCAGCCCAGAGAGGGGCTTCCACGGTGCTGTGGAGGGCTGGAGGGCTCAAGCGCCGCCAGAGTGGACTCCGAGGCTGAGGAGGCGCCGAGAGCGAGGGCTACTAGCACGTTGTTACCTCTCACTATTGAACAAACTGCAAAAAGAGGACTGCAAAGGGGTCTTCTTATAATAGGGCCTGGTGCCTGGTGGATGCCCAGAGCCCTTGCCATTTCTGAAATGGGTATAAGTGCCCTAAAAGGCAGCTTTTCATGACAGGTTACCCTGGATGATGTTTCCTTAAGTCACATCAGTGGGTGAGACAGAATGTCACAACTAGTGTGTTCTCTCTCACAGTTCACATTTACCGTTGACTCCTTGGCAGGGAGGATAGAAAGAAAGAAGTAACACATAAATATACTCTCTCATACATCGTATATACATACACATGCTAACACATACACAAATGCACAACACACTCATACACATGCATACACCTACAAATACACACACTTAGAAATACACACACCTATATACACACACACACCTCCCCCACTGAGAGGTGATGAGCACAGGGCATGTGCCAGTGCAGAAGAGGATTGTGTCTACACACCTGCCTCCTGGCGGTGTCCTGCTACCCTGCCACCAAGACACGCTGGTACTTGTTGGGCTGTGATAAAAGCTTCTGCTTGGCTACCATGTGTGACATCTTATTGCAGATTCTGTTACATGGTTGAATATGTCACTTATTTTTCAATCTGCTGCGTTCTAGCATCTGCAGTCCCAAAATGGCTCAAGAAAGTGATCCTATAGAAGTCAGAATCTGAGGTTGTAAGAAATTATGAAAGCTCTGCCATTCAGGACAAGATGGAAATTAGTGTGGCTCCAGGTGAGGAGGACCAGGCAGCAGACCCCGGCACACAGTGGGAACAGTCTATGACTGCCAGAGAAGGCCTCCGGCAGAGTGGCATCTGCCAACTCCCCTCCCCGACAGCCCCAGGCAAAGGGGCCATGGGATCTCACCAGCAACCCCCACCATAAAGTGCTGGAAAGTGGCTAAAGAGAATGCTGTGAATCTGATTTTCAAAACACCACTCAGTGTGTTTGTGCAGAAACACACTAAGGCTGGAGTGCAGTGGCATGATCACAGCTCACTGCAGTTTTGACCTCCCTGCATGCTGGTGATCCTCCCACCTCAGCCTCCTGAGTAGATGGGACTGTAAGCATGCACCACGCTGTCTGGCTAATTTTTGTATTTCTTATAGAGACAAGGTCTTGCTATGTTGCCCAGGCTGGTCTCAATTCCTGGGCTCAAGTGATTCATCTGCCTTGGCCTCCCAAAGTGTTGGGATTACAGGTGTGAACCACTGTGCCTGACTTCTTTTTATTTTTTCTTAATATGGAAAGATTATGAGATTTAGATTTAGAAGACCTGGCTCCACGGTATGGCACCTTCACTTACAAGTCTCCTGGCCTTCAGTATTACGTATCTCTAGATTTATGAAATGCCTTTTCCTCCCAAAACTTTGATGTTTGTTAAATACCTATGTTTTACCTTCCCAAGTAGATGCAATTACGAGTAATTTGATGATACTCATTTATTTTATTCTATAATTTATTTTATGACAAATACAAAGAAAGGAGTAAAAGGAATCTATGTCCCAAAAGATAGGTACACTTCATAACACCTTCAGACAGAAAGAGGCGACAGCGTCTGGGCCCAGACAAGCTTCCCTGCCAGTTCCCGCCTCCTCAGGCCTCCACTGCTACCAAGCTCAGCCTCACTGCTGGCGTTTCTGGTCAGCTCACATGAAAGAGATTGAGGCTTGTGTCCTTTGGCCATGCTGGTGCCATTGCCACTGGGAGGACCAGGGACTCTGTGCCCACTGTGCCAGGCAGGCGGGCAGGCCAGTCAGTGAGGAATGTGCCCCAGTGCTGATGGTCTTTCATTTTTTTAGAAAATCTGGATTTCAAAAATTTCAAATTTTTGAAATTTGCTGACATTTTAATTCAATTAAAGAAAGCACTTCTATTGGCCTAGTTGGTCCTAGAAGCCCCCAGTATAAGACCCGTGGCTGGGCCATGGAAGGGGGTAAAACCACGCACGTGGATGAGCACGAGAGCCTCACTATGCGGATATTGACATCCTGACTCTTTGGGACTGGCTCCTCCAGCACACATTTTACTTCAGGGATGGCTCTAGTTTTTTTGTTTGTTTGTTTTGTTTTGTTTTGTTTTGTTGTTTTGAGTCAGAGTCTGGCTCTGTCGCCCAGGCTGGAGTGCAGTGGCGCCATCTCGGCTCACTGCAAGCTCCTCCTCCCGGGTTCACGCCATTCTCCTGCCTCAGCCTCCTGAGTAGCTGGGACTACAGGCACCTGCCACCACGCCCAGCTAATTTTTTGTATTTTTAGTAGAGACAGGGTTTCACCATGTTAGCCAGGATGGTCTCGATCTCCTGACCTCATGATACGCCCACCTCAGTCTCCGAAAGTGCTGGGATTACAGGCGTGAGTCACCGCGCCCAGCCTGGACGGCTCTAGTTGTAAAGGTCTTAGGATATCTGCCTCAAGCCCTATCACAACAGAAAATTTATTTTAACCCAAGAAACTGGTGGGAGGCTGGTTTGAGAGGGCCAGGAATCCTGGGTCTGATGCACCATCTTCTCCCAACTTTAGCAAATAGGATGTGGCCACTGCCCTCATGGCTTTCAAGGATGAGGATCGGTTACTACATAGAAATGACATGATGCACTCATTTGGGGGAAAAACCTTTAGACATGAGAGGTGCTTTTGTCTCACTCGTGTTTTTCCTAAACTTGATTTTTAGTTAATTTAGAAAGTTCCCTTGGACACGTTCAACTTTTCATAACTCATGAGATGAAGTAGTAGCCTCTTGGCTTCGACATTCAAGTAATCACACTGCACCTGTCCTAATGTCCTCTAGGTTATCAACAGAAATTTTTCTAACTTGAAGCGTAACACATTTTATACTGTAACAGAAAGAGGGTGGGTTTTGGCATCAGTAGGCCTGGATCTGCCCTCTATCAGCTATGTACTTTATATCAGTCACTCTTTTCAGGCTTCAGCTTCCTCCTTGGTGAAGTGGGAGTAACAGTAGTAGTGACTTCACGGTGCTGTGTGAGCATCCGCTGAAGCTGTATGTAAACACCAGGATGTGGGGCGGCTGGAACTCTCCCGGGTTGCTGGTAGGAATGCAACAGGGCAGAGCAGCTGTGGAAAACAGCCTGAGCCTGGCCACAGACATACTTCCCAGATGAACTGTGGGCTCACTCAAACGTATGTATCCAGAGCAATAAAAACGTATGTCCACACAAACTATCAATGCAAATGTTCACAGCAGCAATGTTCATATCATCCCCAAAGGAAACAACCCAAATGAACCTTCAACCCAACCGCAGTGGCTGTGCGGCACTGCATCCACACGAACGGAACCGCAGTGGCTGTGCGGCACTGCATCCACACGAACGGAAGACTACTCAGCAATGAAAAGGAACGAATGGACACACCGGAGAACATGGTAAATCTCAGTGACATTGTGCCAGGTAAAGGAAGGCAAGCACAAAAGACACATACTGAAGGATTCCATTTACACAACATTCTAAACTTACAGTGACTGGAAAAGGGGTGGTGCTGGGGGCAGGACTGCAAAGTGGGAGGAGCAAGCTTTTTGCTGGTGTTGGAGATGGTCCTGTCTTGGCTGTGGTGATGGTTACACAACTGTATATGGCCAAAACTCATCAAGTTGTACACTCTAAGTGGGTGATTTTTATTTTAAATAAATTATACCTCATTAAAGCTGAGGGTTAAACCGAGTCCAGCACCTGGCACCATATACATATACATAGTAAATTGTTCATCCTCTTCCTGCTGTCATTAGAATTATAAACCTGTGCCTATGTTAATGTCACCTGTCACTGAAGCCACAATGATGTCAGGCTTAAGTGTGGCTTTTCTCCTTCAAATACTTATGACACAAAACTGCTCCCTCCCCCCTCTTTTTTAACTACTTACCCACCAAAAAAAAAAAAAAAAAAAAAAAAAAAGTAGACTTAATTAACACCTTGTAAAGCACCTGAGACAGTTGAATTAAAAAGTCATAGAGGAGGCTGGGTGTGGCGGCTCATGCCTGGAATCCCAGCACTTGGGAGGCCAGGTGGGCAAATCACTTGAGATCAGGAGTTCGAGATCAGCCTGGTCAACATAGTGAGACCCCCGTCTCTACTAAAAACACCAAAAAAATTAGCCTGGTGTGGCGGGCGCCTGTAATCCAAGCTACTCGGGAGGCTGAGGCAGGAGAATCGCTTGAACCTGGGAGGCAGAGGTTGCAGTGAGCTGAGATGGCGCCACTGCACTCCAGCCTGGGTGACAGCGAGACTCCATCTCAAAAACAAAAAACAGCAAACAGAGTAATAGATGAGTACCTGGCATTGTTATTACTCTTCTATTTTCAATGATGCAAATAGTATAGCTCTTTGTTTGCTAAGTGACTTTAGTAAGACGGTTTTTCTTTTTATTAAAAAAAAACTGTTTAATCTGAAAATGAAATTAAAAGGCCTGCTGACAATATATTCCTTGTCTTCCTTCGTGCTGACAGATGACTATGTCAGCCTTTGTAGATTTATGCCCGTTGATCCCCAAATTGGGAGACAGGAAATGGGTGTCCATCCTCCTCCACCCATAGTACCAAGCTGGCTGCATAGTCCTGCACAGAACACAGGGAGGTTTGTTGCTGAGTATGTGGGCATAATATTCACCAGGAAAAATGGAGTGAAGAGGAAGGATGGGAAGGAATGGAGGGGCACAGGATGGAGATTTTCCCAATCAAGTTGGGAGAAGTATGGCTGTTTCAGCATTTCTCGGCTTCACTAATTAACAATGATTTTAAGAGCTAACAACTGCAAAAATCTTCTTAAGCTTATCGGCGAATTCTTGAATATCCCCTGGTGAAGTCTTTTGGCATAGAGGGGCATGCCCGAATCTTAATTCTCTTTCCCATCTTTCCCATTCTGGATGATCATGCCATAAAGCATAGGCTGTGGAGTCATTTTCTGAGACAAGAAGTTGCTCCACATTGATCTTTCTGGCTGGTTCTTTTTGGTCATGGGTCTGGTTACAGAGGTGGCAGAAGACGAGAAGTCTGTAGCCCTCCTTACAGACCCTTTCCTGGCTGGGGGCATGTGGCTGTGAGAGAGGAGCAGAACTGAAGCCAGTTTCTCCTGCTCTGCACTCTGAAACCCGAGACGATGTGGACTCCTTCCCGCACAACACTGCAGAGCGTTCAGTTGGTGTTATGACTTGTCTGGTTCCCACAGAGGAAGGAATCCTGCCAAATATTTGTAATCTGCACTTAAGTATGCAATCAGGGAAACCACACCCAGAAGCAAGTGCACGGCTGCATAATTAAAATGATCTTGCTGGAAGAGCAGCTGGAAATGGTTGGAGGGGGTGTGGGGGGAAGCTGATGAGCGACTGTCACTGGGATGTCTGACACTTTGGCCATCATTCTCTGAAAAACATTTTCTCCTTAGACTCTAGCAAGCACACATCTTTCTCTGTGTCCACTGATTAGTCACAGTATTTGTCTTTGTGTAACCATGTAAGAAAATACTTGCATCTATTTAAAGGATCCAAATAGACCCCCGCCCCGGGTTGGCTTGTATTTATGTCATAAGCCATAATGGACTGTACTTATATGCAAATGATATTTTCCTTTGAGTAAAGCATTTTGGCATATTTTCTATGACAGCACTGAGTCAGAGTGCACGATATATTAATGTAGCAACTTCTGAAACTGAGCTGCCTGGGTTGTAGGGCTGGCAGTGCTTTATAAAACGGTTAAAACCATTCACTCTGAAGTACTGGTAAGATAAAGGACTAAACAAATTAATGTGTTATCCTTGGAGGCAATACAATTTTTTTAAATGAAATTACTGAAATTAGTAAGGATTAAATTTAATTTTTATAGTCAGATAATAGCTACCAGCAGCGCCATCTGTTGCAATATTCCAAAACTTCATTTCCTCCATCCCAAATAATATTTACTTAAAGGAAGATACAAATGTTTAGAATCACAAGTAGTACTGGAACTCCATCCTCAGTTTTAGGCAAACCATAATATTTCCCGGGAGAAGAGGTGCCACCCCATTTGTCAGGCCCCAGAGATGTCCTTACCTACATCTGTAACCCTTTCAGGGTTCACGAACCTTCTCACTGACAAAAAACTCCCATAACAGAAACGAAAGAGCTCCTGTTCAACTCCGGCAACACCCCCAAGGCTTGAGCATCAGGAAGGATGTGAACAGCTGGGCAGCACCTGCTACCCAGACTCTCCCGCACTTCACGGGCTGGTTGGGTTTCAGACCTGGAAGTGGCCCAGGCCTCCATCCTTCATGGGAGGAGGATGAGGCCTATGCTCTAGGTCGAGGGCTTGCCTAAGGTCAGACAGGTGGTAGGTATCAAGGTCAGGAGCTGCACTCAGGCCCCAGGTGTTCTGAATTTCAGCCCAGAATGCTTCCCATTGGATTCCAGGGCCAATACTAACTCCTCCACTCAGCAGCCGTCGGCAAGCACCTGTGTTCCAAGTACTGCCCTAGACACGAGGGAGAGAGTCGCCAGCACGATGGACAGGGCCCTGAGCCATGCAGCTTCCATTCTAATGGGAGGAGAGATACAAAGAAGCAGGTGAAGAATGTGAGAGGGGGGTTCAAAGAAGTCATGGAGGCTTCTCTGATACAGAGACTGAAAGAGTGGGGGAAACAGCCCTGCCCTCTAACTTTCTGGGGGAGAAGCAGGTGTCAGTGCCCTGAGGTGAAGCTGAAGGGTCAGTGTGGTTGGAGAGAGAGCATGGGGGTAAGAGGGCAGGAGGGAAGGAAGAAGGTGAGGTCGGGGCAGGGCAGGTCATGAACACTGTAAGCTGTGGGAAGGACCTGGGATTCCACTGAGTGAGCTGTAAAGCCACAGGTGGGTTCTGAATGAGAGGTAATGTGGTCTCACTTACGTAAAAAGTGCCGCTGTCTTCACAATGGGCTGCAGGAGTGCAAGAACGGAGGCTGTGCGGCTGTTAAATCCATAGCAGAGAGGATGGCAGCTTCGTTTACGGGGGTTTGGGAGGCTGGTGAGACATGGCTGGATTCTGGGTTGATTTTCAAAGAAGAGTGAGTGGACAGTTTGCTGATGGATAAGTTGTGGGGTGTGAGAGAGGGAGGGGAGTCAATGTTGACTCTGATGCTTTGGGGGTTCAGCAAAAAGAATCCCAACATTTGCTGAGCACCTAAGTGTCAAGCATATTTTCTCTATCAGTCCCAGAAACTCTCAAGCGTGGGCATTTGCCCTCATTACACAGACGAACGACGGCTCGTGGAAACCCTGCAGCTTGCTCTGGTCACGCAGGTGGGACGTGCTGAGTGGAATACAGGCTGGTCTAGCTCTTGTTCTTTCTCCTACTTGGATCTGCTTCCAGCAATCAAGCAACTCCAGTTCCCTCTACCTTCCAAAGTTTGTGTGTGTTTCTAGGTTACTTCCTCTCCGTGATTCTCCTCTGAGACCTCTCCCAGCTCTTCAAAGCATATATTTGGCTATTGAGCCACAAATCCACTGCAGCTCTCATGAGGCCTTGATCTTAAATACCAACCAAAAAGAAAGAATTTGCCTGGGGACTTAATACTCCTGCGTAGAGTTTAACTTATGTTAAACATACTTCTGTAATGGTCTTCATTGGAGGCACCAAGATGGGATAAAGTAGCAATTCTATAAAGATAGCCACCTAACACTTCTGAGGTATATGCAGATTTTTGGGGTACTGCCTTTTCCAATTTATAGCATCTATTTGAGGAATGTGAGTTCATTTTTTTTAAAGTCAGCTCTCCACATATTCCTGGAAGTTTTGGAAGGGAAATAAATGATAGCACATCAACATACTGCCATTTGCCCTAAAACTCACTTAAAATCGACATTAGAGAATGCAGATGTGGATGATCATTACTGTAAAGGTTACTTTCTTATAACATGGCCTTGTTATGAGGGTTGCATTGAAAAATGATGCTCTGAAATGATAACCTTTGGGCCATAATAAGCACCAGTAACTTTTTACATGGACAGATGCAAAGTTGTTTTTATCAAATCAAGCTGAGGTGTTGGTTGTGTCAGATATATGTTTTTAACCACGGTAGAGATGCAGGAGGAATGGCATGTGTGGGATTTCATATTTCAGACTTGGTAGAATACAATCAGGGAAGGATTCTGCAACCGCTTCTCTCTTCCTCTTCATCTGACTGCTCCACACCCAATACTGCAAGCATGAGTCAAGAGAGCCCATAAAATTACCCAAGTGAGGCCTCCCTCACAGTGAATACTGAAAAGCTTTCACTAGTTTTATAAAGTAACTTTTCATTCTTTGAATGGTCTGCCTCATGATTAATGTCATCTAGCAATGCAGCAAGGTAGGACACTCCCCCTGAATAACCAGCAGTGTGGAACTGAAATAGAGATATAATGTTAGACATGACACTACCTCTTTGAATCAGATACATTTGTATCTTCTGATATAAGACAATGGATATTAGGAGTAAATATGTTCCTGGCAACCCTGCCTAAGTAAACTTGAAAATTCAGGGTGAGCCCATCCCTTACTGACACACAAATCTCCTTCTTACTGCTTTTGTGTCCTGTAACTATTTATCTTCCCAGGATTTTTGTCCAACAACATTGTCTACAATTCTAATTCAAGGGCCACCTTGGCACAGGATTAATATGCTGTAATGTCTAGCAAATGAACACCTCATAAATGCCTTCTGAAAAATTGTAATAAAGATGCATGATTTCCTTAGGTCAAGTGGAGCACACCTGGATTAATCATAAATGAGTATTCACACTGGCTTACAATAGCATAGAAAACAAGTTGAAATATGTAGATAACATGTAAAGCATGACCGCTGATTAATAAGATTGCTTTTATTAATCAAAATAAAACTGGGCACCCATCGGTAATCCCAGCTACTAGGGTGGCTGAGGCAGGAGAATCTCTTGAACCTGGGAGGCAGAGGCTGTAGTGAACCGAGATCGCATCACTGCTCTCCAGCCTGGGAGACAGAGTGAGACCTTGTCTCAAAAATAACAACAAACAAACTCACAAAAACTGGGCACCCATTTACAGATACAAATAATTTGAGCATCATTTGTTTTAAAGAAAACATCTTTTGCTGTGCAAAAGCTCTTTAGTTTAATTAGATCCCATTTGTCCATTTTTGCTTTTGTTGCAACTGCTTTTGACGTTTTTGTCACGAAATCTTTGCCCGTGCCTATGTATGGTATTGCCTAGATTTTCTTCTAGGGTTTTATAGTTCGAGATTTTACATTTAAGTCTTTAATCCATCTTGAGTTAATTTCTGTGTAAGGTGTAAGGAAGGGGTCCAGTTTCAATTTTTTGCATACAGCTAGCCAGTTCTCCCAATACTTTACTAAATAGGAAATCCTTTCCGTATTGCTTGTTTTTGTCAGGTCTGTTGAAGATCAGATGGTTGTAGATGTGTGGTCTTATTCCTAAGTTCTCTATCAGAATGAACAAACAACCTACAGAATGAGAGAAAATTTTTGCAACCTATCCATCTGACAAAGGTCTAATATCCAAAGTCTACACGGAACTTAAACAAATTTACAAGAAAAACTCCATTAAAAAGTGGGCAAAGGACACACACACACACTTCTCAAAAGACATTTATGCAGCCAACAAACATATAAAAAGAAGCTCAACATCACTGATCATTAGTGAAATGCAAATCAAAACCACAATGAGATACCATCTCACATCAGTCAGAATGGTGATTATTAAAGTCAAGAAACAACGGATGCTGGTGAGGCTGTGGAGAGATAGGGACGCTTTTACACTATTGGTGGGAATGTAAATTAGTTCAACCATCATGGAAGATTTCATCGTGGAAGTGGGGCAATTTCTCAAAGACCTAGAGGAAGAAATACCATTTGATCCAGTAATCCAATTACTGGGTATATACGCAAAGGAACAGAAACCGTTCTATTATAAAGATACATGCACAAATACGTTCACTGCAGTACTAGTCACAATAGCAAATACATGGATTCAACCCAAATGCTAATCAATGATAGACTGGATAAAGAAAATGTGGTACATATATACCACGGAACACTATGAAAACATAAAAAGCAATGAGATGATGTCCTTTGCAGGGACATGGATGAAGCTGGAAGCCATTACTCTCAGCAAACTAATGCAGGAACAGAAAACCAAACACCACATGTTCTCACTCGTAAGTGGGAAGTGAACAATGAGAACATATGGACACAGGGAGGGGCACACACACTGGGGCCTGTTGGGGTGCGGTGTCAGGGAGGGAGAGCATCAGGAAAAACAGCTAATGCATGCTGGGCTTAATACTTAGGTGATGGGTTGACAAGTGCAGAAAACCACCATGGCATACGTTTACCTAAGTAAAAAACCTGCACATCCTGCACATGTACCTTGGAATTTAAAATAAAATAAAAATAAAAATAAAATCATCTTAGAAGTCTACTATTACCTATACCAGTCTTGGTTCAAAATACATCTTAAGTGTCCCTTTAGGAACTGCCTTAACAGTGGGTCTACAAGGCACATTAGAAAAGCAGTTTTATATGGTATAGTTACAGTATTCTAAAATTTGTTTTGCCCTAACAACTTTATTAAGGTATATAATTAACATACAATAAAGAGATGGCATCCTATCTCTGTTCCTATGTAAACATATCATGTCCTTTTTCTCTGGCTACCTTTAACATTTTTGTTTATCACGAGTTTTGTGCTGTATGATTATGAGGGACCTCAATGCAGTTCTTTTTCATGTTTGTTTTGTTGGGGTTTGTGATGGTTAATATTGAATGTCAACTTGATTGGAATGAAGGATGCAAAGTATTGTTCCTGGGTGTGTCTGTGAGGGAGCTGCCAAAGGAGATCAACATTTGAGTCAGTTGCCTGGGAGAGGCAGACCCACCCTCAATCTGGGTGGTCAGCATCGAATCAGTTGCCAGTGTAAAAACAGACACGGAAAGGGCAGATTTGCTGAGTCTTCTGGCCTCCATCTTCCTCCTGTGCTAGATGCTTCCTACCCTGGAACATCAGATTCCAAATTCTTCAGTTTTTGAACTCTTGGACTTATACTAGTGATTTGCCTGGGACTCTTGGGCCTTTGGCCACAGACTGAAGGCTACACTATCGGCTTCCCTACTTTTGAGGTTTTGGGACTCGAACTGGCTTCCTAGTTCCTTGGCTTGCAGATGGCCTATTGTGGGACTTCACCCTGTGATCACGTGAGTCAATTCTCCTAATAAACTACCTTCACATATTCATCTATCCTATTAGTTCTGTCCCTCTAGCAAATGCTGACTAATACAGGGTTTGTTGAGCTTCTTGGATATTTGTGTTTATAGTTTTCATGAAATTTGGAAAAAACGTTTAGCATTATTTCTTCAAATATCTTTTCTGTCCTCCCCTCTTTTTCTGGGCACTCCAATTACACACATACATTAGGGCATTGGAAGTTGTCCTCCAGAACTGATTCTCTGTTCATTTTTTAAAAATTCTGTTTTTCTGCGTCATATTAGATAGTTCCTATTACTATGTCTTCAAGTTCACTAATCTTTTCTTTTACAATGTCTAATATATCATTAATTCTGTCGATATAATTTTCATGACAGACATTATAGATTTCATCTTTAAGTTCAATCTGAGTGTCTTCTTTATATCTTCCTTCTACTTAACTTTCTTAACATACAAAATTAGTTTATAAGAATTAGTTTAACATCTCTACTGCTAATTCTAACATCTGTATCAGTTCTGGGTTGATTTTGATTGGTTCTTTTTCTCTTGTTTAGGGGACATATTTTCTTGCTTCTTTGCAAGCTTGGTAATTTTTTTATTGGATGCCGTAAATTGTGAAATTTATCTTGTGGGGCAGTAGATATTTTTATATGACTGTACATACTCTTGAACTTTGTTTCTGGGACACAGTTATGTGACTTGGAGGCAGTGGTCCTTTTGGGTCTTCCTCTCGTGATTTGTTAGGCAGATGTGGAGCAGTCTGTGCCCCTTTTAGGGCTAATAAATCCCTAATACAGAGGCAAGACCCTTCTGAACACTCTAACCAATGCCCTGTGGATTTCAATCTTCTCCAGTCTGGCTGGTGGAAACAGGCAACCTTCCCAGCCCTGTGTGAGCGTTCAGTGCTGTTCCCTCTAATCTTTTTGGGTGGTTCTTCTGCAGCCGTAGGTTGTTTCCTCCTGTGCTGATCAGCACTCCCCTGACTGCTCCAGGGGCACCTCTGCAGACCTCTGGAGTTCTCTGTGCAATTCTCCCCACCTCTGCCCTGTGTTCTCTCACCAGTCTGGCTGCCCTGACCTCTGTCCTCTAAGCTACTGCTCCAGGGGCGCCTCTGCAGACCTCTGGAGTTACCTGTGCAATTCTCCCCACTTCTGCCCTGTGTTCTCTCACCAGTCCGGCTGCCCTGAACTCTGCCCTCTAAGCTTAGGGAACTTGCTGGGCTCTGCCCGATTCTTTTCCCCATGCTGCATCCTGCTCACTCTCTCAGCAGTGGGCTGGGGTAGTCGAAGGGCTCACCTCATTTGTTTCCTGTATCTCAGAGGTTACTGTCCTCTGTTGCCTGATATCAAGTGTGTGCTAAAAACATATGTCTATATATTTTGTTGTTGTTGTTGTTGTTGTTTTGTCTTTTGGGCAGGAGGGCAAATCTGTCCCTGTTACTCCATCTTGGCTGGAACTGGCTGTCTTAATGCCAGTGTTTAGTATCACTCAGTGTGGCCATCAACTTGGCAAGGGTTGACTTTGGATTACTTTTTCTTATTTCAGGAAAATAAAATGGCAAAGATAAAGTTCTGTTACTAGCAAGCACAGTTACTAGTTTGTTTTCTCTATTATCATTTACTGAGCACGTACTATGTACCCTCCAAGTAGGCTGTGCTTTATGTACATTTTCTTATTTTAATCTTTCTTTTTTTTTTTTGAGACGGAGTCTCGCTCTGTTGCCCAGGCTGGAGTGCTGTGGCCGGATCTCAGCTCACTGCAAGCTCCGCCTCCCGGGTTTACGCCATTCTCCTGCCTCAGCCTCCCGGGTAGCTGGGACTACAGGCGCCGCCACCTCGCCCGGCTAGTTTTTTTGTAGTTTTTCTTTTTTTAGTAGAGACAGGGTTTCACTGTGTTAGCCAGGATGGTCTCGATCTCCTGACCTCGTGATCCGCCCGTCTCGGCCTCCCAAAGTGCTGGGATTACAGGCTTGAGCCACCGCGCCCGGCCTATTTTAATCTTTCTAACAAACTTATAAAATAAATACTAGGATTTTTATTTTACATACGAGGAAACTGAAACTTAGAGAGTCAAATAACTTGCCCAAGGTTATACAACTAGCAGGTGACAGGGCTGAGTTGAAACCAAGTTTCTCCAATTCCAAAGACTGTGATTTATTCACTGCACTTCTGAATGCACTACAGAGAAGATCCTGGGTCCTGAAAATGTGTTTGAACAATGGTGGCATTGTTGAAATACAT
The DNA here is from genome assembly GCF_007565055.1 of Rhinopithecus roxellana. Classification (NCBI taxonomy): domain Eukaryota; kingdom Metazoa; phylum Chordata; class Mammalia; order Primates; family Cercopithecidae; genus Rhinopithecus; species Rhinopithecus roxellana. The sequence continues at coordinate 19,911,373 of NC_044552.1, read as the reverse complement.
AATTCTCTGATGACTTGACAAAGCATGATGATGCCAATTACTCTATTTTACTGATTCTACTATGCTACGGATTGTAAGAGGTACTATTATTTTATCTGTCTGTAAGAAGGAAAAATAACTGCCCATTGAACCATGGCATAGTGTTTTAGATGCCATTAATTTTAGAGTGCATCTCAATTTTAGGGTTGCTAAAAAGAAGCGATATGCATATTAAGACCGATAAAAGGATACAGTGCCATGTGCTGGGCACCTGTTATGTGCTATTGTTGCTTTTGACTCTTCCAACAACCCTGAAAGGTAGCCATCGTGCTATGTATTTATAAAAGTAGAAACCGAGGCTCAGGCTCATGGGTAGGTGACACGTCTAAGGTCACACTGTGGTAAATGGCAGTGCCAGGCTTTTGCTATTTCTTATATGCTTGTAAAAAAATCAGTCCTATTAAAATCAAACATATGCTTTTAATGGCATGTCAAGCCCATGTGTGTACTTACACACGTCTGCACACATGTATATTCCTAGGTGCTCCCGGGGAGTTATATTTGCTTTAGTAGGATAGCAAGAGGTGGAAATAGGATAAATGAGTGTTGGCAGAATGAAATTTCTCATCTGCCCAGAATCTAGTGAATAAACAATTATGTCATGAAGGTTACATAAACTTAGAACAAGCTTATAGTATTTACTGCAGCAATAGCCAAATTTTAAACTAGGACATATATCTGTTCAAATGAAAAGTATCTATTACTTTTACAGATTCCTACCTAGTTTGAGTGCATTCAGACCCAAAGCCAGCTCTGCTTTGGGAATGTGTTTGTCTAACGCTCTTTGAATAAGGAATGCTTCCTCACAATACCATAGAGGGGGGTGCCATTTCAAATCGAATTTCTTTCTGTTTTCTTGTTAATTCTGTATCTCTGTAGTGTAAAAAACAGAGAACAGAGTCATATTTCTTTCTATGAGCAAATTAAAAAAAATAATAAAACAACAAACTTCCCTGAGGATAAAAGTGTGAGGATGGTCATTTACTTGGATTGACAAATGCAGCCCATGATGGTGTCTGGGAAAGCTCATTAGGTGATGCAGAGAATCCGGAAGAGTCTGGCTACTATTTAAGATCCTTATTTCTGATATGAGTTAGAAATCTCTACCGTGAGGGAATCTTACATTCGGAGTCTTCTGTAAAAACAGAACCAATGAATAGCATTGGTTATTTTATTCTACTGTAGAATGAAATTCAACGATCTTTGAGGCCTCGCATCAGTAATACCCTCTACAAAATCACAGTTATCTTAATGCAAAGACTGCTATAATCCTGGCCTTGCAATGCACTATTTTTCATACGAATGGTTCAACTGTGTGTCTATTTCAGAAGAGGAAGAGGTGACAGTGACATACAGGGCACAGATTTTCTGAATGTTATATTGGTAATCATAGAGGGCTCTCTCATGCAGCAGTAGATAATGTCTAACAGGCCAGTCCTTTCTCAACATCAGCATCAGCATCAGCATGTGGCCATGACAAATGAAGTCTGGCAGTAGCTCTTGGCAGAATCCTTAAAGTTGCAAGCAGAACATGTGTGCTTTTCCCTGCAAGGTCCCTGTGTGCAGGGACACTGCCCTGCCACTCGGAGGTTCTGGCACCACCTCTTCAGAGTCCCACAGGTTCTTCTCCAGGCTCAGACTTACAGCCTGGTTTCCAGTGACTCAGCCCCGAGAACAAACAGTGGTGAGATGAAGCCTGTGGCTCCATGAGCAACTGCCAGAAAGCAATCACAAGCAACCTACCTTCCCTCCCTCCCTCCCTCCCTCCCTCCCTCCTTCCTTCCTTCCTTCCTTCCTTCCTTCTTTCCCTCCCTCCCTCCCTCCCTCCCTCCTCCTCCTCCTCCTTCCTTCCTTCCTTCCTTCCTTCCTTCCTTCCTTCCTTCCTTCCTTCCTTCCTTCCTTCCTTCCTTCCTTCCTTCTTTCCCTCCCTCCCTCCCTCCCTTTTCTTTTTTTAAGTTTTAGCTTTGATGACAAAAACGATGGTGGAGGGGAGTGAGAGCACGAGGTTGAACCCACATGGACCAGCTTTGACGATGAAGCTATAGGCAGCCAAGTCAACACACACACAGAGAAAATGGAAAAAGAACAGAAAAGCAGGAGGCAGAAACAAAAACATGCAGGAGAGGGTGATTCTGTTCCATGATCTTGGCTGAGTGCTCCAGGGTTCCTAATGTTTCAGCAAAAAGAAAATCACTGTAATGAAATGTAATGAGACCCTCTGACACTGAGGAAGTGACAGCTCAGGCCTGGCCTTCTACCACACACCTATAATCTGTGACTTGCAACAGAACGTTTCCCAAAGAGCGCAGTCCTCCCTGAGCAAAATGGCTAGGGCCTGCGCCGTGATTTGCTGCCCTGGAACAGGACACACGTGTTGCTAATCCTTGTAAAACCAGATGAAGAACCATTTTCCTCCTGAGAATTTTCTTCTGTTCACTGCTAATTTTGGCTACTTTAGTTGCTTTGTTTCTCCTCCACTTAAGTAAATATTCCTGAAGTTGATGTGCCAAACCTTTCTTTTGGAATAACAGAAGGTTTAACACATGTATGCTCATAGGGACAAGTGCGTGCTTTCGCAGGTTACTGACAGCTTCATAAACACCATTTCTATTTCTCCTCAAGATAAGCTAAGGCAGAAGGTAAGGCAGGCATTATGTCCATGTCACATATGGGGAAAGTGAGGCTCAGAGGGGTTAAAAGGTGACCTGGGCCGGGCGCGGTGGCTCAAGCCTGTAATCCCAGCACTTTGGGAGGCCGAGACGGGCGGATCACGAGGTCAGGAGATCGAGACCATCCTGGCTAACACGGTGAAACCCCGTCTCTACTACAAAATACAAAAAAACTAGCCGGGCGACGTGGAGGGCGCCTGTAGTCCCAGCTACTCGGGAGGCTGAGGCAGGAGAATGGCGTAAACCCGGGAGGCGGAGCTTGCAGTGAGCTGAGATCCGGCCACTGCGCTCCAGCCTCGGCGGCAGAGCGAGACTCCGTCCCCCCCCCCCCCCCCCAAAAAAAAGTGACCTGATACAAGTCATAGAGCCAGGATCTGGAAGAAGCAGGAGGAAAGTCCAGGCGTCCCGATCCAAGCTAGGTCCACTGCCTTCCACTCTGAGAGGCTTCATCTCCAATAGAGGCAGAGACGTGAGTGGCTGGAAAAACTCATGGATAGAGCCTCCGGTTTAATGCTCTTCGGAGTCACACGGTAAAACAACAAGTGTTTGGCCTGTGGTTCTGCCGCTTTTGCCATCTGTGACCCTGGGGTAAACAATGACATCTTTACGTACTTGTTTGTGAAAGATGGAAATGATGATAATTAGCTGATTGGGCTATAGTGAGAAGAAAACAGGCTGGTACATGGATGATGCAGAGAAGTGTGTCTGTCACACTGCAGGAACCCCACAGCCCACGTGTTACTTCAGACGGTGGCAGCTGTTTGGCTGTGTGAGCCCAAATGCCACAAGTGCGCATGTTTAAGGTGGATGTGATTCCTACGTATGCCTCCTGAGGAACAATTAACATCCCTAAATATTGTTGCAGTGCTTTGATGGCAGATGTTCCTCAAACTCTAAGTGTCCTGTGGAACCCTGCGGCAACACACTTACAGCCTTCCCAATAGGGCCTCCTCCGAGCCAGGTACCAGCAATGTAGACAAAGCATTTGGGAAGTTGGATCAATAGTGAAGGTGGCCAATTCATCCCAGTTTGCCCAGGACTCTCTCAGTTTCAGCATGAATAGTCCTGTGCCCCAGGGCAAACTGGGACAGCTGGTCACCCTCTCAATCATAGAGTCTAGACTGGTAACAAAATTAAAAAGCTAGAAACCTATTTCTCATAAGCTATTCCTTAATACAAAACAATGCCAAAACCTTGGGAGTGCTGCAGCCTCATGTTCTGAACCAGTGGTTCTCAAAGTACGGTCCCCAAACCAGGCCAGCAGCATCCATGTCCCATGAGAGCTTGCTAGAAAAACAAATTTTGGGCATCATGCACACCTCATAAGCCAGAAACTGTGGGAATGAGGCCTAGGAATCTGGGTTTGAACAAGCCTTCTGGGTGTTTCTGATGCTTGTGCACCTCTGAGAACCACTGGTCCAGACCACAAGTAGAAGTCAGACTAGATGCCAAGGAGAATTAAAACAATGCAAGCTCACAAGAGGAAACTTTCTTCCTTTGTCATGATCACCTCCATTTCGGATTGCTCAAACTGAACAGGGAAAATATGATGAAAGCACTTCCTGCTCTCTTGTTCCATCGGAATCCGGTATGGCTGCCGATGATCGAGGGTAAAGTATCTCCGTAAAGCAACATACTGACAAGAAAGGCATCTTTAGGGGCGAGTCAAGCATATCATTTCATCTGTGGCCACATGTGAATGCTAGCTATGCATGTGTTCTAAAAAGCAAAGAGTAGACAAAGAGGAACGCCGCCCAGCCTCCCGACACCAGAGTCTCACTTCCTCTCCCCAGCTGGCGCGCTGGGGCCGGACTCCAGTAATAACAGCCTCCTGGGGAGATTAAAGCCCTGGCAAGCACAGTTTATCTTGGTGAATGTATACTTTAGCTTTGTGTGTATCTGTACATATACATACACTGTAGTATTTATAGCTGGTATACATGTGAGGTGGCGCTGGAGACAAGGCCTGGAAAGGGTGCACAACACCTATGACGTTGGAACCAAGATCTTTTAAATGCAAACTTGGTTTCCCTGAACTGTCCTCCACCCATGTGGTCCAAACACACACTCAGGTGTTTCAGGAAGAACACCCTCCCTCCCTGCAAATAGGGTCAGCAGTCTTTCTTCTGTTTCCAGAAAGAGCTGAGTATTCTGTGGTGGCTTCTTTCATCTCTGGGGATTTTGCTTATTAGAAAAATACACAGAATCGCCGATCTCCCGAGTAAGGAAATGAGATGGCCGGGAGATGAGCTGAGTCAGGACTGCCGCTGGAAGTCAAGTCTACAACGTCGGTATTGAGGTGGAAAAGCAATCAGCCCAGCACAGCCCACTCTGAGAAGGGCAGGCATGGGGGCTTCCGGCCCCAGCTCCCACGTGTGCACGACCCTGGACAGAGGGCGGCCTCCAGCGGTGGTGCTGCTCGGTGGCACACTGGGGCCTGGTTTCCCTTTTTTTTTTTTTTTTTGTGGGGGCACATATTTCCTCAGGAAGGAGCAGGTAAGTTCCTCCTTAGGCTTGTGAACACTTTCTTGTCACCTGGTCAAATGAAATTCCAACAATACTCTGAACAGGCAGTGCCACTTCACCACAGACATTCACAACAAGCCACAGTCATGGAGTGGTCAAAACTCGCAATCTCCATTTTCATGCAAAGCTGAATGGGCAGCTCAGACCTCTAAAAAATGTCATGAACATATAGGCCCTCTTAGTCTGTGTCTACTTGGCAAGAGCTCTGAGTGTCCATGTGTGATTGAACAGCACATGCCCACACTGTGGAGTGAGGGGCTGCCACAGCCACACGGTGTAGCCTTCTGTCCCCCATGGAGGCACTGGTCAGAGGAGAGACACAAGGCAGAGAGGAAGACTGCACATCAGGCTGGGGAGATGAGCCTGAGGGTTTATGTTTTGAGGATGCAAAGAAAAGAAGAAAAATAAGGAAGATGGGGGTAGGGAGAAACAACAAGCTGGATGAGGGGCGGAGGAGGGACGTACAGGAGACAGGGCCTGGGGCAGCCAGGAGAGGTCTCCAGGAGGGGCCTAACTGTGGAGGTTGCTGAGTGGCTGGAGGGGAGAGGCTGGAGCCAGCCCAGCCTAACAAATTCCCACAGGTGTGGGGGTTTAAAACAATACATGTTGATCCTCTTACAGCTCTGGGTGTGGGCAGGGCTGCTCCCTCTAGAGGCTTCCAGAAAGAACCTGTTCCCTTGCCTTGTCCAGCTTCTAGAGGCGCCCGCACCCCTTGGCTCACAGCCCCTTTCTCGAATCACCCTGACCCCGCTTCGTCTTCACTGCTCCTTTTCTGACTCTGACCCTCCTGCCTTTCTCCTATATGGACTTTGTGGTTACCATTAGAGCACCCTGGAAAATCCAGGACCGTCTCCAGACCCTTCACTCAATCCCATTTGCAAAGTCTCTGGATTATCATATAAGATGACAAAGCCACATGTTCTAGAATTAGCATGGGGACATCCTTGGGGGTGAGGACATTCTCCTGTGTGCCACAGAGATTAGGACGGCAGCACGCCATCTGCTGTGACTCCTCCCTGGCACAGCTAAGGGCAACACACAGCCCCCCTGTGCAGAGGCAGCTGGCCTAAGCCCTGAGGCTCAGCCTCTCACCCATGCGCTCCAGGCCCAGGTGAGGAGAGCAGCAGCTCACATGTGCTGAATGTGGACATTCCGCAAAAGTGAGAGATCTTTGCATTCTTTTTCTATAAAAGAGCCTCCCCCCAACACCGAGGTATATGAGCTCCCACAAAAGTTGAATCTGTCCCTGCTTACTCATTTTGTTCATCTATTCAAAGTGCAGGGAAAGGGACATTTCTTTAAGGAAAAGTCTTCATGCTTCTTCTAATTTATCTGTGTATGAGAATTTTTTAAAGTATTATTAGAAAACCTCTCACCTTTATTCTCAACTACACTGTGAAAGTTTTCATTTTTACTCTGGATTTTAAAATATGCTTGTGGGGAAGAAATCTACAATCCCTTAATTCCATTTTCGTATAGTCACAAAATCATCAGAAGAAAATGGAATTTTCTGTTCAGATTAAATAGAGCTCCTCAGTACCACTGAAAGCAGGAGGGAAGGGAGAGCCTGGGGCAAGTTTCATAGACGAAATTACTAGCTTCTGCAAATCATTAGTTTCTCCCTTGGGAGAAAAGAAGAGCTACAGTCTTCTGGTTGCGAGGCACTCTCAACGGGGTCAGGAGCTGCACGGCCACGTTTTAAATTCTAGCGGGCGGCTAAAACAGGATGAACCGAAGTCTGCCTGGCTACTGGGACACTGATTTGAGAAGAGAGATGGCAACGCGGCACAACAGCATCTGATTTTGATGTCTTTTGTCTAGTGATGTCTTATGTGGTGACAAGAAAGAAGACTGCAGGTGCCAGCACACCTCGCGCTGTCCCTCCTCGGGCCCGGCACTGGGACTTGAGGCTGAGCAGTCCACCTCCACCAAGAGCAGGAATGCCTCACATGACACTCAAAGGACGTCGCAGCCCCAGTTCTGGAAATCTGAGACCCTAACTGTACTTTAAAAGATAATTGAGAAACAAGTGGCAGGAGTGAAGGAGAAGAAGAAGGGTCAGTCATAAGTTATCCTATTCCTAAATCATAACAGCGAAGTGCAGAAGGGTCAGTCATAACTTATCCTGTTCCTACATCATAACCGCGAAGTGCAAAACCCCAGGAAGCCAGCTCAGGCTGGTCATGCCGCCAGGGTAACAAACCAGGGACTCTTTAAAAGTCTGGGTTCAGGAATCTTTGGGTAATTAACTGTAGAATGACTAGATACCCCTCCCATATTTACAGTGCAAGCCTTTGCTAAACTCGTTTTTCCCTCCTTCATTTCTTCCTGTCTCCCTGCCTCTCCCTCCCTTCCCTTAGCATGGAGTACATCAATGCGTCCAAAGGGATAAACTGTATTTGTGTTAAGCCTTCATTTATAAATAACCAACTGACCCCAATTCTACACATAAATGGCACTTATTATTTAAAAAATACAGGCTATGTTTCTTTCATTGTTCACTGTTTCATTATGTTACACGTTTTCTTCCCATAGAGAATAAAATAATGACCAAAGTTCTATCCTTCAACTCAACGTCTCTGCAGTGTCTTTCCGACCTCGTTAAACACGCCTGCTTACGTGTTTTCAGAACACATGACCCGCATCTACTCTGACACGTCCCCATTCATCAACAGAGCAACTTCATTCCTTAATTAGGGCAGTGTTTGAGCTTAAAGACAAGTCTGTACAACTGAAAAAAAAAAAAAAAGAAAAGAAAAGATGCATATTCAAATTTTTGAGAGAGTAAAATCACGGTCTGTGATGACAAAACTAAAAATAATTTATCACATTTTATTTTCTAACGTTAATCCATTAAATCTAAGGCCACTGGGGCAGAGGTCTTATTTTCAAATAATATATATTTATTATAAGTAATAAAGAAATTTATTTATAAATTCTTCCCTTCCATACCTCTATGAATGTGCCTATTTCTGTAAGTTTAAAGTAAGTTCCTCACAACGAATGATTTTTGTTTACTGATGACAGGTATGACAATTTTATTTGGAGGGAAACATGTTCTGATTCAAAGAGAAGTCGTTCTTCCAAAGGAGCTGAAAGCTGATTCACAACACAGGAGTTTGCCTTTTACAGGCAGACACGATGTTAGAAAACGTCAGACGGCCAACATGTTTGAGCTGGGGGTGTGCGAGATTCTTCTCACGTGGCGCATGCCTCTCTTGGGTATTATCGAACGTGAAACTGGAACGCCCCCATTCAGACAAAGAAAATTTAGAAGCAAGACGCCACAACGCCACCCAGTCAGAGCCGGCGGTTTTCTCAGCAGTGCCTGATGCAAGCTCGAGTTTTGATGGCAGTAGCTGGACTCTGACTCTTTGTAAAGGTGCAGCTTAACTCAGGCACTGCTAGAGCCTTGGAGAGAATTACAGACGTTCAGAGTGGCAGGAATGCCTGACATGGCTCCTTGGTTTGAGCCAGGGCAGAGCTAAAGCAGCACACACTTTAGTCAGAGCATAGCCTGGCCTAAAACATGAGATGTTAAAACTTGTATTCTGCCCTCTCACCCAGAGCCTTGATTAAAAATACTCTTTGCCCATTCAAGAGCTTGATGTGCAGAACCCTGTCCTGATAGCACTGATTCTGGCTCTGTTTTAGAATTTCACTGTATGTGGGAGGAGTAGTTAGGAGGGCAGAGAAAGCAGCACTAAAAAGATCCACACTTGCTATGACTGAAGCTCATTCCATAGGGAAGATGACAGAGACGTCTTGGAGAGAAGCCACCGTGTGTTGTCCCTCAGTGGGTCCTCCAGCCGTGGTGGCATGAATCCTATTGTTGATAAGGGTGGTGGCCACCTGTGGTGACCCCTGGGGAGGCCTTAGAGCTTCAGCAGGAAGGTTTCTGCAAGGGTTCAGGCTGACACATTGAAGGCACCAGCACTCAGGGCCTCGGAGCTCCGGACTGGACAGCGGACAATGTCTGCCTCACTGCCCATCTGGTGACCCTAACCTCAGTCTGGGGAAATCACTTCTCTACAAAAGATAACCTTGGCTCTGTGACAGCTCCGCCCCCAGCCCTCGCTACGAGGAGGGCCAATACATGGTGTTGACTTATGATTGCTGGGTTTTATATCCCAGATCCTAAGCCACTGAACCAGAGTCCACGTAAGCAGAGATGAGTTGAGGTGAGAAACAAAACACATGCCCTGAGATCCAGCTGCAGTAGCACCTTTTGGGGGAAGGAAGCTGAGATCTTTCTTAAGCATAACGAGGACAGACACATGCAGTGGGTTCCTTGGTGTTGGCAACTCCTGAGTGAGACGGAGGAGTTCCTGCATGCTGGCTACGTGGGCACAGGGCACGGTAGGGAAAAGTGAGCTGGGGTAAGCGGGGGGTGCTCACTTTGTTCTCTCTCTCTCCCTCCACCGTCCCTGCCTCCACCCCTCTGGCTCTTGCTCTTCCTCAGGGAGAGCAGATGTTTTAACTGATAGTTTGTAAATATTCTTAAGGCAGACAGTTGCTACCTGACTTCACCTTTCTTATCTCCAGTTCCACCCGAAAGTGGTAACACAACATATCCAAACATGCCTTGCCATACCAAAGAGGAGTCTGTACCTCAGCTAGTTACAGACTTTCATTCAAAAATAATTTTTTAAGTTGCTTTTGTATACTGCTTTTTCTGTGCTGGGTGGAAGTCCCCTCAAAGCTACTTTGTGTAAATGAAGAAATATAATCCTCTTCCCTGCTCCCCAGTCAAGCTGTGGGGCAGCATGCTGGCCACTGTGCCTGGATGCGCCTGCTGGCATCTGTCGAGGTGTCCTGCCCCACAGCCGCCAGGTGCACCGTGGGGACACCATTCACCTCCTCAGCATCACACTGGTGTGAAAGCAGCCCGGGGCTGAACTGCGCTTGAGGACCCCATGATACAGGCTTGGTTCACACTCAGCTCACCAGTGGCTGCAGTGCCAAGGCTTTTTCCATGTGTGGCACCGTGAAGTGGTATTTTTCCCACAACTTGATTTTTAGATCTATGTTTTAGACTTAAAGTAATCATATTTCTCTTTCTTTTTTTCTTTCACCTTTGGCATTAGCTTCTTGTAAAAATGAATTTAAGAACATTGTCCTTGCAAACCAGATTGTGTGTTTCTGAAAGTCCGTGCACCCTGACTTTCTAAGGCTCATTCATCACCCTATTCATCACCTATCATTTGTCTGCCACAGTGACAGGCACGAGGCCGATATGACAGCAAGACAAGACCTGGTTCTTGACTCCAACAAGTTAACGTTTTTGCTAAGGGGACAAGATCAACACTGATGATATGAGTCAACAACACAAGGTTGTCTCCAGGCTGACTTGGGGATGCTGGCCATAAATATAATAGAGCCATCAGAAGGAGACAGAGGACTGCAGGGGTAGGGGCAGCCTGAATAAAGGCACTGAGATTCAAGGCAGGGTGTGTGTGGGGGTAAAGGCTGCCCTCCCTGAAGAATCCACAGGAAATCAGGTTCTGGGCACTGTGAGGCTGGCCGAGTGGCTTGGGCTCCATGGAGGTGGGCAACAGAGGGCCACTGAGGGTAACTGAGCAAGAGTGTGTCTGTGAGGAAGGAAGGCCAGTACGGGAGTACCATTCAAGATGGTCTGTTGGAAAAGAAGGAGGAAATCAGCAAGACCAACTAGAAAGAAACTTCAAAAAATTAAAGGAACACCCCAGAAAGGAAGAGGGCCAGGACAGGTGGATGGAGAGCATGAAAATACTGTGTTGGGATGTCACTGAAAAGAGCAAATGAGAAAATGCATCGGCAGTGCTGAGCATAGTGTCCGTGTGTAATACGTACTCAGTAAGTGCTCACTCCTGAACTTCCGTTGCTGTGGCTATTTTCACGTGTGAGAAGAGAAATACGTAAATTGGAAGTAATAAACACAGTCCCTGCCTGTGTGGAGCTTGCTTTGTGGATTAATATTAAGGCCACGTGGCTATAACAGCTTTTGTTCTATTATTTTGGCGGTGAGGGGGTGGGGGTGCGGGTTCAAGTACATACTTGTTCTTCCTCAAAAGTACCTTTGAACCTGAATCATTGAATGGTTGTGTTATTAAAGCATTTAATAGTAATAGTCATGTTTAAAATGCTGAACAAAGCCTAGGTGGAATTTCCTACCTCAGTAACTTTTGATGGTGGGATACTAGTTCTACAGATAATTATTAAATACCACTACACAACGAAGTGATGACTACTGAACACTTCGACCAGAAAATATTGATAGCTTACTACATGTCAGGCAAGGCACTGGGGATACAAATGGAACAAAACACTTTCCCTATACTTAAAGAGCCAGAAAGACAGTGGTAGAAATAGACACATAAATCATCAGAATACAGGTGCACAGAGCCTTTCCAAAGCCTCCAGAGAGCTTGGAGTTGAGATGTTTTGGCTTGTAGAGACACGAGGTGACGGGCGCAGCACACACAGGTGGACATTTGCCCTGTACTGCCAGGACAGGCTGAGTTAGGCTTATCTTGGTGCTGCCTCTGCCCCTGCCCCTTGTACTCTCAACAGACAGGTGGTAAGTTTGTAGCTACCCTAATCCCATCTTTCTGAGCAGCCCCAGCAACATCTGGCCAGCACATCATAATCAAACGCGAATATTCCTTCAGCAAAACGTAGGAACAGTTACACTACCTAATAAAAAGACAGACTAGATAATTAGTCTTGTGTCAGGTCGGGTCAGATTTTGTGCCGAATGGATTTTATGGAAAGTTTTGATTTTCCCTGAGTTCTTTGGAGTTTGGAATCCTGGATAATGGACTGTGCGTGGTGTGGGGCCGTGTGTCTGTGGGAACAGAAAAGGGAACGCCTAGCTCACTCCTGGGAAGTTGGAGGAGTTTCCAGAGGAAGTTCCAGTAAACCTGAGACCCGAGGGAGGAGGAGAGGTAGCTTCAGGAGAGTTTGGGAACTGGGGAGGGCAGGAATGACCATTAAGTTGCAGTCCTGGGAGGTGGCTGGGCACCCAGTGATCCAGGGCTAGACCCATACAGCAATGAGAACAGGGGGTGGTGCGGCAGGAAGGCCCTTGCAAGAACAGGTGCATCTGGGGGGCATTAAGCCCTGAAGAACACAGTCAGATGTGTGCGGTGTTCTGGCAGCATCGCAGCTGATGATTCTGAGGGGAGGTGGTGGGCAGGCGTTGAGGCAGGAATGCAACAAGTAAGCCATGAAGGCCGGCATTCCAGAGACAGAGGCACAGGGGTGGTGACTGATCAGAGGTGGGGGCAGCAGGGAAACAGGGGAGTCAAGGGAAGCGTCCATGCTGTTCTGCCTACGTGTTCGAGCCTGAGGCCTGTGGTAAATACTTCTCTCCTTCCTCACGCGCTTCTTTATTCTAACTGACGAGAACGAGGCTGAGGTCTAACATGCTTCGCCATTGTTTTCTCTTGGTTGTAAAGTCACACATGTTCACTTCACTAATGAACATTTGGAGAACACCCACCAGCGGAGGAGAGCCCCTCCCAGGCCCCTCATGAAGACACCACTGTGGTTAACGGTTCTGCTGGAACGAGGCTGGGAGCACGAGGCGTCCACAGCACGTGGCTGATTCCCAGCTTCTGCTCACCTGTGTGTAGGGTTTTCTTATACGGCTGTGATCATACTGTCTGTGCACTTTTTATGCCTCTTTTTTCACCCAGCATTTTATCCTAGACATTTTCCTGAGCCACTCCACAGTCTGAACGGACATGGATTTTTAGGGATTTGCTGCGCGATGGCATTTGGAAGGACTGTGTTCACTTATCCCCTACAGTTGGACACTGTGCTGTCGAACAGATCTCTAAACCTGAAGGAAACTGCTTTAAAGGCCTACTGTCATGGCAGTATTTTCGGGAAGGCAAGGAAGCATTTGGCATCTCATACTGGTTCCTAGCTTATAGCCTTCCGAAGTCTCTTGCTGTCAACTGAACTGGGCATGGAAACATTTATAACTGGTAGTTTGTGGATAACAGAGTAGTATTTTAGCAGTTAAGTGAATCTCAAGTTTCAGTGCCTCTCAAATGTTGCTTACCCAAAACTTTAATATTAGTATTGGTTGTGAATAGAAGGAATTAAAATTACATCTCCATTGTGCCCACCAGAACCACGTCTCTGCTAACCATACTTTTTAATGTGACTTTAAGGAAGCAAAACCAAGTAATAAGGTTTTGAGGTCAAAATGTGAGCTGAAAATATTCTGATTTTTAAAAATATCTATCTGTTCATCCATCTACCTATGTATTGCTTAGAAATACTTCTCGGTCTCACAGAAGAGGGAGGAAAGGCTTTACTGATAGACTGAACAGCCACACAGTTGAGAGAAGTAATCACAGGACACTCTCTCAAAGGCCCTGTTTCAGAGCCCTCTCATCCACGGTGTTGTCCAGCATTGTCCAGAGCCCTCTCATCCACGGCGTTGTCCAGGGTAAGGAACCAGATGGAGGTGGGCTCCCCAACTTCCTCCTCCCAGGCAGCCTGGCGTGGCCCACCACACACAGGCCTGGGAGGAGCTCTGCCAGCCCCTGGCCTTCCCACTCTTCTGAAAGACACATGTGAGCAGCACCCAGATTTGGAACTTGGAATGTGCACTTGCATTGAAAGCAATTTTATATATGGTAACTAGATGCAGTTAAAATATTTTTATTCGTATTTTAGGTATGTTATGGGGAAAACAGGCTTGTGTTGGCAGGGCTGGGGCCCCCATAATATTTAAAACATGCTTTCTGGGAGAAAAAGGTTTTCAAGTACCAAATCTGTTATTGCACTGAAGACTTCACAAACTAGGCTACATCCTTACTATTCACATGCATTTTCAAACATTTTCTGGAGTAAGGTAACGTATAAACAAATGAAATACAAATAAACAAAGAAACACATACAGCACTCATCTGGTTTTAATGGCACAGAAAGGAAATATCCAGAAGTATCAAGTGGGAGAGGTGCTTGTCCACACCTCCTGGGGCTCTGAGGGCCGTAAAGAACGAGCCATTTGCTCACCATCCACTGAAAAGCGTGAAACAAAATGCAGCATCTGTGTATATCTCAAAGGTAGGGAAGGAAACAGCTCGGAGGCTGTAACTTTTCTGACACTTGAGACGTCACTCCTTTGCATTCCCAGCAGGCAGCGAAGCGTGTTTGGAGAAGCTGGAGGGCAGGTGAGGAGTGGAGGGAAGGCGGGTAGGGGGCTTGCATTCGAAACCACCTCTGAAGGTGTTGTCAATACAGCAACAGCAACTAGGACAAACATGCCACACGGTGGGTCCAAGTCTGAATTGCGCGGGGATAAGTCAGTCATTGCGCCATCGAGGATGGTGCAGCTCCAAAGAATGGATCCAGGCGAGAACCCCACTACATCAGATAACTGGTGGATTAAATGGTTTAGATCTTGGGAAAAGCAGGTTTGGGTTTTCCTCAAACCATGCCTATTATAAACTACTGGTAGAATATTCCTTTTAAATTAAAATCTCATAGTCTATTCGAAGAACTCCAAGGGCACAGGAAAGAAAGGCCAGTGACTGCCGGGGGCCTTCTGGGCCTTGCTGGCATTCCTTTGAGCACTGCTACCTGAAACAGCAAGAGGCCAACTGGGGTCACGTCTCTGTGTGCTGCAACCCACAGCTTTGGGTTTTAAATGTGAAAAAGAAGCATCTTGACGTGGTAAGTAAGTGTGTGCCAGTCACACACTGAAAGGACAAAAAGCCATTGTCGGGCGCTGTGGTGATACGTTCAGCTGGGCCCTGGCCCTTCCTACTCCCAGAAAATCCCTCAAAGCCTTCATGCCTGGTGCCTGTGTCGCTGGGTAAGAGGGTGCAGCTGTCTGATGTCCCCTGATTGCCTGAGAACCATGTACACTGCCTCAACTCCAGAGGTAGGCATGACAGGTATGTCCCCTCAATGCACAGCAGGTCTCTGACTGCTGGCTTATAGATTCGGGCCATTAAGTAGGTGCAAATACACCCACTGCAGCACTGAGAAAAGCCAGGAGATAGTGTCCACAGAACCAGAGTGCGGGAGACAGTGTCCACAGAACCAGACTGCGGGAGACAGTGTCCACAGAACCAGAGTGCGGGAGACAGTGTCCAGAGAACCAGAGTGCGGGAGACAGTGTCCACAGAACCAGAGTGCGGGAGACAGTGTCCAGAGAACCAGAGTGCGGGAGACAGTGTCCACAGAACCAGAGTGCGGGAGACAGTGTCCAGAGAACCAGAGTGCGGGAGACAGTGTCCACAGAACCAGAGTGCGGGAGACAGTGTCCAGAGAACCAGAGTGCGGGAGACAGTGTCCAGAGAACCAGACTGCGGGAGACAGTGTCCACAGAACCAGAGTGCGGGAGACAGTGTCCACAGAACCAGACTGCGGGAGACAGTGTCCACAGAACCAGAGTGCGGGAGACAGTGTCCACAGAACCAGAGTGCGGGAGACAGTGTCCACAGAACCAGAGTGCGGGAGACAGTGTCCACAGAACCAGAGTGCGGGAGACAGTGTCCACAGAACCAGACTGCGGGAGACAGTGTCCACAGAACCAGAGTGCGGGAGACAGTGTCCACAGAACCAGAGTGCGGGAGACAGTGTCCAGAGAACCAGAGTGCGGGAGACAGTGTCCACAGAACCAGAGTGCGGGAGACAGTGTCCACAGAACCAGAGTGCGGGAGACAGTGTCCAGAGAACCAGAGTGCGGGAGACAGTGTCCAGAGAACCAGACTGCGGGAGACAGTGTCCACAGAACCAGAGTGCGGGAGACAGTGTCCACAGAACCAGAGTGCGGGAGACAGTGTCCACAGAACCAGAGTGCGGGAGACAGTGTCCACAGAACCAGAGTGCGGGAGACAGTGTCCACAGAACCAGAGTGCGGGAGACAGTGTCCAGAGAACCAGAGTGCGGGAGACAGTGTCCAGAGAACCAGAGTGCGGGAGACAGTGTCCAGAGAACCAGAGTGCGGGAGACAGTGTCCACAGAACCAGAGTGCGGGAGACAGTGTCCACAGAACCAGACTGTGGGAGACAGTGTCCACAGAACCAGAGTGCGGGAGACAGTGTCCACAGAACCAGAGTGCGGGAGACAGTGTCCACAGAACCAGAGTGCGGGAGACAGTGTCCACAGAACCAGACTGCGGGAGACAGTGTCCACAGAACCAGAGTGCGGGAGACAGTGTCCACAGAACCAGAGTGCGGGAGACAGT
Source organism: Rhinopithecus roxellana (assembly GCF_007565055.1). Classification (NCBI taxonomy): domain Eukaryota; kingdom Metazoa; phylum Chordata; class Mammalia; order Primates; family Cercopithecidae; genus Rhinopithecus; species Rhinopithecus roxellana. The sequence goes on along the minus strand of NC_044552.1, from coordinate 19,894,942 downwards.
GTCCAGAGAACCAGAGTGCGGGAGACAGTGTCCAGAGAACCAGAGTGCGGGAGACAGTGTCCAGAGAACCAGACTGCGGGAGACAGTGTCCACAGAACCAGACTGCGGGAGACAGTGTCCACAGAACCAGAGTGCGGGAGACAGTGTCCACAGAACCAGAGTGCGGGAGACAGTGTCCACAGAACCAGAGTGCGGGAGACAGTGTCCAGAGAACCAGAGTGTGGGAGACAGTGTCCACAGAACCAGAGTGCGGGAGACAGTGTCCAGAGAACCAGACTGCGGGAGACAGTGTCCACAGAACCAGAGTGCGGGAGACAGTGTCCACAGAACCAGAGTGCGGGAGACAGTGTCCAGAGAACCAGACTGCGGGAGACAGTGTCCACAGAACCAGAGTGCGGGAGACAGTGTCCACAGAACCAGAGTGCGGGAGACAGTGTCCAGAGAACCAGACTGCGGGAGACAGTGTCCACAGAACCAGACTGCGGGAGACAGTGTCCACAGAACCAGAGTGCGGGAGACAGTGTCCACAGAACCAGAGTGCGGGAGACAGTGTCCACAGAACCAGAGTGCGGGAGACAGTGTCCACAGAACCAGAGTGTGGGAGACAGTGTCCACAGAACCAGACTGCGGGAGACAGTGTCCACAGAACCAGAGTGCCAGCCACCCTTGTAGTGTTGCTGATGAGGGTCCTGGCTAGAAAGTGCTGACAGCAGCTGTCCTTGGAGGCCAAGGCGCAGAAGGACAAAGTTTCTGGGTGACCCAGTGCACGTGATCTGGGAGGAAAGTGGGGGAGGCTTCATGGGGTAGCACGGCCTGGAAACTGGCGGTGACACTACACACAGCATGACCTTGGGCAAGTCACTCAGCTTCCTGGTGGCCCAATTTCCTCATCTGACATGACGACAGTGAAGATCACGTTCCCTGAGCAGCTGGAGGAAGTGACAATGAGGCTCTGTGCTGGAGAAGCCACTGTGGCAAAGGCCAACATCTCAGAGGCAACGTGTTGCTTGGCGCCCAGGACCAGGAGAAGCCCTCGATGCTTGGAGCTGATTGTCACAGATGGAAGGAGAAGTGGACAAGTACCGTGGATGGGCCTTGGCTCCTCTGTTCCCCAAGACATGAACCCACTTCTCTGGCTATCCTTACATGGCTATTTAGACTACTGCTTACGTGAGAGTAAATGCAAAAAGAGGAATTTATTGAGAATTAATGCTGTAACTAGGATTTAGAGATGGGACTGACAGTTACGTTTCAAAACCAGAGCTTGAAGTTTGGGGAGAAAACAAATGTCTCTTCTCTCAACGAATACAGTCTTTTGGTTGGGCTAAACCTGCCTGGCTCAACTGGGGCAGGCTATCTACGGAGGAAGAGTTTTTGCCTCATGCAGCAGCTTTTGGCTTGACTGCAGAATTATTTCTGGAAATGGTCAATAAAAATCACATATGTATATAAACCGATAACATAAAACCCCAAACCATAGAAGTATACTTAATATAAATGACTTTGGATCTTTAAAAATTGTTTTTATTCTGCTGAAGTCCCTGAAGTCAAAGCCCGTGCTACAGCTGGCCGCTTCCCAAGAATCACTGCTTGTCAACACTGCTCCTGCAGAGGAAGGCTGTTTACCTCCATTCTGCCTGTCAAGTTGACTTTGTCTCTAAATGCTCTGCTTTTTATTACTACCCTACACCAGACTGGGAAAAACATTTGTATATGTGTATATTCCCGAAAAGCTTCACCACATGACTGCTGAGAACACAGCAGATCTATTCATCAACTTGGTCAAGAAACCAATCATACCGATTGATCAGAGGCCTAAAACAGCTAGCTGATTTTCTTTTCCATGATTTTCTTTCCCACATGTCTGCGGCATTCATTTAGTCACGAAACCCTGAGCAGCCACCTGCTCTGTACCTGCTGTGGTATAACCAGGTTGTGGTCAGATCTCACAGAGCTTCCGCCTACCAGAGAACTATGTAGGGGCAATGCCCTCTGGGGCTTCACCAAAAACCACCAAAACACACATCTGCCCTGACATGGCAGATGCACTTTTGAGGTTCCCCTTGGGAATGGTCACCCTAGATCTGGACTTGGCAGTTCAGCTTTGTTTTCTCTGCATGGACAGCTGGACAGGCACAATTCCCTACAACTATCTCATGATGTTGTATTCTAAGCATTTTTCCCTGGGGGGAATCAGCTTTTATCTAATTCTTCAAGAGATGAATGAAACCAACAAGGTTAGGGACAAGTGAACTGTGTGCATCACTCCCGGACTGCAACCCAGGGCACAGCTGCCCCCACTTACCGAGGCTCGGCCAGCCTCAGAGCTGGCTGCCTCAGGATCCCTGCAGAGTCCTACGTTTCCAGGGTCCGCTGCTCAACTGGTTTGAGGATGAACCCCGGAGGACTGTATTTTTAACAGCTTTCTGGATGAGTCTGATGTAGCAGGCTTAAGTACCATGGACTAGGGTAGCCACCTTTGCTTAAGGATGCCTGCAACTTTGCTTAAAGTAGTAGCATTGCCCAAGTGTTCTTAAAGAGGCAACCGGAGAAGAAACGGGTTGCCTCTTTAAGAACACTTGGGTAACTCACACATCCACAAGAGCTCTGATGCTTACGGGCAAAATGAAACACATGGGTGGGAAATCGATGTAGAAACTCATTTTGCCACTGTCTGCACTGAATCTGTGCATTTGCGGCCTGTGGTTTTAGAGATATCCCTCTGCAATTTTCACACACTTATGTCTAGGTATGGTTTTTCATCCACCTTGCTTACCTCTGTGCTATCAGCCTGTTCTTGCCTCTGACACCCTGGCTGCCTGCATACCCGTTCCATGCCCCTTAAGTGACTTGGGAAACTTGTGGAAAGAAATCTTTTCAGTCAGATTTTGTGCAGCATGGATGAAAGTCCCTGTTGATTCTAAGGAATGACCTGGGTGGAGGGACAAGTGTTTCTGGCATAGTGAAGGCCCCACCCAAGCACCAGCAACTGGTGGCTGCTGAGAGCAGCACTGCACAGTCACCAGCAGAACATGCCCCGCAAGCCCCATCCAGCCCCATTCAGCCCCTCACCTGAGCCTTCATTAACACACGACACATTTCCTCTGTTTACAAGTTCATGACTGAAGCCTACTCTCTAACCCTCTCCAACACTTAGAAACAGACTCTAAGATCAAGAGAAAACTGCAAGAGATTGGAGGTTTGGGGCTTCCTGGCAGATGTAGAAGGTGCTGGAAAATTCAGTCAGATTAATCCAGACTCTTGGTTTGAGGGATTCTTTTCTTTGATAGTAATCACACCATTCTGCAATACTATGGTATCCTTGATCATAAGATCTCAACATGCTTCACAAACACTAATTTAACCTCCCACTACTTTTGTGAAGTTTATCATAATCATCCTTCACTTAGGAGATAGGGAAACTTGAGATGATGTGTAAAGTAGAATATGTAAATAGCTAAATGAACTTTCAAGTGCTGTGTTCTTAGCTCCTAATTATTTTGACTGAAGTGTTTTTTCTTATTTCCTTCAGATAAATAAACTGATATCAATGGTTTACAAACACAACAGAAACTGCAAAACACATATTCCTAACTTACTCCCTATAACTAAACCTGGGGTGCAAAATGTCACTCACATGGAGAGAATATGCAGCAGACAAAATGACTTATCATCAATTCAGGGTTTCAAACAAATATCCCCTTTACTTTGATGTCTCTGATGCTGACTGCAAAGTATGAGGGTATCGGAAAGTTCAGAAGTTCAGATACAAGTTCAATTGTCTGTAAAAGTTATAAAGATGGAGAAAGGGAAAAAGAAAAAGGGTTGAATTCTTTAAAAAAAATCAAGATCATGAAAAAGGCAGAAAGGAAGAGGAGAATATTGCTAGCAAGCAATAGGTTATTAAGTTTGGATTTCAATAGAGGTTGTTAGCAGAACAATGTAAATATTGCTTAGTTGGAGGGCTGAGGAGAAACTGGTATGAATCAGAAAGCCTGATGAATGTGCGTGGATGACTGGGGACACGGGGCAGACACGAGGCCGTTTCTGCTGCAGAAAGCAAGAAGGCTACGCCATCATATCTGCATTTCTCCCAAAGAATCAAATCCGGCTGGGCGCGGTGGCTCAAGCCTGTAATCCCAGCACTTTGGGAGGCCGAGACGGGCGGATCATGAGGTCAGGAGATCGAGACCATCCTGGCTAACACGGTGAAACCCCGTCTCTACCAAAAAAATACAAAAATCTAGCCGGGCGAGGTGGCGGGCGCCTGTAGTCCCAGCTACTCGGGAGGCTGAGGCAGGAGAATGGCGGGAACCCGGGAGGCGGAGCTTGCAGTGAGCTGAGATCCGGCCACTGCACTCCAGCCCTGGCGACAGAGCCAGACTCCGTCTCCAAAAAAAAAAAAAAAGAATCAAATCCGTCAACACAAGACTGTAGAACCCAGCCACGGTGTCAGACTGACAAGTCAGAAGAAATGTGGTGGATCCATAGTGGCCACTCTCAAGGACAAGCAACTGACTCTGTTTTATGTTTTGCCAAATAAACCCACACGCCAGGGGGTAGGCGCTAGTCTTTTCGTAAGTATGCTAAGTCAAACCACCATTAAAAACCATTCCCTTGGCCACTGTGCTCCCTGTGGGGTGAAGTGTCCTCGCCTCCACTGGACTCCAGCGTGTGTTATCTTTTCACCTCCTTTCTGGGATGAGCTGGTGGTTGCTCAGCACCACGTGATGACTAGGCACAGGCCCTGGCTGCTCCCAGCACCCACCACCCGCCCACGCCAGGATCCAGTGCTGGCACTGTTTGCTCTGAGTCTCCGCCCCATGGCTCCCTCCCACTGCCCACCCCTGCCAGCTGAAAGAAGAGACAATGTATTGGCACTGACAGCCATCCCCATCCCACCTTTAGGAGGAGGTACTGATGCATGAAGATAATATTTTGTCTTGCTGATAGATAAACAGGCTTTTTGGATCAATGGGCTGCACAACACACACATCCACACACACACACGTACGTGTGTTTGTGCTGCATTTCACAGATGTGCCAAACTGCAAGAAATTGGCTTTTCTCTCATCTCAATTTGGCAGCATGAAGCACAAACATCTCAAAGGAAAATCAGCAACTGCTTTTATCCATAGTCTCTTCTCTTTTTCTTATTCATCTGATCCACGGGCCCATTTGAGTTCTGATTTTTTCACGTCCTCACTGTAAGTTAACCATTTTGGTAAGAGGCATACTCAATCAGGCCACTTCTCTTCATGTGGGAAACATAATATTAAAAAAAACAACAACAACTGGAGTTACTTGTTTTAGAAAACATATCCAAAGACTATTCTAGTGCATTTGCCTGAATTTTCCACCAAAATGGATGTGCAAAGAGGAAGACACTGTACACCTTATTAGGAAAATCTCTATAAGCCCAACACTTTTTCAGACTTTTTTTTTTTTTTTTTTTGAGACGGAGTCTTGCTCTGTTGCCCTGGCTGGAGTGCAGTGGTGCGATCTCGGCTTACTGCAAGCTCCGCCTCCTGGGTTCATGCCATTCTACCATCTCAGCCTCCCAAGTAGCTGGGACTACAGGCGCCAGCCACCACGCCTGGCTAATTTTTTTTTATTTTTAGTTGAGATGGGATTTCATCATGTTAGCCAGGATGGTCTTGATTTCCTGACCTTGTGATCCGCTCACCTTGGCCTCCCAAAGTGCTGGGATTACAGGCATGAGCCACTGTGCCCGGCCTCACTTTTCCAGAAATTTAAAAAACATTGTTCTAAATGACTAACATCTTACACAATCATATATTTAAGTTCTTTGCACTTACATTAAAAAAAAAAAAGAAAAACATTGACGATTCTAACTGAAGAAAAAAAGTAATATCATGCCACCAGGTTTCTGGAAGACCTTGGTTCCACAACACCAACACGCCAGCCACGATGGCCATTCACTGAGTGGAACTTACTTCTCACTTCGTAATTCAGAAAGTTTTACAGTAGCAGAGAAACGTGTGTGATGGGGAAAGCCAGAAAACTGGGTGTCTTTTATGCTAGGTGACATTTTGTTCCACAAGCATAGCCTCAGAGTGGGTAAAGGAAAGATGGTGGCTGACAACTGAGCATTCCTTTGGAGACTCAGAGCTGGCAAAGCCTCCAGTTGGTAGGCGTACTCTCTTCAGACAGAAGCACCAGATGCCTTTTGCATATGCATTATTGTTGATGTTGTCTGCCAAGAGTTCAAGATACCATGAGGTTTTCACACGGTGTGCATAGTGGCTGCCGGAGGCATCATGCCCTAATGGCCTCAAGGGTGGAGCCAGGCTGCGGTGGCTGTAATACGGCATCGCTAGGTCTTCCTATAGAGAGGAGCCAGGCAGCACATCTGGAGTGCTGAGCTTGTGTGAGACAGTTGGGATAGATCAACAAGAAAGGTGCAGAGGGAAGTGGAGAAACAAACAGAACCTATGAAAATAAGAGTTTCAGAACAGATGCAGAAAAAAGGAGAGAACATCAGCAAAAACACGAGGAGATAGGAAAGTGGCAGAAAATGAAAGAACTAGTGAAAAGACATGTACAGAGATAAAGGAATAGAAACAAAATATGACCTCTTCAAAGGTTGGATATACACGTGTAAGTTGTGAGTGAACTTAACACTCATCTTGCCATGGAATCTCAAATAGAAAGAAAGAGGAACATTATTATTTTCATCTTCTTTGCTATTTAGAATAGTTTAAACTATTGCTCTCCAATAGTTTAATACACTGGTTTGAATAATTTTGGTTCTATCAGAGCTGGCTATAAAGCATAAGAATGATTCTTCGGCAATGTGCACATTCATTCATTCTTTATCCCCTGACGATGTGCCAGGCAGTCTTCACGGCCCTCAGATGTCCTTCTTCCCCCAGGACCCCAGGTGGAAATGGCCCATCACAGTGTGATGGAACGAGACGTAAGTGCTGACTCTGCCTGGGGGAACAGGCGCAGGCTGCATCAAGGAGCTGACACTTGTGTAGGGTCTTGTAACTAATATTTCACCAGTTTTTTCAACATGCCCATTGAGATTAGTGGGAAAATATTCATTGTTAAGTTGTAGCAGGAAAAACAGAAGTAAGGAGAGGTTAGGAGCTTCTAGAAGACTTCAAAAGTTTGAGAGCTGGGAATAAAAGGTGTTGAGATACACACTTTTAAAACTTCTAATGCAAGCCAGTAGGACATATTCAAACTACCACTATACTTTTTAAATTTTAGAATTTCAGTAAGGGACTATAGTACTTTCTAATCCTCCAAAACAAAAACTGATTCAGAAACAAATACATCTTAACTTCAACACCTTAGTAACTTGCCTTAGAAAAAATGACATATTCCCCAAAATTCAAACAACAGGTTTTAGATGATGATGTTAGGCACATTTTTCTCCACTGACCTCTTTTCAAAAAATAATAGAAACAGCCTGAATTTAAAATGAACAGTGTCTTTCTAATACCACTGTGAAAAACATTCACACAGAATTAATTTCATTCTCAACAAAATCCCTGTAAAATAGGGAAACATTTCATTACAAAGTCAAAGAATATGTAAAAAAGATATAAAAACATCTTTAGATTGGTTTTCCCCGGGTGACTGTCAAGGATCCATGTTTATGCTATAAACAAATCTCTCTTATCAAAGTAAGTCCCTCCATACTCCTGGCTCTGCTTTTTAATCACTAAAACAGCTGGGAACTGTTTAAGAATTTGTCTCAAACACAAAACTTGTTTAACTAACTTCACGGAACAGGTGAGGCGACACTCTTCCAGAATTTGAACCCATCAGGGGTCAGATGGCAGGAATCAAAAGACAGATTAGTGGTATCAGAATAGTGGCTATGTGGAGTTTAATGATGACATATGACTGGTTTTAAGACTCGTGACAGTAAGAAAGAAAAAGGCAAGAAAATAGGAGGTACAAATAAAAGAGGAGGCAAGGCCGTGAAGAGGGGTGGCCTGCAGGCTCCGTGAGGGAAGGCCTGGCCAGGGCAGGGTGTGGTGACATCGGCTCCACCAACCTGGCTTCTCAGGGTTCCTGGACTGGGCCACCCACCCACTCCACCTGACAGAGTCCCTGCCTATGTCTCTGTTCACGCGGCTCGTCCATTCCCACAGCACCTCCTGCCCCAAATGTGAACTCCTTCCCAGTTCCTACACCCCGTCCCTCAGTTCTCTCTTTTAAGCACAGATCTTTCCAAAGCCCTGCTCTCAAACTCCCCTTTATTAGGAAGCCTGTCCTTGTCCCTCTGTCTGATGTTTCCTCAGGCCCAAGTATGACCTGTCCTCATTTCCAGTTGCCCAAATGTATCAGCGGTGTTTTCTGAGTGTGTACACTATGCAATTTTAAATAGATGATGCACCAGAGTCTTCCATTTTGGTTTTGTCCTCAAAGTGATTAACAACATGCTATCCACTCCACAGGACACACTAGCCCAGCATTGGTTCAGAGTGATTAACTCAGTATTCTCTGCCGAGAGAAAACCTTACTGTCCAGGAACCCTGGAGCCTCCACAAGAAAGGTGGCTTTGCCAGCACCTTGATTTAGCTCAGTGGGACTCCATTTGGTCTTCTGACCTCCAGAACTGTACCCGATGAATTTGGGTAGTTCTAAACCACTAAGTTTGTGATTATTTGTTACATCAGCAATAGTAACCCAACACAGAGTTTAGACTGTGTGACACTCAACTGGCTCTAGGGAGCAAGTAGTAAGATGGGTTTCTGCAGACAGGTTTCTGAGGGAGAAGCATGGGGGGTGGTTGGCAGATCAAAGCAGATGATAGCCTGATGTCTTCCTTGGTGGCTGCTCTCTAGCCTGCTGGGGATACTGCAGTTCCAGGAGGAGCCATAGAGCTTGCTGGATCTCAACACCTGTCACACTCCCTTGAAACATACCATTTAGGGAGAATCAGAAGTCGATCCCTCATTCAACATGAGTTGACTGTGTACCCTCCACACAATCATCCTTTCTATCCCTGGATCAAGAAGTACACAGACAGCAGTCCTAAGGAACAAGGAACTTTTTCTGCATGAAGCTCTTTAGGTATACAACAAAATAAATGTTTAAATAAAAAAAGTCAGGATTGAAGAGCCCAAAGTATCCTTTCAGAAGATGTCTTCTGACAACTCATAATTTCACAAGAGTATATGATAAGGATAATTAATAATGATGACTTAATAAAATGACAATATGTAGCACATACTTTGTGAATTCATCTTTAAGAATTCGAAAATGCTTTTCAACCTGACCTCCAGGACATAGTGATTTGAAACTGGGTCTCTGCTTGCCCCCTGAAACTCAGTTTTTCCTGGATTGAGATGAAGTAATCATCTGCCAATGTAAACTCTTTGATATTAGCTCTTTACACATTAGTCTGGCCGTATGGCTCTCAGATACAAGTGCTTAGTTTGTGTATTCTGTGAATTATTAACCTACTTTTTCAAAATATGTTTCTAGGACTTACCTCCTGGAATTCACATTTGCCTGGCTCTGCGACCAACTCCCGGTGCACACTCTTCTTTTTTCCCCAGAAATGCTCCTTTACGGAGTTTATGTATGTCAGGATTTCAGCTCTTGCACATCCAGGCCCTAGCCCTGACCTCTTTTCTCTACACTAGGCCTCCAGCTCCAACTGCCTCCCTGATTTTGCTGCACAGATATCCTCAAGGCACTGTGAGTGTGACAGAACACCTCAACACCTCCCCTTGCAAAATAAGTCTTCTCGCTGGATCTCTGATCTGGGCTTCAGCATCATCACCTCCCCACTACCCTGCATGGTTCAGCCTCTGTCCTGGGAGTCACCCTCAGCTCTGTCTTCTCTTCCACATGTCCTTAGTCCACTCTGATTCCATGGTCTCCATCTCTGCCATGTTCTGGCACCTGTCACTGTTTGTCTCGCCTGGGCTGGCCTGGTTCGGTGAGTCCCTCATTACACCCTCCGACACCCTGGGCTGTCCCAGCAGCTTTGCAGCTGCTCCCCTTTCATCTGAGAGTTTCTATTGGACAAGGACCTTATCTCATTTATCTTTAAATTTCTTGGTGTTAGACTGGGACTTACTTCCATGGTAATGGAATGTACGATAAACATTCTTTTCAAATTGAATGTTAAGAACTCAACCATATATTTTATTTTCATATATACTGATACGTATCTGAGAAGCTGAAGGTAAATCAGAATTATATTTTAAATGTGCATGGTCAATGTACCATCTAAAAGATTCCTGTAATAAATCCTAAAAACTGCAGAATCTGTTAGTACCTACACAGTTACTTATTTTTTAGTTTAAGATATTCTTATACCAGGTTTTCATGGGGGCAAGGCACACCTGATTTACTCAGGAAACTAGCAAATTGATGACAGCATTACAAAATGTACAAGCTAGATTTTGCTATTAAGGATAGTTCCTATTTCTGCGTAACAGCTGAATGAAACCAGGTATTTACTGATGGGCCAAACCTGTTAAGCATTAAATGTCTAGGAAGCAGATCAGAGCTGCTGAGTTGGGACGGAAGGCCATCAGTGGTGGACCTATCACCTTGGCGGTTAATGACGAAAGGAGCCAGATGAGTTTTTACCTTTGCTACTAGAGTTAAGAGTGGATAGAGAAGCCAGCCTGGCATGAGCCACAGGTGTGGGCAGTGAGGCTGGAGAAGGCACGCCGGGTGAGAGAAAGGTGGCACAGAGCCCATGGTAGATGGGCATGGACTGCATTTCAGTCCCAGAATATTTTAGTGTCTGCAGAGCAACTGTTTTCAAGTAAAGAAGGTGCTAGGAAAACAATCAAATTTGATAAAAAATAATGAACCTTATCAAGAGCATGAGGCAGAACAGGGTGAGAGAAACCACAGGCAGTATTGTCTGTGAAATCTCCATGAACACAGATTTTTGGACTGCTGTTATTTTGGAAGATAAATATGGCTTGGTAGAACAGGAAGAACATTGCTGATTTGTTTAAAGAAAAAAAAAAAAAAAAAGACGGATTTTTTAGATTCCAGAATACAGAGCTTATTGTCTAAAGATGAAAATAAAGATGGAACACGTAAGCCCATCAGGGATGAATGGATCTCTCATACGGAATTCTGTTCTGTAGGTGATCTACATCAGAGCTCCTTCAGGGAGAAAATGAGCTCAACCACTATTGCTCCTCCTATGGAAAGTTGATGCAGATGCTAACACAAACTTTTATGATGATAAAAAGATTTTGAAACTTATTTTGTAGATGTCAGTAAGTCTACATTATGATTATAAATGAGGATAGTCAGTCATCACCTGGATAGCTTTATGGAAAAAAGGTACAGGTGGTGCAGGAACTCCCTATGGTGCAGGTAATGACCATATCTACATTAGCAACACCAGAGGGTCTTAAGGATAAATCAAAAACTATTCTTAAACAAGGGAAGATACATAGCTATGTACACCCATAAGGGTTTTTGAGTCTTTGATGACATCATTTTAATCTAGATCTGATCATAAGAAAAGAAACTTCAAGGAAAAAACGGAGGAAGTTGGGGTATTATAATTAGTACGCAATTACTATTTCATTAGATATGAAGTGCTCTCGAAGAGGGCAGAACCCAGGCTTCAGGAGGAATGCTAGATGGCCCTGGGGGTTTTGTATGCGATCCTATGAAGTATGGAAAACATACAGTCGAGCATTTAAGAATCAACTGAAGAGACTGAAACCTAAAGCTCCCTTGCTTAAGCCCAAGGAAGGAAAAGGGCAGGAAAGGCCAATGTGATTAAGGAAGGATATCAAGATTGGTATGAGGAGCCTAAGAGGGAGGCTTAAAATATATAAACAGTGATTTAGAGATATAAACTATTTATAAAACACAAGCAGTAAGAAGTTCAGAGAATAATTACAAAAGAGGAAGCATTCTGATCAGCATTCCACGCTACTGTGCTCCGACAGTTATGAGGGCAGAGGATGCCAGGATATTAAAATGGGAAGGGACCTTCAGAATGAGTAGTCTCGCCGCTTTCTACAGGCCCAAGAGTGCGGGGAGAAAGGCACTCATCCTTAATCTGCTCTCCCCACATCCTCTGACCCTGGCTCCCACTAGTCAGAGAAAGGAACAAAGAAGAGCAGGGGTGGAGGGAGGATTAGAGCCTCAGAGGTCAGAAGGAGCAGGACCGGGAGGGATGGACTGGCTTCTAACAGAGCTGGGACAGATGAAGGGACAGAGTCGGGGGATCTCATTTCCTGCTTTGGGAGGGGAAGTGTGAGAAGGTGGTGAGAACAGCTATGGGAGAAAAGGGGGACAGTTTCGGGACAAAAGGCCAGGCTGGTGAGTGTGTCGAGGGCTTCTCACCCCCAAATGTGGAGACAGAGCTGAGGGAAGCTCTGACTGGTATTTATATAAGTCCTCTGATGACAGATCAGGTTCCTGAGGTCTGGAAAGTGTTACATATCATTATTCTAAACAGGGTTATGAGATAGAGCAAGCAATTATAGGCCATTTAACTTAACATCATTTACAGAAAAATATTAGGGAAAGTTTGCGGGGGTGGGAGGACAACCGACAAGCACACGGTAATTTGATTAGAAACAGGCCACATGTTTTTACCGGAGGAAGGTGTTGTTTTAACCAGCTTGTTGGACTTCTTTGAAGTTATTGCTTTCTTAGTTCTAGGTTTTAACCCATGATTTTTTCCTGATAGCTATAAAGATTAGGAATAAATATCAGATATCTAAGTAAATAAAACAAAAACCAATCACAACTGAGGAGATTAAAAATACAGTGGGAAGAAAAATGAATGTTAAAGACAAACAGTGTAGCGAGGAATAAAAGGAGTAAACACCAGCTAGTAGAGTTTAAGCCACGATACTTTTCATGAAAAATACTTGATTTGGGTCTGTGAATGTGTCCCTTTATCCCATTTCCTAAGATGCTCTGCAGAAAAAAAAGGGACTTTTTGTTTGACTGAAAAAATCTCTTTGCTTTTTTTTTCTTTTGTCTTGCTTTTTTGGTGGACTGACCATTTGATGTGGTTAAAAATGTGGCACATTAGGATGACTACTTCATTAATCCTTCCTTTGTGAATTTTAAGTTAAAAATTCTCAAATAAGAAGAAGACATATTTGTGGTTATTTTATATACATTAATAGGTCAATAGTAGTTTTCTCATACTTACACTGAATATTTCTGTACTACTGAACAGCTCTTGAACTTTCAGAAAGAGGATCAAAAAGGGTGAAAACCAAGAAAAAAATCAGCATTTTAAAAACTACTATCATGTTTTTTTTTTTTTTTGAAACGGAGTCTCGCTCTGTCGCCCAGGCTGGAGTGCAGTGGCGTGATCTCGGCTCACTGCAAGCTCCATCTCCCGGGTTCCCGCCATTCTCCTGCCTCAGCCTCCCCAGTAGCTGCGACTACAGGCGCCCACCACCAGGCTCGGCTAATTATTATTATTTTTTTATTTTTAGTAGAGACGGGGTTTCACCATGTTAGCCAGAAGGGTCTCGATCTCTTGACCTCATGATCTGCCTGCCTCAGCCTCCCAAAATGCTGGGATTACAGGCGTGAACCACTGCGCCCGGCCAAACTGCTATCATTTCTACATTTGCAATCTTCACAACGGTGGGGACTGTATCTGTTTTGTTCATCATTGTACTCCTAGGGTCTAGCGCAGTGTCTGATAAATATTTAGTGAATGAATGAATGGTTAAGAACAACAATACTGGATATTTACTCTGTGCCAGACACTGTACTAATAAGTACTTTGCATAACTGACTCTGTCAATTCTCCAATAATTTTTTGAAAGAAGTCCTGTTATTAATCTCATTTTTTAAAAATGAGGGAACAGAGGCACTGAGAAGTTAAGGAACTTGCCTAAGGTCACACAGCTAGTAATCAATAGGTTTCAAACTCAGGCAGTTTGGCCAACAGGCCCACATTTGAGCATAATACCACTTCCTCTTTAAGAATGAACACACAATGCAATAAATCTGTGCATCAACGCATGCATGTATAGAAAACTATACACAACAGAGGGCTCTTAAGTGGCACAGAACTCAAGTACTAATGTTATCATCAACAAATACCAGAATCCAGGAGTGATGGAAAATTTAAAGTCTAATTTCCAGGATCAGGCTCTCTGTGGTAACAAACCTCTGTAGGCAGAGTACCAAAAAATGTTGCTCGATTGAGCTTTAATTGGATGCTGGAGTCCTTAGTCCAGAGCAAACACTTTCAAAACTTCACACTGGTACAGAAGCGATATTTAAGGTTTTGAGGCACTAAATCAATGAGGAAAAAAAATTACCAGCACATGTGGAACTATGCCCTATATGGAATCACTGGTGGCCTCTTTCAAGCTAGTACCTGCCTTTGCTGAGCAAAGGGCCATTTTTGAGACCATTCTGAGTCTTATTCAAAACACAATATAAAGTTCTATTTCCCTTTAGTCTTGCTGGAGGATATCAGTGTTCTGAGACCTGACATGTCCTCACCACTTGGTTTTTCAAATTTTCTTCGGCATTTTTTTCCTATCATTCTGAAATGATTCTAAGAAGACGTAGTTATTGGTTGAGTGTCCCTCTGTGCAGAAGATCTCGGGGGACAGATGGCCTAAGCTGATCAGTGGCAGCACTTTTATAGTACTAGAAGAAGAAGAAGCAGCCTTTGGCATGTGCAGGGTGGACTGAGACCCTGAGAGGGGAAAGATTCAGTTCAGATGTGAGAGAAAAAAGCCACATCTGCCCTAAGTTGAATGTGGACAAACCTCAGAGAAGCTTGGTGCTTTTCAGGACTCATACAAAATGGCTCTAGACCGTTGGCTGTTGGGACCTCACACCTAACTAAAAGCTTATTTACAATGTAGTCTCCAGTTCTGGTTACCTTTCAACTGGAAGAATATTCTCATCCCTGAGGCAACTCAACAGGAGGCTGTCGAGTTGATCCAAGTTTTAGGAAAACTTGTTGTTCTGAGGAATGAGGTTAAAAGTTTAGTCTCACCATACAAGAAAAGCTTACCCAGTGGGATATTAAGTTGAAGCGGAGTGAATGAAATTAATGCAGCCTAGAGGCTTGGAAAGATAAAATGTAGTTCAAGATTCAAAATTGGACAGTAAAGGGAAGCTTAGGAGAGAGCCAAATCAGTGGAAAAATAAAGCAAGTATATGAAATCAGACACCACTCTTATACTGAAAGAATGCTAGTGTCAACAGAGCTGCAGAACAGGTATGATGATAGCATTTGAATGAACAAAAGAAACGGGAGGGATGCGGCGTCCGTCACAGCAGGAAAGGGGGTCGATGCAGATTCAAGAACAGTCTTGTTGGTCTGAGGGTCCTTTTCCTGTTCAGTGAATTCTTTTGTTCTGTGTCCTCATCAATCCCACATCTTGCCTAAGTAGGAATGACAGACAAGCCATTCTTAATGACTTCCTAGCTTTTGAAACTATTTTGGTGTCAGAGAGGGAAAGAGCCACATTTAAGTTGTAAAAATTGAGGTTTCTGTTGGCTTAGTAAATTTCCTTTTCTGAAATGGCCATTTTTGATTGTAGATACAGAAACGCATTTACCCAAATAGTGATCTGTGCCATGTTCCAGAAAACTGACATCTCTGTCGCACCTCATCAGGCCAGAGTCAAATGGCAGCACAGCTCAGGGCTCCAGCCGGCAGTCCTGGCTATGTCAGCAGTGTGGCTGGCATCTCCCTCCCTGAGGGCCAGTACACATCCTCTCCTAGGCACACCCACTCTCCATTAGCACTGGGAACAATTGTTCACTGTGTCGAGCCCCGGCCACGCCCTTCGCCCAGACAATGCACGACTCCACAGCCCTACCTCTCCCAAGCACTGGTTACTTCCTTTCCTTTTCATTTCCTCCTGTGTGCAGAGTGCATGAAATACAGTTTTTTCTTTCTGTCTGAAACAGGACATTTTAAAGAGTGGTAAATGATGACCGATTCACTTTCAGTCTCTCCTCAATGGGGTTTTCCTAACCTCTCCAAGGTTGTACAACAGATAGGAATTTCGTTCAGAACATAGGGAAAATGGTTTCAAACAAATTCAATTTTCACAGTTAATGTTCACTTCACTAGGTAACACATATGAACGTTTCTCTCTGGAGATGTTGCTTTCTACTATCTTTAGGTATATTTCCTACGTTGAGTTTTGCTTCCATGGTGAGGATGGACCTCATTAAAGCAATAACAGCAGGCTAGGCAGCTTTATAAATTTAGGAAAGGAGGATGTTATGTTCTAACAACCATTTTTTAACACAGGAACTTCTGTATTTAGAAATTCACCCATCCATCTAGCAATCAGTCAGTATTTATTAAGTACCTACCTTGTTATAGTCTAGTCTAAGATTTTTTTTTTTGAGACAGAGTTTCGCTCTTGTTGCCCAAGCTGGAGTGCAATGCGTGTGATCTCGGCTCACTGCAACCTCTGCCTCCCTGGCTTCAAGTGGTTCTCCTGCCTCAGCCTTCCGAGTAGCGGGGATTACAGGCTTGTACCACCAGGCCCGGCTAATTTTGTATTTCTAGTAGAGATGGGGTTTTATCATGTTGGTCAGGCTGGTCTTGAACTCCTGACCTCAGGTGATCTGCCTGCCTCTGCCTTCCAAAGTGCTGGGATTACAGGTGTGAGCCACCATGCCTGGCCTTAAGATATTTTTTTAAAGTCCCTATCCTCAAAGAGTTCACAATTTGGTAAAGAGAGAAAGATATGTAAACAAATGATTATAATGAGTTATAATAGGTACTATAATAGAATTAGGTATAGCATATAATGCGGATACAAAGAAAGGAGTGGGAAGGAATTTCAGCAGTACTGATGTATTGGCCAGGAAAGGCTTCATGGACAGGGTGGTACCTGACCTGAGTCTTAAAAAATGCAGGGGAAATCATTTATGGTGTAGTCTGCAAGTGTGTACTTGTGTATGAGTACACAGACACAGACACTGACATAGCTGGAGAGGCAAGCAGGCCCCCCAGGCCCCAGATGTCCTGCAGGTCTGGGAGGGCATCGTTCAGTCAGGCATCCTGTAGGCTATCAGGGACCAGCCATTAGAATAGAAGACCAACATGACGAGATCTGCTTGTGATGTGAAATTCCATTTCTGAAATCAATGATTTCTTTTGATGGGTTTAACTCTTGTTTTCCTTTATAGAGCAATGAAGTTTGTGGTGAGGATGATAATCTCAAATTGAATTCATTGTTTTCTGATTTTGGAAATGCATGCTGAAGGATGCCAGGGAGCTGAACTGACAGCTCAAAGGCTGGCAGCAGGCATTCCATGAGCGCATTTTCCCAGTCAGCCAGCCAAATGTGGCCACGCACTGGGTGGCCAGAGTCCTTACCACTTCAGTTGGCCGGTAGTACTTGAGATCCACAGTCACGTGAACTTTGCCGGTCTCTTTACATCTGCCCACTTCATTTTCATCCTTTCCTTCCCACCTGTAAAGAAGATAAACACCGAGTCAGCTCCTAATTGCTTGGGAACATTTGGCCATGCTGTAGCACCTTGGGATGCCCCAGCCCTCTCCCTGCAGGAGCGCTTAAGCTCATTAACTGCAGCAGCACAGGCTGATGCCCAACTTGATTATTAAAGCAACGGGGACTTTCAAACTGTTCTAGATCTGTTTTGAAAGGGCAGGGTTTTTTCCTCTTCTTTTTAAGAAAATCATGATGAATTCAGAAGTGAGGCTTTAGAAATGAACAGATTAGCCAGAAAATAAAATGGGGCGACTTTCGGGATTTCAAAGATTTTGTATTTCTCTAGACTATTCTTGGTCATTAATTATTATAAATTGATTAATTAAATCAATTATAAATTAATTAAATTAAATATTATAAATCAATTAGATTAATTAATTACTATAAATTAATGTCTTTTGTTCTCCCCCTTTTTTTTCTTTCTTTTGTAGTTTTAGGGATATTCAGTGTTAATTCAACGCATTCCATTTGGGAATAAGTTCCATAACCTAATTAACCATTCAAAGCATCCCTGGATCAGATACAAGTTCTCCTACCCTTCCAGTCAATGGTGGGCCCCCTTAGTAAGTCTCAGATGATTAAAATTCCAAAAAGCACACAACCAATTGTTCGTTTCCTGCTGAGAGAGGGTATATCAATATTACTTTCCTATAACCTCCTCTGACCTAGCTAGGATACGGTTTGCACACAAGTTTCCTTCCCTGAACATCCACGGTTGATAGCAGTAAGGACCCCAGGAGCGACTCCTCGAGTCCACACTATGCAGGATGAGGTCATACGCTTCGAGATTACCTTCTCGCTAAAATTCTACTTACCCATTTTATGTTCCCATTTTTTACAAATCAAACCACTCGCTTAATGGCAAGCTCTGGATTTCCATAATAGTACATAATTTGGGTTATTTATTTCTACATATGAACTTTTTGGCAAAGAAAGAAAAGAAATGAACAAGTATGACATGTTTGACTTTACCGTTTATCATTAGAACCAGTTTGCATTATGAGCTAGAGATGAATCCTGTGGACACAGGACAATTGTGTGTGCTGTCTGGGTCAGAGTCACCACGGGGAAGACAAAATTAGTTACGTGACTATGTAAGCCACAGGCACCACTGAAAATGAACATTAAATGTTGATCACAGTTATATTTTGGAATAGGTTGAGAATTAAAGACATAAACTGGCCTCATAAGCCTTATTTCTGATGAATCACCTGAATGTTCTGGTAGCAAAGGGGAAATATTTCACTGTTGGAGGAATAATCAGTTTGTTAGTGTGCTGAATTTACCAATGGACTCAAGGCAAATATGAAAATTGTCCTGTAGCACAGAGAATTATATAGCACAATATGCTGAATAATATACAACTGTACAACTGGTCATTTCCCCATGACTTTTATATTAATTATTAACACAAAAAGGGATGTTTGGTAATTTGTTTTCATTTTTTTCTTAATGTTGACTAGATCATTTGGCAGGTCATGTAGGTCTAGGAATTTCAAAGCAAGGGGACTGGCAGGTAGGATCAGAGCGAAGTTTTTGGAAAATTCTCCGGGAAACGGTAAGTGGATGTTTTGGAGCATGGAGATTCAAAGTGTTTTAAAACATAACCTAAAGGAATGATGACCCTCATACATCTCCTGTGGATAAAGACCAAATCTTAGCTGATATCCACTGGAAGGGAGGACAATTGGTTAATTCACGATTTTTTTTTAAAACTAACTATCTAATTCTAAAGTTAATTAAGTAGAACTTTTTTTTTTTTTTAAATTTTGGTTAGGCTTTCAGTAGATGAAAGTATATTTGTATTTCACAGGCACGTTTTAACTATTTTTGCTCACATTTCATACTTTGCAAAGAGAAACAAGTGCAGCAGATACTTCCATGATAGTATCTCCAACCAAGTCAAAGAGTTAGAACAGAAATACCATTTACAGTTCTGCTGATTGATTTTTCATTTGTAGCTGGGTATTCGGTCTGTGATTGGCCATGCTGACTTATGTGCACATAAATATTGCACTGTTCTTCCACTGGTAAATCTCAAATGCCACAAACATGAGGACTGGTGATTCAAATCCACTTATAATTCAATTTTTAAAAAACCACACACAAGCACACACACGTATTTAAACCAACAAAGCCTTGGTAAAGAGTTGGAGAGCTTTTCTTGATTTGGGAGGGAGCATGAGAGTCAGGAGAGGACTGAGGCCCCTGCCTGAGGGGTCTTTAGACTTCAGTGGGGTCTATAAACTGTTTCTGTGACGAGCCAGATAGTAAATACTTAAAGTTTTACAGATCACATACAGTCTCTGTTACATATTTTTCCTTTTTCCTCCTCCTTTTTTTGTTTCTTCGGAGCGAGGAGGGGGGGGTGTTGGGAGGTCAAGATTTTCTTCTTCGGAAGCCTCTTTCTTTTCTTTTCTTCTTCTTCTTTTCTTTTCTTCTTCTTCTTCTGCTTCTTCTCTTTTATTCCTCGTCCTCTCCTTCCTCCTCCCTTCCTCCTCTCCTTCTTCTTCTTCTCTCTTCCTCCTCTCCTCCTCCTCCTCTCTTCCCCTCCTCCTCCTTCTTCTTCTTCTTCTTATTCTTTTCTTCTTCTTCTTTTTTTTTTTTTTTCCGCCCTTTAAAACTGTAAAACCTGTCCTTACCTCCAGGACAGTTAAAAAAAGAAAAAAAAAAAGGGCCTCAGCTGGGATTTGGCCCACAGGCCACAGCTACCCACTCCTGCTTTGGCCGATCAGGTTAATGGTATCGCCTCACCCTCAGCTGAAGGAAAGCATTTAATTCCTGTTTATAGCAGCAGCCTGCACAGCTAGACCACTTGAATTTTAGTGTCTACTACTGATTCTCTTTGATTGCTTTGCTGGTCATAGACTAACATTTGGGATTTGTAACACTAGCTGAAATGGGAAAAGGCTGAAGGAGAAACACTGCCTCTCTAAGGCCTTTACTAAATACAGCCTGAAAGTCAGACTTGGGTCTGGTGCTACTTTGGCGCTCACCAGGCACCAGCTCCCTTGCACGACTTTTTGCCATTGTCTGAACGCTGT